>NW_010972798.1:6974559-7086750 GCF_000737465.1 Haliaeetus leucocephalus | reverse complement strand
CTAGGCAACAGCCATGAAGTGCCAGTGAGCTGCAGCTGAGTCCAGGGTTTCCTCACAGTATTGAGGAGGGCACTGACCACTGGAGACAGCAGAGGTATTCAAGCAGGGACAGGTGTATGACACAAGAAATGCAATCATTTGTGCAAAAAGCTTTGTCCAAGAATGGGCCTTTGCTCCAACACACCCACGATGACACAGAAGAGGTGGTAGACAGTGTCCAGAGTGCCACCTGAATTACATCCAACTGATCACACTAGTCACTTGCTTTTCCTTTTAATTATTTAGATACTGGCTTTCCTCTCCCTGTTACAGCATCACTGCCTGAGTCTGCACTGCAATCAATGATCTATGCTTGAGATAGCATGCACAGATCTGAATTAGAGGTCATCTACAAACCATTAGAAGAATTACTGCCAGGGTGGAGGGAGGGACTGAGGTGGCCTGGGGAGGAGCAGCTGTCTCTAAAAACAAGTGGCAAAAAAATAGTTTTAAGGAGGTGTTGGAAGATGGGGAGTGTATGCCCTTTCCATATTACAAGCATACATACCCATGCACCATATTACCCACTTCATGGTCAAATTAGATAATGCCAGTGCATCAGAATTTTAAAAAGTAACACATATGGACTTATCAGCAATGGAGAAGCATCTTTTCAATTATCGTAATTCTCTGACTTTAATAACAAGTCAGAAACCGTGTCCCCAGGTTTATTTGATTCATAAGGACGTTAAGTTTCTCATGAAGATGACATATTCAACAGCAGAAGGTGACCTGCATGTAGGAATCAAGTTGTTCTTTATATGTCCACACCTTGTCTGTAACTTTCTGACATTAAAGACTTCACTTTGCTATTAACATATCAGTTTTCTTTAAGCTGTGACTAAAATTAACCAATTAAGAGCATCTTAAAAGAAATACCTCCATCAGAAGATCCCGATGAAACTGAAAGTTCAGGTGCACCAAGTTTCCAAGCAATGGGAGAGGAGTTGGTCCAGGAGGGAATTGCTTGCATGCCTTTCGGAGTTTGAAAAACTCAACAATTAACAAAAAAATGATCAGGACTAAAAAAGCTTGACTTATTGGCAGCATTTCAGAACTAATTTATCAGCTTGTCTCTATCAAAAGGAAGGTACTGGAGATTGGAAAAGGTGATCTTCCTCCTTGTTCCACCAGTTCTCTCTACAGACTGAGTTCTGTAAAGCCTCGGTTCCTTTCCCTCCCTCTGTCCTTCCCTCTTTTCTTTATCACTGCCTGCCTTTCTCCTGCACCCCATACATTTCCTGTACTGAGATACATCAAGCTGATCCCTGACCAAAAGCATACCTAGCTGGTTACAGCAAGCCACAGTATGAACATATGGAATCGCCTGTACTCAAGGTATTTGTCCTGAAGCTTGTGTTAGGGAACTGCTGGTGTGCATTGGGAGATCTAGATTGGAATGACACCAGATGAGAGCCTGTGTTGACCACTGGATGTGAGATGAGTGAAACTCAGTTTCATCCGCCTTGGGAACTTTAAAACCATACATAGTTGTTTATCTCGGAATCACTGAATTCAGATTATGAGTTTTACATGTCAGTTACAACAGGTTAGATTTTCCAGGTGCTTTAGTCACAAACTTTATTTAATTTATTTTTAAATGTGGTTGTAAATTCAGATTTGCCTGCTAGTACACACAGTTCACACCAGCAAAACCAACAGCAGTTGCAGACTAAGCATGCAATTGGAAGACAAAATTGTTACATGTAATTTCTGAAAAATTGGCCTTGAGTGTTCGGTCAAACTTTTTTCCCAAACATTTTCATCAAGTGAGGATTAATGACATGGAGATAATGCTTAAAAACTCACATTATAATTAAATAATAATAATTTAAAAATCAGAATATTAAAATCTGTTACATTTTAAAAAGAATTAAATATAAAATTCCAATTGTGATTATTTCATAATTTTTTAGTATGTAACCTGATTGAAGGTTTCATTTTCCTTGGTTTATTTTCTACATTTTTATCAATTTCAGAATCCTGGCTATTATTACTAGTTATCAATAAGTTTACAGGACATATCAACGGTCTGTCCTCTGATAATGAAGGGATTCACACCTAGTTTGAAATACAGATGGGGGAAAGCACTGTGTGTCAATCACCAGAGGATCCTATCTTGCATTGCAAAAAGAAAGTGTCTTCACTAAAAATGAAGTACAAGTCCAAACAAGAAATTGCCCTACCCTCCAACACCTACATAAATGTAGTATTTTGCAAACCTGGCAACATTAAGAAAGTAACGCGACTCAGTGGTATCAGTCCACCTCCTTCATTTGGCCAAACTTTGCAGCTATTGTAGGTCCCTACATACCTCCATTATACAGTAAAGAGGGAAAGTATTTTTTTATGATCTTATCTGTGCAAAACTAACAAGACATTATGGGCAGCATGTGTGGGAAGCAGGCTGAGGTGGGCTCCAGGGCTTTGCTAAAACCAGTGCAAGTCAGGTTTTATGAGGCTGAAATCAGCAAAACATAAAATCAGAACAATTTGTTTCTTCAAACCAAAATATCCAGTTTAAAATTTTGGAAAAAAAAAAATGGAAGAAAATTAGTTTTGTGCAGATAGCTGAAGTCAGAAGAAATGCTGAATTACATAACTTTCATGAATAGACTAAACACAATCATATTCATCACTTCTCTGGTCAATATTCCATTGCTTAGTTTTAGACATTTCATACTTGGTGTAGAATTTTGACATCAGTAAATGAATTCACCTCTTTCAGAACATGGGTCAGATTTAACTGGAATCAAATCACCAGTGTCAGAAGCAGGATGAAGCCAAATGAGCCGACCAACAGTTTATCCTGCCAGATGTTACCATCACCTTTGCTTTTTCACTGTTTTCAGAATTTTCCAACTGTCTGAAACCCAGATGCACAAATACTTACTTACACCAGTGCCTGATGTCACTGGATAAGCTATACTGGAAACAAAACCAGGCTGAGGGATCTTGTGTTGGCATGGATTTGTTCCTGTCTGATGTCTCCTCTTCTGGACACACTATCAGCTATATTTGCTGGGTTTATATTTTTGACAGAAAACTCAGTTTTCCTAAAAGACAGTAACCCAGGTAAAGAGCAGTCCAAAGAAGTGGACTCAGAGGGCAGGAAGAGCAAGTTTTAATGAAAGCTATCAGGAAGCCAAAGTTTCAGTAAGATTTTTAGCAAACATAAAAGCACGCTGTGAATTAAGTTTTGGAAATATTAGTATAACACTTGCAAAACAAGCATGGTCCTGATATCCTTGAGCAAGCAAGTGTTTAATTTCAGCTCTGGGACATTGATACTTAAATACTAAGAATAAACTGTAACACATTTGGTAAGAGAGAAGGTCAGGAATTAGGATCTCCAAAGCACAAGAACTGTTCATAGATTGGGAACAAAGTAGCAGTCAATTGCTTTGAGTGAGGTTTCAAATATATAGTATTTAGAAGTTGAAATTGCACAATACATTGCTATGCTTTTTAACTCATCACCCACAATTACCTTCAGAAACTTGGAAAATTCACAAGCTGGAATGTGCCTAGTATCTGGGAGCATTAAGGCTGGACTTGAGGTGGCACAATGAGTGAGAAGAAAACAATATGTATGTGACCTTAATGTCCAAAATAAAAATGAGGAAAGGCAACAGAAATGGGTCTGGCATCCCTGATCCAATTGCTGCAAGAAATTTTCTTGCAGAGAGTTTACCGAAGAGAAGAGTAACTTGACATTCTCTGGTTGAATTTACCAGAACCTGCATGATTCCTCTATGTAAGGAATAGATGGATAAATTTTTCAGGGTGCAGGAAAATGCAAAGTACCTGAGATCATGTCCATCATTTCTGCATAACAAGCCTGAGTATGCAAACAAAATCCCCCAAGGGGTTAAGAAGATCAACAGGAAAAGACAAATGAAAAAGATGTTAGAAGATAGATGCTAAAGCCTCACAGAAAAACAGATTTCTGTTTTTACAAACCAGGCTGAAATCATCATTCTTACATTAGGATCCTTTTTGTAGGACAATAGGCACTGTGCTATTGCTGCTAGTGACTAACTGAGGACGTACAGACCTGTGGGGAAAAAAATAGAAGTTCAAAGTCCATAAATACCATCTTTTCAGAAATGTCTGCGAGAAGCATATTTAGGTACCAAAATAAAGATACTTAAAAGTTCACAACAATTAGCAAAACTCACGAGTTAAAAAGCTCTAGGGTATCATTGTACGTGGGATAAAGGAACGCAACAAGGCAAAGTTAAAGGAAGAACAGTAGCTGACTGCCTGTGTTTTTCACCCTAAGAATAACCAAAAAAAGCATTACATACTGAAGGGTATTCATTCTACAGTCTTAAAATCTCACAGATTAAAGAAACCAATCTCTTTCATAAAATAGATTAGACAAATTTACTCATTTTCTTTATTTGAAAATATTACAAATCTGGTTGATAAAGCAATAGTATTGAAGTTACATTATTTAATACATTTTTCAGTTACCTTAAACCATTAATTTAAGAAAAACTACAAATGTTGTTTATAAAGCTTGCAAATCTCAAGATTGAGAGAATAGTGAAACTCAGGAAGATGGATCATTGACAGAGATGGCAACCATAGGGTCAGTTACAGTGCAGTCAAATATAAAGCCACACAACACAAAGTAGTTTGTCCCAAGGAAAGTGGGAAGACTGAGAGTTAGATGCAATCTCCTGGAGCTCTGCGCTGAGAAATACAGAAGTCTTAGCACACAACCTGCCTCAGCTATACGTAGGCCAAGGACTAATGAGGGCCATAGCCAATCTCATTGAGTGAAGGAGCAAAAGAGGATTTGGAGGACACATACCTCGGCATGCCTAACCAAGAGAGGACAAGCATGTCCAGACACACCAGGGACAGACAAACTCTGAAGCAGAACAATGGGCACCTTCCAGGACAAAGAGACTGACTTCAAAATAGCCCCAAATATGAGAGGACTCCTCTGAAGATGGTATTCCCCTCCCACTCAGGTCTCAGAAGTCTGAAATGACCTGGTCAATCTGTCTTTGTGTTCAGAATAGGCATACTGCAGAGAGAGTCATTCTCAACTGAAAGCACCAGCTCCAAGGACTGACTTAGCATAGCTACATCTTTTCAGCACAAAAAATTACAATAATATTTGAGCTAGATCTTGACTTAGGATGGTTAGATCCAACTTACCGAGCAGGGAACACTGCAGATGAACGTTTCACTAGTGGCATGCTCTTCACCAGGTTGACTGCAGATAGTAAGCTTAGCAGATATGGGCCCAGAAAAACATAGGCAGGAATGTGGCCCTCTAACCCAAACAACAAAGCAATACAAACCCCACAGCTTCCAGAAAAGCCATATGCAAGAGAAAGCTCGAAGGGAATAAGCACATGGAGAAGAAACACAGTTTTAAAGGGATGCAGGTGTATGTACCAGTGGTTGCAAAATGAGAAGCAGATTTTAAAATAGGAGAAGACTTGGAGACAAAGAAAGGCTGAGAAGGTTGCAATAATGTACAACAGTGAACAAAACAAGCTAATGAATAAGGGCTGTGAGACTAAAAGATTACAAGACCAGTATGACCCCCACCCTGTCTTTGTCTTTAAACAACTCATGCATTCAAAAGGACATCCAGCAGTTTACAATGTGTATTCTTCTAAACCAGCATTTAAAGAAAAACCCAACAAAACACCTCAAGATACAAACACTGACCTATAACTCCAATGTACTTTTTGCAATGCTAAAAATAAGCAATGATTTCCCTTCTTTAGTTCACACTCCATCAAGTATCTCGGGGTGCTTTATCTTTATTAACTACGTTTTAGAACTGTGAAGGCAAAGATATCTATGCCTACATATGAAGGCAAGAAATTACACAGCATTACAGGATTATTTATATTTAAAATATATAACGGAGCAGGCTTGCTAATCAGGCAAGTATTAATACTCTTACATTTACATGGTAGGAATTTAAATGCAAAACATGAAAGGCAGAATCAGCACAACTCAATAATGTATTCTAATTACTACACTCAACTTGCAGCAATACATTATCCCAGATTAGTGTAAGTGGAGCTGGACTAACCCCATTACCTATCTCCACCTTATGCTTCCCATTGTAAATCCTTTGCAGTCAGGTATTTACAAGTCCCCAAAGTCTTTAATTAAGGTGTGGCAAATAGAAATCAAGCAACAGGAGGTAGAAACCAAGGGAAGTCTGAGATAGAAGCAGCCACATGGATGTTACAGGGGATCACAGGATGGGTTGTAACCACAAGAAAATAACACATCCTCTGACCAAACCAGAAAATGTGACTGGCAGTTCAGAGTCTTCAATTATACCATCATTCCTCACTGGCTTTTTCTCAAGCAAGGCTCTTTTCTGTAACATTTCAGGTTAGAGAAGTTGACTTAGCAACCTAAATAAGCCTCCAAAAATACTTTGGAGAAAGATTTAGGTGACATTTCTGTATTTGATTTCATATGTCTTAAGGGAAAAAAAAAAATCAAGCAGTAGCACAGAAGCTTAATAACCCTCCATCAAACACACACTCCTAAATCTCCAGTATGATGGTAGGCACAGCAACCTTTTGAAGTATTGCACTAATTGCATTAAGCTGCTAACAGAGGACATCTGTTTTGCTAAAGTAGCAACGTGACAATTAGCCACGTACAAAGTGCAGTGGCCAGAAGTCTGACTCATGCCTTTCTTCCCTGTTCGGGGAAGATTTTTCTTCTTGCTTCCAAGGAGAGTTGCATGATGGGGACTTGCACTGCAAGGTGCTAATATGAAAAGAACAGGGGGACCGAGGGTCAGACACTGTGTGTGGCAAGAAATTCCCTTCACAATTGACCTTACAACCAGGACCGTGCCCCAACAAGCCCTGTTAATCTGCCCTCTCTCTCAGCATCTGCCTCTGTGCTGGTTCTTTGTTGCTTTTCTGCCAGTTCCCTGAGGGAGGGGGGGGACATCTAATCAATGCCCCTTCACATTTATCCAAATCTCCTGTGGAAGAAAGCCCTTGGACGATGCTGCTTGTGGCTTTGCCATTCAGTGCCTGCCTTCAGGAAATAACTTCCAGCACCTATAGCAACTCTGCTAGTGTGACTTTCAAGAAAGATGGCAAGCATACTCAGCAGCTTTCAGCATTTGACAATTACTTATGGATCAAAGGGTAAGTTGAGTGGCAACCATTGATACTATATAACAAATTAATATGCAAGAGATTAGCAGTTGATACTGGCAAAGAAAATGCAGTCCTTTAGACACAAGTTTCTCAGTCGATGGCACACAAAGTAACTGCAGTACACAGACACATCCCCAAAACTAAGCAAGAAAAAAAAATTAAGAAAATTTACTTAATTTTTTATTTATTATTCCAATTATTATGTTATTGCTTGTGCATTATAGTAACAGTGTTGAGGAAGGTCCTTTTTCCCCAAAAAATTTCCGTGGGTGTTGAGTTAAAAGGGATTGAGAAATACTGCTTGAGGTTAAAACTGTTGCTCCTCCTATAGATATTATGCTGCAAGAAATTTTATTGCTTGCACTAATACTGCTGAGAGGTCTCAGATTTTCTCATATAAACCAGGAGAGCCATCTTCTACTGCAGGAAACAATATGTATCATCCTAAACATTCATCACTTTTACATATCATCCTTGTCAGCTCCTCTGCAGCCTCTGGTTTCATGTGACAGCTGGAGTGAGGTTTTATGGCGGAGAGTGGGGATGTCAAACATACATGGGACAGCACAAGGTTCTGGAGTACAGGTTGCAGTTCTGGATCTGGGGACAGAGGAGAAAAGAAGTGCCCTCAGAAGCTAAAGAACTATTGTACAATTGGAGAAAAGTAGGGAGCAGGAAAAGCAACTTCTTCCAGGTTTATTTGCTTCAGGAAAGATTTTTCTTCAGAACATCTTATAAAACATTTCACCAACTGGATAATCCACTCAGCTTGCAGAGATTCTCAGGATATGTACTTGAAAGATCAGCTACCCCTCCTCAAAACCTCTGTGAAACCTTCTCAGATCTTGTCCTTTTGCCTCAGGTATTTGCCCTCACTTTCATTTTTCTTGCTTTTCACACCACTCCTTCTGTCGGAACAGCCACATGCACAAAGTAGCTCTCCACTGCTCTAAGAGACTGTTAACATTTACACAACAGTGCTGGAAACAACAGGAACAAGCACGTAAAAGGACAGTTGAGTATTTCTGGGCAGTTTCTACATCAAAGTGATCTCACCCTTTCCATTTGCTGTAACTTTCCACAAATAGGCACAGCTCACATAGCAGCTTGTTTGGAGTGGGTAACCAGGTGTCTCCCCTTGGCTCAAACTTCAGTCACTGGGACCTCTCCGAAGTGAAGATATCCTACAGTTTGAGCCAGATCAGCTCTCAGAAAACACAAGTTAGGAAAAAAAACCTCATGAATAAGTAGGAAGAATGAGATCTCTTCACTGACCTATGAGCCTCACAGGCTTTGTTACTAAGGAACGTGTCCTTCTCTCTCCTATTAAATATTTATAAAAACAGCAGGATAATTTCTTATGCTATTGCACTTGGTATTTCCTGTCCACCTTCACGAGATCACACTGACTGCTTTGTTCTTTCAGAAACCAGGAGACAAAACAGCATGAGAGTTTGTATTTGCATATTTGCATATTATAACTCCAGAAACTGTACAACTAGCGGACACAAAACAAGGCCAGAGAATGATGTTTGTTCACATTTCACAGCTGGTTTTCTCCACTTGTCTGTACAAAAAAAATAAAATAAAAAAAATCCTGCAGCAATGTGAAGGCAAAACTTTTTTCCTACTAGTCCTTCCTTACCCTGGTTAAATACATGCACCACACATACCCTTCTTTTACCGCTCATCTTTTCCTCACCCGTTTTAATAACATGTTCCAGGCTGAAGAGAATGTAATTAATTCTGTCACAAGCAAATTTCTCCAGCACAGCCAACATTACTCTTCAAATATGCCCTGTCTGACCTCTTTTAAGTCAAAATCTTCTAAGCAATGTGGTCACAATTGTATGATACATTTGCAACTGCTTTTAATTAATTCATGTTTTACCCCAGAGATCCTTGTGGTGTTCAGTTTATGGGTGCAAAAGAGAGAACTGCATGACCAAACGAGAACTGGAATCACAGATGGATGGTTCAAACACTGGGTTTGAAAAAACTGCCTTATATTCAGGAAAATCTCATCTACAATTGGAAAAAATTATGAAACTGCTTTTATAAACAGGATGAACTTCTAACCGTTCATAACAATGGTCTAAAAAGTTTTAAAAGAACTGAAAAGCTTTTTATTCTCTTTTCAAAAACAGGTTTTGGGTTTTGTTAACTCAAGCTTTCAAAAACTCTGTACTTCAAATGGCAGTTGAAGAACAGCATAGAAATAGTAGATCACAAGGCTGAAATAACAAGAAATAAATGTCAACTGAGCACTAAGTTTTATGTCCCTCTTACTGTAGGTCCCAGTATAATTGTATTAAAGCAAGCAGTACTAGTTGCACGTGTAGGGATGTAGCATCCCAGCATATTTTAATTTCAAGCTAACTGAATGATACAATTTCTTTTTCAAGTTCAGTGAAAGGTGGACAGCAATATCCAAGAACAAAGATTGTTTTTCCCATGGTAAAGCTCGGTTCAGACCTTAGTGTACATAGAGTTTTTAATTATGTGATGTGTTATCCACAGCACTGTACCTGGCAGCCCCTGCTCTGTGAATAAATTCAGATTACAAAAAGCTTTGTCTGTTGTCTCAGGCTTAATCTCTCTGATGCTGAATTTTCATGCTGTCATGAAAAGACAGAGAATAGCAAGAAAATATTCTGGCCAAGCCAACAGAAAACCACTTTTGAGAGCTGGCTTCTCACTCTGAATGCCTGTGTACTGCTGGGCAAGTCACAGTCCCTACCCTTCAGATGTAGCGATTGCCAATTATCCATTTACTTAATTGATGTCTGCCTTCAGACTTCAAAGCTCAGGTCTGGAGAAGCGTAATGTACTCACAACTTGCAGCTACTGCAGTTGTGCTTTGAATATAAATATTTATCTTATTTTAATATTTTGATACACAACTACGAGTATGTGCTAAAGCTGCTGAAAGACTCAGGCCCTAAGCTTATCCAGTGCAGTACACAAGGCTGTTTGTCAGTGTTAGCCTAGAGGCTACGAGTAGTGTTTCCCCATTAGCAAAATCAGGGTGACGGTGCCTGGAGCTGTGAAGATTTAGTTGTTATCTTTCACGCAGCATTCAGACAATATGATGAGGGTGCCACAAGAAATGCTATGGATACGTTAGTTGTGCAGTATTTGGTTCTGTGCAAATTTTGGTGGTGCGATTAAGTCTGAACATACCCATTGGGTGATAAGGGTGTAAAGAAATTGAGGGCAACTTTTGCCATTAGCAACATCCATCCGGCCAATAGGGATCCTGTAAATAACACAGTGTATGATCAAACAGCAATGAAATTTTAGCATGCCTCATAATGCAAGTCTACAGAGACGCTAATTTAAAACCATGAACCGTCTTAAATACAAAATTTCCTAAAGCCTGAAAATGCCACTACATGTCCATATAGCAGGTATTCATAATGTAATGTGTAATCAAACAAGTGTCAGTGGGGAGCGACACAAGTTGCTACAGACAAGAAGACATGAGAAAAATTTGAACAGTAACAATAGATTACACTCATGACCTGTCCTCAACGTGGAAATCATCTTTCTAACATCTGCATTTAGAGTGTGACCCACTAAAGCAGTCAGTGCTCAACACACCTTTCAGAAAGGGAAGGCTGGAAAGGTAAGTCCTCTATCTTTGTTCATTAAGCACTTTGGGTTGACCTGTTGAGACATTTTCTACTGTTCAGATTCATGGAGTACAAAGCTTTCTTTGATCAAATGACAGCTTTGTTCAAGGAGAATCATTCTGGTCAGCTCTGTGTTAAGCATCCTGTCAAAAACACCATAAAGGTAAGAGGCAAGTAATTTTCAGTCCTGACTGAATCCCCTGCTGGAGAAGTTCTCCTGCAAAGCTGGATAAAAACCAACAATAAGCTAAAATTGATGAACAATAGCCAGAATTATTCTATTCAATACCTTCTGTTTTGTTTTGGTTTGGGGGTGGTTGGGGGTGGTTTTTTTTTTAATTATAGCAAAGTTTTCTCTTTCCTTTTGGCAGTACTTAACAGCAAGGAAAGGAGAGAGGCAGGGTAAATGGAACAAGTGTTCTGCTTCTAAGCCTCATGGATGCGATTCCCACATTTCAAATTGTATAATTACTTCGTTTTTCCAACATCTGGGCCTGGTCTAATGCCACTATCTCACCTCGAGAAAATGAGGGTTAATGTGAGACACACAGTAATTTATTTGGGAGCTTCCCCAGTGCACTGCATTCACTTATGTGGAAAAGACTAAGTACAGAGAAAACTATGGACTTCCATCAGAAGAGCATGGTCACAGTGAATAATATCAATATACCTAGTAATCAAGAAACCCCGCGGATATTGTCTTTTACCAAAATGTCCAATTAAGGACATTGTATTGTAGCATTTGAATCTCATCCTCAACCAGTCTCATACTGATGGCAAATGAACATGTAATGAACTCCAGCGTACCCTGGTGAAACTGGTTCTTTTAGAACCAGCTCTTGCTAAGCTAGGAACAGCAATGCAGGCACAGCCCTTTCAAAGAGACCTTTGCTGCCCTCTGCCTGGTTCCTCGGAGGATGCGCTACTGAAATATTTAAATTGGATAATGTCACGCTGCAGAATTCACACTTGGTCTATGCTGAATTAACCAGCCCTCTCTCTAGCAGCTGTTGATGTTCTTCTTGAGCAGGCTGAAGGCTGCACAGAGACAGCTTCCCTTAACTGCAGCGTCAGACCGAATACATGTGTTAGGACTAGACATCTAAACAGTGAACTCCCACAAAGACGTGTCCTTTTCTGCCATGACTCAGGCCAATGCCACAGGAGTGTCAGAAAGCAGCAAGCCTGAAATCCCGTGTATCTCTGCCTGCAGGTCCCATAATTCAGTAGCAGTCTTAAAACTTGTAACGGCATTTAAAAGTGCAGTAATGGTCTGCATTTCTCTATGATGTTGATTACTGTCCATGAGTGCTGAAGCTACTGATACCCTCAGGATTAGTGGAGAGTGGTGGCTGTGATGTTTGTCCCTGCCTAAAACTACTCAAAAGTAGGCTAAGGGAAGCTGCCTGCCTTATATGACAAACTAGAGTCATCTATGGCTTACAGTTGTCAATCCAAGATGAATTTACAAGGCAGAGCCAATGCTCATGTGACTTCATCCTCGGAGTAAACATTTTTATAGTATTCAGAAAAGTTATTTCTAAAAGAACATCATATGAAACAGTCCAAAATGTTACATTTTCTCTGTAACACTCCTTAAAATGCATTCCTTGTAGAATAACATCATATCAGCAGCTGACCCCAGAATATACTCCTATTATTAGCTTGTCCCCTGTCTCATCTGCTACCTCATAAACTGCTCAGGGAAAGGGCTGCAATTTTATTATTGTTATTCTTTTAACATTAGAACCTCCCACTTCAGGACAGCAAATAAACAGTTCCTGGAGTGCTGGCTAAAAATACCACAGGCTGAGATTTCTTTGCAGATATTAGGACAAGTTCATAAGCTTTTCACTAAGAAAAAAGATATGCCCAACTCAGCTGACTTATTATTTCAAATTAATCCAGTTCATTGGGATTCTTTTAGGCCTATGATCTCAATGTATAAATACAGTTTCAAATAACCCCTCTCAGAAATCTCTTAATGAAAACTTTCTATTTTTCCCACTAAATCATTTGTTCAAGAAAAGCTAAAGAAAAAGTTTTAGCTCAGGACATCAAAGTTGAATTTGAATATTCTGGCTTTTAGAGGTATTTTGAGTCACTGCAAAACTAAAATGTATTTTTCTGCTGCAACTTACTGCTCTGTGGGAACCATAGTGATCAAGAAAAAAATCCCAGAGAAACTCCCTAGAGAAAACTTTCACTCCAGGAAGAAAGGAAGGAGGCAAGAGTGAGAGATGTTGGAATAGGATCATCCCCACTTCTCCAGCTATCTGACATTAAAACTGATAAGGAGAAGTATCCACATTATGACAGCCTTCATGCTTTCACAAAGGTAATAAATCTAAATAAAATGGTCCTGCCTTTAAATTGCTGTAAACCATGACAAGTTTGGGAATAACTGTTTCTCACCTTACTGCAGGCATCAGTTTGGGATCTGATAGCATCAAGAAACTAGACCTTACCCAGGCTTGGTGTTTATACTGTCAAGGTCCTTGATTAAATATTGAATAGTACTAGATGCAGGACAGAATCCCATTCGGTCTTTCTTTCCTGTTTGACATGGTACTACTATTCATACGTAATTCCCGAGTTTTCCATGAAGTTTGGCAAAGCTTCAGATACCCCACATTTCCCTAGAGTTTCTGCGATTGTGTCAAAGCCACATTAAAGAACAGCAAATTACATTATTGGCTTCTCTTCTGGAAACAGACCTCTAGCTGCATCATCAAAAAAAACTAAGTAACTTCAGCGTTATTTGGTGAGCACTGACTCTTTCTGCTTTCCTCCCAGTGCTTACAATTTGATTATTTTCCCAGGATATTCTGAGAAGTGCAATCAGGCTGACTGATTTATAACTGCAACTTCTTGTACCTTCTGAAGTCAAGCAAATGTTTGACCTTTTCCCATCGTCCACAGGTTCTCATAGATAATTGCTAATAGCTCTGAAGTTGATGAATCAGCCCAGCCAATCTGAAAACATCATATTATCTAGTTATTTTCTAACATCTCTTCCTAATCTAGGCAGAAATCTTCCAAGAACATCAGTGGTGTTAAATGTATTGGCCTCTAGATCACCATTACCATTTTCATTGGCAACCAAAGCCAAAAAAAGGCATGAAATTGTCCATCTGCCAGAGAGCCTTCTTGACATACTGCCATTTTAAGAAACCAGCACTTTCCTTGGTCCTCATTATACTACTGAAATACGGAATTTTTATTCTTTATTACTTGTATTTGCTTTGTCTATAAACTTTAAGGATACATGGAGCAAATCTGCCAGGTAACACATCTAGAAGTTCTAGATCTTGAAATTTTCATCTCGTCTCAATAGTCACTGGCAAACTCTTCAAGGAGTGAGACAGTTCAGAAACACTCACTTTAGGCTGTGCTTCTGACACTGGGCTGACACTGGAATGTGTTTGTTAAGGCTCAGAAACAAGGGCAAGAATTGTGTCCTTACTAACGTGAGAATTTGTATTGAATAACTCCACCTTACTCTATTCCTTGCCCTTGCCCTTCTCTTATTCTTTTATAGGAGCCACATTTCTCCCTGTTGAAGAGGAATACTTCTCACAGGTGGGAAAGGTCCACTTTTTTCCTGCAGATGCAGAACAGTGCAGAGTAAAAACCTCTACAGTGGCTTTGCAAGAATTAACTTTGACATCAGGAAGAAGCTCACTGCAGAAAGGCAAAATCCTGCCTGGGCTAATTGCTCCACTGAAAACCAGGGCAAGCTCCCTGCACAGCTGGGTTGGCCTGCTTCTGCTCCCTGAGCAAGGTCATTTACAGCTAGTTCAAACGTCTTGGTGCTGAATGCACATCCTAATGTCCAAATACAGCTGTGCAACCACTCTGCCTTCTCCTCAACTGGACATTTGATACAAGTGCTTGATTTTTTTTTTTTTTCCCCAGTGTGCTCTCTCCTCCCACCAAAGTGATGAATTTTACGTGTTCCTTCTGTTCCATTGCAGTCACACCTTCCCACACTCCAAATCATGACATTTATGATCACATTTTGTAGTTGATAAAGAAGGAAGCTGACACTGGTCCACTGTAAGTTCAAGAAGCAAGCAGCTAGAAGAGAAATAATTTGAGCTACTAAAGATTTGCTCAGTCTTCACATCTCCTTACTGCTTTATCTGTCTAGCTGATACTGGAAAAATTTAAATTCTCAGTAACTCTAAGGCTCTCCTCCTGGAACTGCTTTGTTTTTCTTACCTTTCTCCCTTCCTTAGAATTCTTCTTTTTAATTATTACAAGGATATCTACAAGGATTTAAATTTTGAAGTGTGATCTAAAAGGTGCAAGACAGAGACTGACCTACACACTGATGTGATAATCCAGGAGAACACTATCCTTTATATTGGGCCCCATGCCAAGCAATCAGGCACCGAAGTAATATCAGCTTTACAGGCTAAAAGCAACTCACCTCAGCCATCACAGAGAAAGGTGACAGTGTGGGAGCAACAAACTGAGCTGTGCACTGACACTAGCAGGCTGGTTAACATCGATGATACAGAGGACAGAAAGGGTGTCTATCCCTCCTGAAAATGGAGCCAGAGCAAGCCATGAGAAATAACATAGAACCAATAAACAAGAGAAGAAAGAGGAATGAAGGATATGGTGAGGTCTCCAAGACTCCCCTTAAGACCAGCAGCCCTGGAGCAACATGGCTCAGCAGTCTGATGGAGGAGGCACCACGCAGCCAAGGCTGGGAGACTGGGCATGGAACGTGGGAGTGGCAGCTGGGCTCCTATCAAAGCTGCTCTCAGCTTTGTTGGCCTTCTGTGGCAATATCAGTCAGGCTTTAAACGCTTTTAAAAGTTCAAAAAGACCAGGCTTTATTAGAACATGAGGAAAAGCAAATCACTTATTTAAAAAGTCAGGCAAGAACAGAAATGCAAAGGCTCTGAAAAGCATACCTCTCTCATCTGCCTGCTGTGAGCCTCCCGCTGAAGTCCTGCTGCCACACCTCGTGTGCTGGGCATCTGTGCACAATGGATAAAAAAATCACCAACCAGCAGTTCCTGTCACAGACATTAGCACAACCACGCACGAATAACCTACCCACGTACGACTAACCTACCCACGTACAACATATAGTTTTCCTCTGAAGTACCCTGCGTGCCTCCTCTTGACCATCTGGAGAAGTGGTGTTTATGCCCGTTGTTTTGGGTTGTGTCATTCCCATGGGTTCAGGCAACTCAACCTTCTCCGGCTGCATACGGGCCTTCCTGGGCAAGCTTCCGTCTCAGGCCTATTTATGAGCTTCCATTTTGGAAGGATATCTGGGGAAGCACACGGCCATCAGGAGTGACAGCATCACATAGCAATGACGTTAATGCTTGTAATTCTACTGACGTTTCCAGCTTCATTTTTAAGAAGCAATGACAGCTCCAACATTCCCAAATCACAGCATTTTCTGCTTTGCCTTGTCTATCTGCGCACACATGCAAATCCACAGAGACTTTGACATCAGTTTTTAACAGGGCACACAGTTTTCTGTCAAATAAAATGTCAGGAAGTGATCTTCCATATTTCACTAGTGCTATTCTACCATTGTCTAGACCATGCTTTTGCCAAGAAATGTTGGACCAGATGATCCTTGAGGTCCCCTCCAACCTGGTATTCTATGATTCTATGATTTAATTTAGTAACGGCTAAGTATCAAGTGCTTACTATTTTGATGCTGTGTTCCATCTAGTGTTGAATTAGAAATAATGAGAGAGATCTAAAGTTGTGATTCATGGTAAACTGCCTAAACTAATCTCAATCACACAGCAGATGACATCTGGTGATAACTGATTTAACAGATGATTGTCTGTTTAGCTGTCCTATCCTCTCACAGAAATAGGAATATTAATGAAGGACAAATTTACTTACACTTTACAAGTCTTTTCCAGACAATATAAATAAATTTAAACTCACCACAGGAACCAATTTTTTCTGGTTTTGCTATTACAAACTCTTTCATTGAATTTGACCAGTATTTTGTGTATATGACAAGCCTTGGTAGCTTCAGGTATACTGCTGAACTTCTGAGGTGATTAAAAACTATGTTTGGTGTTTTCCATGTATATTTTTCAATTTACCATCAGCTCTAATTACAGCAGGCTCCTCACCCAAACGGCCCCTTGGAGGAGCTCCTTGCACCTGCTGCAGCAACCACCCAGTGCTGATGCTGACAGGAGTCAACCCACAGGAGTAAACTGTTGCTCTGTTAGAAAGGACTTTCCAAAAATTAACTTGGCAGAATTTTAAAATATTAAAAAGTATCTGCCCTAAAAGAAATCCTCTTCATATCTTCACTCGTCACCGAATTTCAGCCTGCATCTTTTCTCTGCTGGACTCAGGCCAATTATCGTCTGGCAGATTTAAAGATGACTTATTCTGCTGCATCAAGTCTAGAAATTCTCAGTGAACTATAAGTCATCCATAAATAAAAACAGTTGCTAATTTTTCCTTCATATCTTTTATTAGTGACCACGAACAAAAAGTTGACTGAAATGTTACAAGTGATGACAGTAATATAAAGAGGCAGAATATTTCAGGTACATTTTTCCAAAATCCATTGCTTTTGAAAACAGGATAACTCGGAGATAATGAATTAATATTTGAAATCTGCCAGTCAGTTTTGTCATTTGCTTACCAGATTTAAATCTGCCAGGCCAGACAGCAACTGAATGACGGTGTGTTCCAGATCAAAAAAAGCTTTTACCAAAAAAAAAAAAAATCCCCTTCAAGAGCAGGTAACAGGGTCTGAACAAAATCACCTGCTGTAGACAAAAGGTGGCCTTTGGAGCAAAAATTCATATCCAAGACAAAAACCCTTATATGGTCTCAAAATATACATTCACAAAAGTAAATAAGATTGCTTAATAGACTGTTTGTGACATACTGCACAGGTCCACCCTAGCGTGGAATGGCACAAACTCTGTATGGGTGGGGCTGCAGCGTACCCCCTAAAATAGGCTCTGTGTTGATCTTTGTCACCCCCTCGGGGAGCCGGAAGGTGAATGCCCGCAGCAGGTTGGCAAAGAAAATAAAGAGCTCAGTCCTCGCTAGATGCTCCCCCAAACACACACGGTGCCCTGCAGAAGGAAGAGGGGAAGGACAGCGAGTAAATTACCCTGACCTCAAAATGAATGGTATTCATCCTCACACAAAGCAAAGGTATTTTTGCTGAGTCCAGAATTTCTTCAGGACTTAATGCAATCAATGACACAAAACTTCATGTAATTCTTCCTTTAGAGAATCCTATCTGCAGCTATAGATAACTGTGCACCCCTTCTGCTCTGAGTTTCGCTTCAATTACCTCAAAAACCTCATCTTCATTTGACTGACAACTTTAAAGGAATTCGTTCAATCATGTAAATGAGGAATAAGGACTTGCTCTTCCTGGGAGATGTCGTGCTCCAGATTTGTATGCGTAAAGCATCAGCACAGCTGCTTGCAAGTACTTTCTAAATGTATGTCTAGTGTTGAAATGTATGCCCCAAATCAATAACCATAATCATTAGCAGAGAATTTCCTTCCAAAAATAGGGTAAGGTAAATGTATAGATTTGTCAGGACATCTCTGATTTTCCATGTTATTATTTGTTCAGTAGAACAAATGTTTATAGTTGGATTGGGAAATGTTACTGAAAATATTCATGTTAATTTTATCACCGTTTTCCACAAAGAGGTTTAAAATAAATGACCAATAGGTTTTTAATAGACATCTTAATTCTACAGTCCCAATCCAAACCATTAATGTTTGTGCTGTCAGTCCATTTACCTATAGAGAAGGGTAAAAAGGCTTCTTGGCTCACAAAGTTCCCATCCTTATCCAAGAAGTGACCAGGGTTGAATTGTTGAGGTGTTTCCCATTGCTCTGGGTCATACAAAGACGAAGCAATATTTGGAAAAACTATGGTGCCCTGAAAGGAGAAAAACACTAACTCAGTTCTGGCTGTCAATCCTACCCCAGCAGTCAGAACCGGCTAGGTGAGACCAGTGCTAGTTTACTTTCAGAGTTCAGTGTTGTATCCTGGTAGGTTCATTTCCCCAGTAGGAACTGTGAGGAACATCAAGTCTTTTTGTTTCAGAATGTCAGTCCAAGCCTGACGGTGGAAGTGGCCAAGTCAATAGAAACTAACGACTTTATTTGTGCTAAACCCGTTTTCACTTTTAACATTAGAAGTTTCTGTGATTTAGTCTCTTTGATGAAAGCTAGTTGCAAACCTTCATGCTTTTCCCTGGATCTTTTACAGGCTTTCTGCAGGCAAAAATTCAGTCAGAAATCTTTCCAATGCCTTATCAGCACAAATCAATCACAGTATCTTTCAGTATCAGTCTTGAAGGTTTTGTCTTCATTGTTTTGTAGAAATACTTGCTAAAATCCCCTCTTCTATCCAGGGGCATCTTTCACTACTGATAACCCTCTCCCAAGAGCTGCATCATTCAACTCAGCCTGGCAGATGGTTTCTTGTCCTTGTCCCCTTTCAGGCTATGACCCAGAGGTATCCAACCCTACTGCTGTTGAGGGGAAGACCCTGGCATAGATTTTAATCCACACCTTGCTCTACAGATGCAGGAAAGTCTGCAGCAACTGAGAAACTGTGTCTGTACCTTTTTGAGGGGAAAGCCAAGCAATGTAGTGTTCCTCACACACACTCTGGGCATACCAACTGAGACAATGTTGCTGAAGCGTTGGATCTCATGAACCACAGCATTTGTGTAGGGCAGTTCTCTCCGATCCTCGTAGCAGATTAACTGGGAAGGACCCAGAACGGCATCCAGCTCCTTCTGCACTTTCTCTGTGGAGAATATTCACCATTTTAGGTGGGAAAATTTATGAAGTATTTTAACTAATTCCATTTTCAAAGACATTTCCCATTTAGAACTATAAGGACAGAAACAAAATTAATGTAAAAATATAAGTAACTTCTTTATAAAGAAAACAGAAGTAGCAGGGTGTTCCAACAGCTTAAACATATGGGAGCTCTACTTCTGAGTCTGAAGTTTCTTGACTGTAGATTAAGAAAAGACATTTGTTGTTCAAAAATTTAAAACTAGTTACCTTACTAAAACTTAAATGCAAGCGATGACTGATTTATCTTTGTATTTTCTTTTGGCTAGGTGCCTCAGGCACCTACAGCCAGTTAGAACCACTAAGTTCACAACTCTCAGGAATTTAAGCCAGGTGAATCTGGGCCTTAAAAGCCTAATTCCTATTAAAAGGAAATGGCTTTTATGCAGGACATCTATTAAGTGAAGCAATGCCAACTAGAACAATGTCCAAATAAAAAAACCTGGATCTGCTTCTTGGTGCCTGCCTTTTGATCAAGAATAGTTGATTCTGGGAGTTCTGGGAGCATTGACAAAAGTATGAAGTTTGTTTTGTAAACTTCAAGAGAGACAGTACACACATAATAAAAATGCCTTAGATTTTTAACAAATGATCCTGTCTTTCCAGGTCCTTTGAAGCAACACTAAGATGCAGGGAAGCCCATTCTGCATCTATCAGTTTGTGCTCATTCACATCAAGCTGGCTCAGTGACTGCCAGCAGTCCTTCACAAAACCATGTTAGGTAGACCCTGACAACAGAGATTTAAGCACCTTAGAGAATTTAAAATGCATATCCAGAAAGTTTTTTAAGTAAAATTCCTTCTATGAAGGACTAGCTTGCAAAATCAAGCATGACTACTTCAGGATCCAGTATAGTTTGAAGTGATCAGTCACTAAGTACAAATATGCATCTCTGTTCCAGTAGTTCAGAGAACAAGGAGAGCCCAATTCAGTGATTAGGCAAAAGGCTAAACTTTTCCATATAGTACATAATGGAACTGCATAACATTGTCATTGGGCATCAACACAGGCAAAAGTATGAATGGGTTCAAAAAGAAGCCACCAATTAAATGATGACAGATATACTGGTGTCAGTTCATTATGAGAGTCTAGATGCAGTGTATGACTCGAGAAGCCTAGGAAGGATCATGCTGCACACACCCTGCTTTCCCAAGTATGTGCAAGGTATTATATTTAGACAAATAAAATTGTTTAAGTAAGTCAGCACTTTCATAACCTTAATTATATTCCATGATAACAAACATGCAATAACACGAGATTAAGTGGACCTTCTTGTCTGACAGCTACAAGTTGAGCAATTTTTTTCTTATCTTCATCTTTTTCCTCCATTTAAAATCCTGTTCTCCGGGTATTTGCATATATTCTGCTGTGTAACAACGAGATTTCTGTTATCCAGCATAAGAGATAATTTTTTCTTTGGTTTTCATTTAGTGCTCTATGAAAGTGACTGATAGTTATTTAAAAGCTAGACTTAAAAATAAACTTCTTAAATATACATAGACATAACAGATGAGCCATCTAATTTCCCTCCAGACTGGAATAATTCTGTTGCAAGGAAGTCAAATACATCACAGAGTTAACTTAATCACAGATTAAATAGATACCCTGATACCTTGGGATCGTAAATGGACTGATGGACAAAAATAAAGTCAAAGTTGCCAATTGACCTTTAGGTGATTATCTTTACTACTACTCTGACCTACAGAGCACAAAGAAGGTCAGGACTCCCTGTAACCCCCATCACTGATACTCAGCTGATACAAAGCAGAATTGAAGGAAGTTTCCAAAGAGTGACATCCCTACTACCACACATCAGTTTCTGGTTAATTATTTTCAGGCATCTGTCATGTTTACGACTAAGACAGAACCTGACTCAGTCTCTTGAAGTACCATCAGCACCTCACCAGTGGCTGCAGCAGTGGCCACTGTTCCTTTAATTATGCATGCAAACCCTCTGGCTTCCCAACCAGCAACTCCAGTCCCCTTACTCCATTGACTAGCTGCCACAATCTTCATTTCCCCAAAGACCTCAACCCCTCCATCTCAATCAGCCACAACCTCCTATACATACGCATACTTCCCAAACTGTTAACTCTTTCTGGGAACTGCCTTATGCTTGTGACCGCTGTAAGAGCTGGTATACAGATACTCTGGATTTACCAGTGCTGCCCAGCACAGGCCTAGCAGTGCCAAAAGGTCCAGGTACCACTAGCCATATACCAGTATCTAGGAATAATCTCTGATCCATGTAAACATGATGCCTTAGCTGTTCTATTGCATCAGAGATATTTGTGGTGTGCTTATCCACTCACCTTGAATGTCTGGATTTGCCACCATATAGAGCAGGCCCCAGTTTAAAGTAGTGCTTGTTGTCTCTGATCCACCCAAGAAAAGGTCATTTATAGAATAAACCATGTTGTCTTCATTGTATGTGGACCTGGGTTCATCTTTGGACTGCAAATGATAAGATAAAGTAGAGGTTTATACATGAAATTTAGAAAAATCAGAACTGTTTTAAATATGATTTTATCACTGGTTCCAAGCTGTATTGTGTTCTGCCTGTGGTAGAATACAGAGAGACTGATAAAGAATATTAGGCACGATGATGATTATCAATACAAAAAGCTAACGTTTCACAAACGGTCAAGGCATGGTTACTCCACTCTTAATCGTGAAACTAAATCACATGTTCTCCACAGAAAAGGACTGTTGTCTTAATTGTGCAAATTGTGGTATATTTAGAATGTTTTGTAAGTAAATCTTCCTCTGAAGATGTGTACCAGCATGTCATTCTTCACGCCTCAAGTCGTATTCCATCACTTAGTTTTTCTACCAATCAATACAGTGACCAGGGCTGGGTCAGAACACTGGGCTGTCGAAAGTTCTCAACCTGTGGTATTCAGGTTTCTTCTCCACTACAAGGCCACAACAACTCACGTACAGCTGCTCTGGGGTTTTATAGTTTTCAGTTAGAAGTGTGAGGATATGTGTGTATACGCAGAGAGTATGAAAAAATATTGTTATGGTTTGGGGGAATTCATTGTCTAAAGTTAAGGAGGTTATGCTCAGGGGTCTTGAACTTTTTTTTTGCCAGTGGAGCAACTGGAAAGTGGGAAGGACATTTTTCCCTGTTGTAATATCATCTTATCTTTTTATATTGTCCCTGCGTAACTATTACAGACAGTTCAATTTTTTAATAAATAAACTTGGATGATTTCCACCCAGCAGAGTCCCAGAAGAGCTCGCTGAAACAATTTCTGATTCACTGATGTTCAAGTCTCATAAATCTTAGAACAGCAGTGAAAGACTTTAGAAGCAGTTAAATGCTTTGGAAGACCAGATGTATTAATATTGTGCCAGTATCAAAACATTTTAAAACAAGGACCCAAGGAACTAGAAGCCAGTTAGGCTGACATCCACCCTGGATGTAAAAATACAGCAGCTGATATAGGAATCAATTAATAAAGAATTACCAGCTAGAAATACAAATTAATGTTATTTATTATGATACAGAAAACTGATCGTGCAAGGAGATCTGATTTGATTCTTTGATAGAATTACCAGCTTGGATGATAATAACAATTTCACAGTTGCAGTATACTTGAAGTTCCACAAGATAGTTGTTTTTGTTCCCCACAATAATAAAACAGTCAAGCACTATAAAGTATTCATAAGACACATGCTAAAAGACTAAATAGCTGGCTGACAGAAATAGCTAATAGACATTCTTCCCTGGATGCATGTCTCTCTAGTATGATTGAGCACAGCAGCAGAGCCAACTCAAGGGAGCACACAAGGCAGGCAGCGGTCCAGGATGGCATACCCGTTTCGGCTGTGCCAAGAGATGCAGGACGGGTGCCTACAGCCTGACAAGTTTGCAGTGCCCTCTGTTGCTGCAACCAGCACATGACCACAGCAGAAGGGACACCGGCTGTCCCTACAGGGAAGCGCTGCCACCCAGGAGCAGCAGTCACTACCCACTTCTCCAGGGGTTGCAAGAATAGATACCCCCCACCCTGGATATCTTGTTTGGCTCTCTGAGCCAGTCTTGCCTTGTCACTCCCCAGTAACACCAGTCTCATCTTGTCACTTCCTCCCCTTTCTCCTTTTTCTTCCTATCACCAAGCAGAACAGGAGGAGGCATATGGCCTACTGCAGTGGAGAAGAAGAGAAAGGAAGAGTGATTAAGTGGAGGTAAAAGGAGTCACAGAGAGGAAGGGCATCTGCTAGTCCAGGGACTAGGGAGGGGATCCAGTTCCCAAAAGATTCAAAGAAAAAGTGATCCTGGTAAGGTCTAGAAAAGGGAGATACACGTGTCCCCACTCACAGCTTAGGCAAGCCTCCTACAGCCTTTCAAAAACCCATGGATTCCCACCTACCTGTACTAAGCCTGCCTGCCCAAAATGTCCTCATTTGTCCCAGTTCCCTTTGTCTGCTTGAAACTTCACTGACCCTGCCACTCTCCTCCAGCCTTGTCTGAAACTCCACTGACTCCTAGGTTGTTTCCCCACAAAATGCTCTCAAAATCCAACTGTCCTCTTGCAGCAACCTCTCTTGACAAACCCTTACCAGACAAATATCCTACCCAGAACATCCCATTCTGTCTCCCCAAGACCTTCCCAGTTCTCCTGCAGTCCACTTAGAAATTCAGCATTCTTTCCTGGAGGCCTTAAAATCATTTTGTAACTTGTGCTAATGAGACAAAATGTAGTGTTTTAACCTGCCCTTTAATGAAAGGATTGCAAGGTGCTGTGGCATATCAATAATTAGAAAGGATTTAGCAAGTCCCTGGTTACTGCATTCACATTAGGATGTCTATGAAAGGTAAGAGATTGTGATAGAAGGCCTCAGACCGGAAGATTTAATGGTCCATTTCACCTTATTCCCCATGAATGTATGATCAGGCAGAACAAATACTTACTTTGTCAATGTGATCCAGGTAAAAGTCAATGAAATCCTGCCGTTCATCTGGTATCCCACGCTCCATGTGCATTCTGATCTCTCTCCTTGTAAAAGAGCTCAGGAAGTCATAGCAAGACAATGCCTTCTTGTGAGGACCGGGGAGATGGCACATCAACCAGGGGAATATTTCATACAGCTGCAGGAGTGACATACAAGAGGTACCACAAAGTCTCTATTACTAGAAAATGTATTTTAGGCCTACTAAAAACAGAAGATAATATTCATGTTAGCATGTGGTTTGGGCATCATTAGTAAAATATTCTGACAAAGACTATGTTTATGTTTTCAAGTTGTGAAACAGTACACTACATAATTTCTAGCTGTCTTGATGGTAAGATTCAGAGTTCTGCAGGCTTTCAGCTCAACCACAAGCCAAATAGAATGATTGTAATTAGAATGTATTCATTTATTGAATTATTCAGTTCATGTATTCAATTACAATGAACTGTATTCAGACATTTAAAAAGTGAGATCCTGCCCTCCAGTGGAGAATACCAGGAAGGAAAAAGCAAACCCGTTGCAAACTGTCCTCACCAGGATGTGCAAAAGCGGTTGATAGAATCCAAAGCAAGGGCCAGCTACCAGCGGCTGGTATACAAACTCGATAATCCACCAAAGCACTCTCTACTAATCGAGCTCTCAAGGGTCCTTAGTAAAATTTGAAACATCTGAAACCCAGAAAAGCTGAGAAACAGCTACCTGACAATTTTGAGTACTCTCCTCTAGAAAAGAAGGGGTTAGCTGACACAACCGGATTAACTTTATCCTTCTCTCTTACTGTTTGGGAAAATCTAGCCTAAAAATAGCTGCTTTCTACTTATTCTGATAGCTAAAAAGTTCATTCTGATTTTCAGACTATATTTGTGCCTGGGTAATTTGCGTACATTGTTCTTGTATCTGCAGTGTATTTTCTCTTAATAGGTCTTTTCCAGCTTGAAACATAATCCCATTATTTATTTATCAGCAGAAGTTCTACCCTTTCTCAGTCTTCATTTTGCTGAGCTCTTTTCATACTCTCCTAATTATACCACACAAAGCACATTATTAGGTGTTCACTGGAGTCCGGCTGAATTAGATGGACTATACTTCCATCTTTTTGGAAAATCAGTTCTTATTGTCAGACATCCAATTATCAATTAATCATTGCCTTATCACAGAAAGGTAGTAGTCCAGCCCTTGGTAAATTCACATAGAACTTCATATCCTTTTTGTTTAGTTCCATCTCTGGGTTGGTTTTTTTTCTTTCAAAATCTGTTCAGAAGCCTTACATACAATTGTGGTCTGACTAATCAAATATGGTTGCCCAGATTACATGCATTCCTACTCTCAAATGCATGCACTTTCCAGCTACTATTGCACCCTAACTGTAAGTGAAATTTAGCTGTCAACATTCAGGACAGGAACTGAGCCCATCCACTTTCCTGGCTACCAGTTCTGCCAAAACCCCTCCTCCATTTCTGGAAGGGCCCAATCCACAGTGTTCTCCCATTCAGTGCCTGACAGCATGGAATCCAGTTAAGAAATGGGGATGTGGACGCAGCAGTGTCAATTTTTTACATTTACATTACCACATTTAATTTACCACAATACTGAGTACCCTTTGCATCCAGACAGTGGGAAGGTTGCAGCCCTCCCTCTGGAATGGTTTGAACCCCTGTTCTTATTTCCCAGAACAGCATCTGATTCATTGGACTAAAGCAAAGCTAGGATAGGAAGGAGAGAAGAAAAGCAGATGTATTCTCTATCCCAAAAGCAGGTCTCGCCTGCCACCACTACACACAACTTATAGGACCAAAGCTAGGCTAAGCAAAAGAGAACCTGACCATAACTCAGTGAGAAGAACGCTCCATGGGATGTGGGGGGAAATCTCTGTATTACAGGGATTGCTTATGTGTTTTACATTAAGAAGCTACTGCATAAGATGTATGGGACAGCTTTACAAGTGGAACCAGAACCAGAACTCCCAGGCAACTTTGAATACACTTCTGTGCAATGCAGGCCTCTTCTAGTGTCAGATAAGTCCTTGACTCTCAGAAGAGCACTGATTGTTTTGATTGCCAAGCTTACAGGCATATTTGCTGGCTTAGCATTTCCTATCTTCTGCTGAATATGTATAGAACTGCTCCTCACTCAGGGTAAAGGAGTCAAATTTCTCTGGGAAGTCTTCAAGTCTCCACTTCTTATAGAGGAAATGGAGATAAGTAGTCACGGGCAAAACACTTCAGTATTTGAATCATTTTTCTCTCTGTTGACTGTATATAAAAGAATGTCTAAACTTGGCATGTGAATCACACTTTTAGACCTGACATTTAGTGTTTAACAATCATGATGCCCAAGGCAGGAATCTGTTGTGCATTGGGGTTGAGAAACCAAGTAACAAACATGATCCAGAACCAGTCCATCAGCTTGTGCCTTGCTGCAAAGACCGAGGAGCAAACTACCTTATCACAGTACCCAAACACAGGACAATGAACACAAATGACCAAGGCTGGTATGTAGAGCATTACCATCACACTTTGAGATCGTGCACTGCCCAGTAAAGCTGCATGGGACATCGCTCAACAATTCAGAAACTTTTCCCTAACAGCTACCTCTTGAATCTACATTTCTCACTTTCTGTCTTATTCAGAAAAAGCAGAAAAAGACAACAGACCATTTACTTACATTATGAATAAAGCTGCCTCCAAATTTGAACAGATGCTCTGTGGCTCTAATCAGTTCATGGAAACCTTCATCCTCTCTGGAGAAGCGATGTCCAAAAACGACAGCACAAATTACATTTGAGATAGAATGAACGATAGGGAAAGAAGGATCCAGAGGTTTCCCTGCAACCATAATAATATAAATGTCACTGCTAATGTCTCCTATCTACTTTAGTGAAATGAGAGAATATTTTAGGTTACCCAAAGAACTTTCAAGAGAGCATTGCATTTCACAGAGAAGCAGCAATCTTCTTACAAAATTGCAGCATCAAACTGATTCTTCACAACTACGGTGCAATCCCATAATCCCAGGAATGCACGGCACCCTAGAGAAATGCCAGATGTGTAAAATACTTTGTAATATGACAGACCAAATTTAGAAGTAAGAAAAAAAAATTCTATGCAAATCTGCTGTCTGGCAAATTCAACATAGGTCTCAAGCATGGGAATGACTGAGAACATTGTGGTCAAAGAGAATCTGAGAGGAGAACCATAAGAAGAGAGGCAGCCTTATTCAGCAAGGACATAAATACATGCAAGGCTACTATATTTTGTCTGACTTTGCTAAAGATGTACAATCTCCAGTGAGATAAAATGTCGTAAACTCCTTTCAACCAATTGTGTCAACAATGTAATAACTAATTTTAAAGCAATTACTTGAAAACCTAATCCCAAGAAAACTATTATGTGACTATAAATGACTATAAAGAACTGTATTTATGTCCGTATCAATACAACTGTCCAACACCCAATGCAGGATTCTGATTAGCAACTTACTGTTCTGGGCTTTTTTTTCCTGCACACATGGTCACACCTCAATCTCTCCCAGTTCTTAAACCATGGGATTGGGCTACATTTAATTACTTTTAATTTATACAATGCTACCCACAGCATGTCCTGATTTACTGTGCCTTTGCATAATGATCACTGTTGGGAGATCCAACTCACATGCTCCTAACTGGGTTGATCAGGGTAAAATGTTGTAATGAAGACAAGATTCTAGTCACTGCTTTACAGAGTGCATGCAAATGGCATTACAAGACTTAATTCATCAGCACTGAAAATGTGTCCATATCTTTATGCACCAGCACTATATACAAGCCAGCAATGTGCCCTTGAGACAAAGGTGGCCAACATCATCCTGGGCTGCATTAGGAAAGGCACTGCCAGCGGGTCAAAGGAGGTGATCCTTTCCCTCCGATCAGCACTGGTGAGATCCATCTGGGGTGCTGGGTCCGGTTCTGGGCTCCCCAGTACAAGAGAGACATCAACATACTGGAACAATTTGAGCAAAGGGCCGCAAGGACAATTAAGGGATTGGAGCATCTGATGTAAGAGAGGCTGAGAGACCTGGGACAGTTTAGTCTGGAGAAGAGAAGGCTCAGGGAAGAATCTTAAATGTATATAAATACCTGATGGAGGGGAATAAAAAACATGGAGCTAGACTTTTCTCAGTGATATCAAGTGAGGCAATGGGCAAAAACTGAAATACATTAAATTCTGTCTAAATATAAGAAACTTTTTTACCGTAGGGCTGATTGAACACTGGAACAGGTTACCCAGAGAGGTGGTGGTGAAGTCTCCATTCTTGCTGATATTTAAAACCCAACTGGACTCAGCCCTAAGAAACCTGCTCTGATTGTCCCTTCTTTGAGAAAGGGTTAGACTAGACCATCTTCAGAGATCCCTTTCCACTTAAAGCATTCTATAATATAAATAATAAATAAGCTCCAGTTTTGCTTCCCAATTTTAGTAGGTTTGTAAATAGCTTTGAACAAGAATAGTCTCCCACTGGGTTTGAAAACAGAGGACTGGAGTCTTTATATTTTCAGTCCATTCCACAAGACACTAAGATTCTGCACACTCTCTTGTGAAACAAAAGCTGCCCTTAATTTCAGAGCAGGACAGAGAAGTTCATACACTAAAGACATCAGACTAATGACAAAAATGAATCAGTATTTATATGCAGAGATACCTTTCATACTTGCAAAGAAGTCTACCAGGTAGCGGGCCTCTTCTTGAACTCGATGCTCCAGACCTCTTTTCCCCAGACCAAGGTCGCGTAGAGTCCTCAGTGCAAACCTTCTCTGCTGCTTCCAGGTGTGACCAGTTGCCAACATAATCCCTGCATTCGTTCAAGGAAGACCTCTTCATTATGCTAATATTTATTATAGACAAAGACTACAGTAATAGATTTACTAAACCACAGAATATAATGAAACTATTGCAATTGCCTGTGAACACAAAGACACAAAGGAACAGCCATGGCATATAAGCATGTGGGCAGGCTAAAATGGACAAACTCAACTGGGTTGTAACACAACTTGGAGAATTAAGCTTGATCCAAGACAACCAGTTATCTCAGGAAGTTTGACATCTGCTTCTCTAGATGCTCTCTGAAGTGCTTGCCTCCCACTCTCTTCTATGCTTGGAGCTCACCTGACCAGAGTAATGCTTCTCATTTAGGGGAAAGGAGAAAGAGTTCTGACTGTCCACAGTCAGGGAGCGAAGTTCCTGTCCACAGGGCAGAAAAGTTCAGTACTTAGGCTTTGTGACAAATATCTTCAGGAGAAATAAACATCATATACTAACAGGATCTTTAATGTAGTATAAGAATCACCAATGACTGAAACAAATTTGAATTAGAAATACTTAAAGAATTAGGTTTCCTTGAAAAAGTTGGGGTCCCAAATAAAATAAAGGTTGTTTCATAATGCGTGTGTTCATGAAAATCAGGAGTTTGTGAATTTCCAGTATGATTGGGGAGTATGAAAACTACAGCAAGGTTGAAACAAAAGTGCACTAAACCTCTAGATGCAACTGTGAGAGTAAGAAAATATTCACAAAAGTAAGGGAATGGGAAGAAGATACCACTATCAAGCTCACTCTTCAATTGAAAACGTAATGGTGGGAGGCAGCAAGTCCAGGACAAGGAAGTGTCCAGTCTGCTGCTCTTCCTCCACTTCTCTGTGGCACAGCCTACCACTGCCTCATCTCATCACCTCTGAATCTGCTCCAGTGAATATTTCACACAGACATTATGAACATTTTTTTCTTTTGCTGGTGGTCTTCTACTACTACTATCCAAAGGTTATTTCACCCCTCCCTTCTTTGCAGTTTGCCTGGAAGTCATTCCTCACAAACCAACCCTGCTGCTGTGGTACCTTTGAAAGCAGATACAAGCTACAAAAGAGCTGCAATTTGTCAAGACAATGTTTCTGTGCAATATTTATGGCAAGAAATTCTCACCTTTTCCTTTGGCCATTGCTCTGAAGAAAGGAGTCACTAGCCTCCCAGAAACATCTTCAGGGTGCGTGGTCATACCCTCCTTAACTGCTTGATATCCATTCAGTACAATCACTGGGGCCCATCCGAACCATAAGGTGAATATGTTGCCATGAATTTTTGCCAGCTATAGATGGGAGGGAAGCCAGGAAAGCACAAATGAAATCCCACACACTGCAAACAAACAGGGGATGAACCTGTTTTTACACTGATTATAGGACCAGCCCTAAGGTGGAATGATGTTCTCCATCTTTCCCACAAGATTACAATTATCTGTGAGAAAGCATGAATGTCTTTTCCAGCATTCACTGTTGGAAACAACTGAATATTCCAGCTTTTCAGAGCCACAGATTTATGCTAAGAAACATTAGGTAGCTTTTATTACTGCATATAAGCAAGGCTCAATTCACAATGATAAAGGGTTTTTTCTGTGCATGAATTTATTTCAAAGGGTTTCTATCATTTGTAGCGGTAAAGTGGCACAAAGGGAACACAGAAATGTCAGAGGAGTAACTAGCTTGTAGAGACTGGACAAGTTACTTTCTTCTTTCCCCCCACCCGTTTGCATATTTAGGTACTGGAGCTTGAGTCAGACCATTCTGTCTCACAGTGTCCTTACTTGCTGTCTGAACCTGCTGTCTGGTTGGAACAACTGGCATGCCTTGTCCAAATTGCAGTGACAGAAGTTACTGGAGTTGTCTACTGAGAATCCTGAAATCACTGTGAGAACCAACAGAATGAAATAGAGGTGGCTTTGTGCACAAAAGTACTCCTCAAAAAACAACTAACAAAAGGTTTGCAGGGTTTTTTTAGATCCTGTCAATACAAACAAGCATATAGATGCAAGATAGTGCATCTTAAGTATCTATTTACTGCTCAAGCTAGAGAGTGCCAGTGCTCAGAAAGCTAAAAATCCATGCTGTAAAGGTATTTTTTTTAAATAGTATTTATTTTCCCTAACTGCAAATCTGATATATTTTCCCTAAAGGTATTTAATCCTAAATGATATCCATTTTCACATGTATTTGTCAAATTTAGTGTTAAGGGGTGATGGGTTTAAGCATCAGAATGATTTTCACACATTCAGAACTTCCAATACTGGTTTTCTTATATTGGCAAACTATGCTGCAATAACTTTTTCTTTTTTTGCCAACCAAACCAGCAGTTCCCAACCAAAGCAAGTGCAATATCACAGTGGCTAGTTAACAATTACAGTATGTTATCAATGTAGTTTTGGGAGAGGATGTTTTCACATAGCAAACAACACAAGAAATGGGAAATTACAAAGACTTTTACACAATTAGGAGTATCTGAAAATAAATACCTTCATGAGGAGATCACGATTAAACTGAAAGTTCAGCTGTATCAAGGTCCCAAAAATTGGGAGCGGGATTGGTCCAGGAGGAAGCTGTCTCCGTACTCGTTGCAACTTAAAAAACTGTGTAATTAGAAGAAATACAGCCAATACTATAAGAACTTGACTTATTAGCAACATTTTAATGGCTGCTTTTACCAGCTTGTCTTTTTTGAAAATAGTCTATTGAAGCTCTTAAGGCTGGTTGCTCAACCTGTTTTTTCACAAGAGCTTAAATTTCGTATAACTATTCCCCGCCCCTAACCCTCCTTCTTTATTATCAACCACTCCCTTTTTGTCCCACTCATTATATTCTCATGCTCAAGCATATTTAACAGATGCATTCCCTTTCCCCTCTTCCCATTCAGATTATATTTATCAAATATGGATCACAGGATTTTTAGGAATGGTCTTAAAAGACTAGGGCCAAGATTTTCCAGGCAATGTAGATACACAAATCCACACGTAAATTCTTCATCTAATTTTCTGAAACAATGGTGGATGGTGTGTGCTTCTACAAATATTCCATGAATGCTTTTAGAAAAGCAATAGTCATACATACCAATTAAGCATGCAAATGTAAGTGGATATTAAATCTTGGAGTTTTTAAAATGTTTTGTATATATTCCATGTACACATATATCCAGTAATGGCAAGGTTGATAAAAGTTAAAAGCCCACATTTATCTTAAGATGGATATACAAGTATCTAATGCTTAATACAAAAAGCAAAATCTGTTAGGCTTTCAAATTTAATTGAAAACGTAACTGGTTTAATATATACCTCTTTTTTTCCCTAACCTATTTGCAATAGCTAAGTTGACTGAAGGTTTTGCCTGCTTCTGAATTTCCCCTTTCAATCTCAACATAAAGGTGGGTACCCTAAAGGGTATTTTAAGCAATCATCAGAAAGCTTGCCAGAGGAATAAAGCATATCCACACAGAAAGTACCTCTAGTATGAAACACATAGATAAAAAAAAACATGGGAGAAACCTACTAGGAGTCTTGAGCTACAACCAGAACTAAGGGCCCCAGCAAGAACTGGTCATGACATGCCTGTGCCATACTTGATAATCTGAGAATAAACACAGTCTGTAGCCAAAGCTCTTTGCCAAGACTCAACACATGGAGGAATCATAAACCTAGTATCAGGGGAGTTTACATGCCCGCAATCAGACCACGCAAACCACGTGAGAGGGATGGATTCTGGGCACCACATAACAATGACAGTTATAGCTCTGCGTTACAGATCTAGATTGAAATGCTAATGGATAAATACTTCCCTGTGAAAAACGTCCATCCCCTGAAAGCAAAACACTCGTAAAAGAGATACATTTTCACTGATCTTCTGAAAACCTGCCAAGATGACTTGTGCATCAGCTTGCTTCTTTCTTTCTTTCAAGTGCCCTGTCTTTGGGACAAAAAACGTTTCACAGGATTTGCAGCTCTGGGACATGAAACACTCTTGTCCAGAAAGAACAGCCTGGAGTTTGCCAGCCCATGTTTTCTAGACCACCAAGTCAATTAGCCTCCAACCACTGCACTTTGTTCCCACTAAAGCATAACTGATTAATGTGTATTAACCAAGAAAGGGATGTTTCTATGTTTCTACAAAAGCTTTGTTTGTTTACAATAAAAAGCTTATTTTTCAAGGCACTCATTTTTAATATAACTCTTCCCTTCAGTAGGGAATAAAATTTTCTCTTTAAAAAGAAATTCTGATAAGGTTTACATGCTCTGTATCCAGCATAATTTTACAAAATCTACTTAAAATTCACCAATTTATCAGAATTTTTCATTTGGAATGAACGTAGTACCCTCCCTGGCCTTTTAGATATTCGAAGATTTTCCATCTAAATTATTTTTCTCAACAGGAAAAGTAGTTTCATCCAGTGATCTTTTCCATGGGGAAGTAAAGAAGTTAAGGCCCAGGGCCTTCACCACTTCCAGGGCTGCAGCCTCACAACAGGACCTCTTTATTTCTTTCTTTAGTCTTGCAGCCTTGAGTTTTCACACTATTTCTCAGAAATGCAGGTATTCAAATACCACTGGTCCCTTCAGCCTCGTCAGATTCACCCACATCCTTTGTCATAGTCTTAACACCAGCCTAAAGCAATTCCTTCCTTATTCCTTTGCCATCATTTCTGCTAACAAGTTCCTCTGATATGGGGATCTCTGTCTCCTCTCATGCTCTGGCCACTTCAGGAGGCTTTAAAACCTTGTTCCTGGTGGTGTTTTCCTGAGGGAGGCAGAAGATTTCCTGTCTTTTCAGACTCTGGCCCTCTGCTTCCCTCCATGATGCCAAGGCCCTGCCCTGACAGCAGTCACATCCTCTTTCCCCATCTGAAATGAGAGCGCACCACAGGGGCAGAAGCAGCCAGAAAAAATTAAAAGGGCAGGGAACGGAGCTGAACAGAAAGCAGATCGGCACTTGCAGTCACCACTGTGCTGGAGAAGGGAGTGGGCACGAGGAGGCACCCCCAAGCCCCAGCCCTCCTCCATCCCACGTGAGGCAGCCATTGTGGGAAGCTGCTCTGTAAGGAGGCGGCACAATTCCCGCTGAAAGGCTGCGTGACACAGTTGTGTAAACCATTCCCCTGCGAGCCAGCAGCCTGCCTTCCCCTCAGGTTGTCTCCAGGCACCAGTCCAGGTGCTTTTTTTCCCAGATCTTTCTGCAACATTTGCCTGTGCCAGTTCAGTTGTCTCCCCACTGCCCACTCAAGAGGGCAGCCACAGCCTTCTTTCTGGGCTGGCCGGCTCCTAAAGTGGCTTCCCTACCACGGCATGAGGCAGCCAGTGGCATCGTATCACCCAGCCCCTCTGCCTTCCTCCTTCACACTGGTCAAAGAACAGATTTCTCTCTGGACTCGGCTGGACTTTCTCTGTATCTCCTCTTCACCCAGCACTGCCTCCCTCATCCTGAGGAACCACATTAAATTCCCATCTTTCTCTCCACCACGTAACAATCTCAGACTTAAATAGAACATATATGTTTTAACATTATATTTCTATGGCAGGCAACAAAGATTCAGTTTAAATTCCAATATTCACCTTAGATCTCCGGTTTCTCCAGGGCTATCTTTTTTTCTGCCAGATTTTCAAGTGTGAAACTCTGAAACATTGGGGTTCACTTAATTTTTCCCAGATATTTCTCTAGGATGGCACAGCTCCTTGGATCATGTTTATTAAACACAATAACTCATCCCTAGTGATGATTTTTAAATAGTAAAGTTTTTCAAGCCTCTTAGCAGAATTCAGACATTGCAGCATGCAGTCAAAACCCTCCCAACACAACAGGTTTCCTAAATGATGAAGGAACAGCTGCAGGGACTGGATCTAACACCAGGGACATGGAAGATCCTGGGAGCATGGGTTGAAATTCAGAAAACAAAGAAACAAGGATTGAGTAATTTTTGTTTCATGTGCAGAAATGGTGATACTGTGATGCTGATTACATCGCCCAGATCTAAACACATTTTCACAATAAAATGGAAGCAGTTGACAAGGCTATTAGCAATGACCTACCAGAGAGCAGAAGGGAGAAGCTGGCGCTTACCCACTTGGCTTTTTTTTCTTAAGGTCTCTGACAACCACACCTTTTTCAAAATGGTGTTTTCTTACTGCTATTAGTGACAATAAAGCCTCAGGCTGCTTTCTTCAACAATAACATTATTCTGCTGTATGTTCTGCTTGTGGAGGTGAAGTGGCTGCAATCCATAATGTCATTATCAGCTTTTTATCTTAATGCATACAAAGCAGTGCTGTTGGGAACATAACTATGGCTACTCTGCATGTAATTTAAGATACTGTGTAGAATAGGGAAAGACAAACAGCTGCATAGTGTAGAAAAGAGAGTAAAACCAGAAAGAGGATACAAGAGAGAATCAGAGAGAAGGAGATGGAAGACACTAGTAAGAGGAACAGCTGCCAAATATATGTTACAACAGATGGGAGAGAGATGAGAAGAATAGGTGGAGACATTTCAGTGAGGAAGGCATAAGAAGCAACAGCAGACAGCATGGGCCTAGAAGATGCCTAAAAAAAAAACACCCAGAACTTAAAGAACATGGATGACATTGCATAAGGAAGAAAATGAATAGAGGAATGTGCAGGGGAGTTGAAAACACAGGTGTAAGAAAGCACATTAAATAGAAATGGAATGATCTAAAGATGTATTCTCCCTCTCTTAATGTCTTTTTGTGCATCAGTTCAGAGTTGAGCTTTCTACCAAGTTCAAAGAAATTGGCTAGAGCTCCCTCTGAAGGCAAACAGTGAAGAGATCTTATGTATTATTATTACTATACGAGCCTACTTCGTATGTATTTGAGAAATATCACAAGGTACTTCAGCCCCACCTGAAGGTTCACTACAGCATACACAAAGTGTGCGTGGTCCTGTGTAAGCTTATTGCACAACAGCCTTTGTGGCAAAGAGTGAAGACAAATGCAGCCAAACTGGGGGAAAAATTGAAAGCAGGAAGGCAGACCAAGCAGAAGAACACCTGAAGTGGATATTGGAGATGAGATAGAAGCAAGGAAAGGAGAGTAGAGTGATCTGTGGGGAATAGAATGGCCAGTACCTTCTTATATGTCTGCTTCACACCAGACTTGCACATTTTTTTTTGCTTGGTGGGGACTCCATCCCCTCCTAGTCCAGGTAAGGCAGGGTAGCTAGAAAACTCACGTTACTTACAGGAAAAGATGAGTGTGCAGTCACCTTGAGCTGTTAGTCCCTGTCTGCTCTGTGCTCTTCTACAAATAGCATCAGCTCCTGAAGGCAGAAAGACGAAGCCACCATTTTTTTTTTTAGTAAGTTCAGTTGGCTACTCTCTCCTTCAGAAGGCACCAGAATACACAGCGAGGGAAGTCGCAGTGAAAGGAAGTGCCCCAGGAAAACCCAGATTGTAATTTAGATTATTTCTTTCCTGGATTTGTCTCTTAGCCCTAGAAAAGGGATAAGGAGAACTGGAATAGTGGTATTTCACACTCTCCTCCCTAAGGAGGCATTTCACCCTCTTCTCTCCTTTCTGAAAGGGGAGCAGATCTTCCTTTGGAGCCACTACACATGGCTTGCCAAAGCTAAATTTCATACTCTGAAATGTTTGCATTTAATCTGGCACATGTAGTTTTTCCTAGAAAGTATGAACAGACACTTACCATGGATTACTACAGCATAAGAGTATGCAGGTATGTTTTTATCGCATATTAGGTGACACTGCAGGACTACATTCCAGTTTATCTAGGAATATTTTGTAGTCTACTCAGATCCTTAAGGCTCAAATGTCCAAGGCATGTTAAAAAGAATCTGAAAAGAAAATCTCACTAATTCTCAAATGACCCTAATAACTTGTCTAGAGGCTGGGCTTAAAATTGTACTTTTAGCCACTTGTAACAGTCCTTCTAGAACAGTGGGGGTGACCCTATTCTCTACTAATTTGTGAAACTGAATGACATCTTCCAGTGGAAAAATAGTCAAGGCACAGCTTTGACTCAAGAACAAAAATGAAGAGCAAAAAAAATTAGGATAAATGAGAAAATGAGGAGGGTTAGGAAGATGGTACAGACTGTAAAGGTAACGGAACACTTTGGAGAGGCGAAACAAACACAGGGAAGAAGAGGAGGCAGAGGTTCTGGAGGGAACCAGAGTGTTGCACAGGTAGGAAAAAAATCATTTGTTGACACTTGATAGCTTCAAACCTTACTTGATTTTGAGCTCAGTAGACACTTTAATCAGTGGTACAGCTGGAGCTAGCCTGGAATATGGTTCTCTCACACTGAGAAAGGAAGATGACTGTGGGTTGTTTTAGATCTGAGGTATGGGATTCATCTTTATTTGATGGAAAATGTATTTATGACATTGCCTAGGCTCCATTTTCTTCATAATTACTAAATGCAGCCACCAGCAGCATTTCTTTGGTGCTATCTACCAGCTATTCTTTAGGATAAGGGATTTTTAATTTTGGTGCTAAAGGCAAGAAACTGCTGCTGTCATTGCCTCTCCTCCTGCTATCCATGGGGATACAAACTAAGCACCCCCTTACAGTGTGGAACTACTGCCAGGGGGATGGTTTGCAGTTCCAGCATGGAGGGGACTTCACATCAATCACCTACCTGTCTGGCCATGCTGCTGTCCAGTCCACAGCAGTGAAAAGGGTTGAACCATCCCATAAAGGTAATCCTGGAGGGGAAGACACTGGCAACCCAGGTTTCATCCTGTATGCAGATTACTGATTTCACACATCTCTTCCTGTTAGAGTGGGGTGCTTTAAAATCCAAGGTAGGCAGAGGTACCTGAAAAAAATACAGCTGATAATGATTTCAGTCCTGCAGATGGCACTGGCAGCTAATCGGTGTATAAAAATAATCCTTCATACATTGGCATATAGTATCCACTTCATACCTCTTAAAGGAAGAACATAGTCCCAATGCTGTCAAAAAAAATCCCTTGTTAACAGTCAGTAACCAAACTAGCAAAATGTTAAATATCCCCTTTTGCCAAGTCTTTAAGCACCACGCTCATAAAGGGCTTCAAGAATTCTTCAACAGTGCCAATCTTCCGTTGGCCATGATATGCTAATTTATGCTGACTGATGTGAAGTCAGCTAACTGTGACAGAGAATCCATTAAAGAACAGAAAGAATAAATGAAGCTGAATAAATTATTGGAGGATCTGGAGCAAACAACTTCAGAAGACTACCTGTCATGAAAAGGTCATATTCTCATATTCCTGTCAACCAGTGGGCTCATAAAAAAAGAACAATTTATCAACACTTTGTGTCTGCTCCCTGTTGTCATTTGTCTTCCAGTCTTTGCTCCTTGCCTGTATTATGAAAAGCTCTCCACTCCTGGCTGATGAAGCCACTCCTCTATTGTCATCTGAAGGGCGGAAATACTACCTGGTTTAGTGCGTGAAACCCTGAACTGTCTTTCCAGGTGTCAATGATAGAGTTATATACAACAAGCTTGCACAACAACACACCTGATCAGTATAAGGGAATGTTATCTCGGATCATATTGCCTGGGTTTCTAGAAAGCTTCCTCCAAGAGCTTCTTGTAACTCCTACACCCACTAATATCCTGAGGCAGGTTGAAAGACCTCTAAGCCTATATCCACAAATGCAACTGTGGCTTATGAGAAAGAATGCACAGATCTTTAATCATGAGACTTCTAATTTATAGACTTTGCTTCAAGTTCTTTCTCTGTAAATCCTCTTTCCAGTTAGCAATAAATAAGGCCCAGTTCTAATTCTTCCCTTAATGTCTTTATTTGTTATGCATCAGAAGAAATTTACCAAGATTTTCCAAACAGAAAATGAGAATGAAAGATTAACTGTTTGTAGGTACAATCCTCAGGATGCAGCTGTCTGAAAAGCATCTTTCAGGGTAGTGATTAACTAAATCAAGAGGAAAGCAAAAATCTTAAGACATGCAAAAAGGAATTCCCATGCAGAAACAATCTTGCAGAGTAAGTCCTCCCTGAATCTGTGGGGCACCATTTCCTACTGAGGAATGGCACAGAGCTGGTAAGGAGGTGGATTCATTGTGCTCCCAAAACCAAGCTTTGTATTGACTTCTTTCACTCCTTCTGGCAGCGTGAAGCCGAATGCCTGTAACAGGGTGGAAAAGACAAGAAAGAGCTCCAACCTTGCCAACAGCTCCCCCATACATACACGGTGCCCTGTGAAAAGACAGAAAAGGCAATCAGCCAAAGGATTTCTATCACACCTACTTTTCTAACTTGCTGGGTTTTTGTTTGTTTGCTTCTTTCCTGCAGACTATGTCCTTTCTCTTATCTGACTTTGTCATTTAATGATTTGGAACTGAAAGGCTGCTTGTATTTACACAGAAAGTTTTAATCTATATTTACAGCACGCGGCAAGACATTATAGAAATGATGACCAGGGTTGCATAGTTTACATTTACAGTCTTCCTAGCACTATGCATTTTGCTGCTACTATTTTGATAACTGAATCTGTCCTCCAAGAGAAACTGGATCTGTCTTCCAAGAGAAACTTTTCTATGTGTTGTTCGTTCTCTTCAAATCTTTTCCATATACAATTGGACTTCTCTCTTCCTGGAGATCTTTAAAACAGTGAAATGTGTTTATATACCTATTTGTAGATGCCTGTAGTTATGTTGGGGAATGAATCGATCTTAAGTTGTTATCACAAGGAGTAAATAAGTCCCTGTTCAGTGCACATACCTATTGAAAACAGTAAGAATGCTTCTCTGTTTACAAAGTTTCCATCTTCATCCACAAAGTGGCCTGGGTTGAACTGATCAGATGTCTCCCAGGAACAGACAGAACAGGGTCAATATTTGACAAAATTATGGTGTTTTGAAAAAAGGATCAGCGGCTTCAGTTCTGTCTTATTGTTCATATTCATCAGATAAGCAAATAATGACAAAGGAGCAAAGAATTTAAAGTCCTAATTTAAAGTCTCATTTTTTTCAAAAATGAGCTGAAGCTTTAAAACATTTCATAAGAAGTTTAAACTTTTGAGAATGTTGCTGCTTCCTTTCCTTTATTACTTGCTGCCAATAAGGTCAATAAAATAAATGGTTAGGATTTTATAATATTCATATTGTTAAAATGTGTTGCTTTTATTTTTCCTATTGTCACTAAATATTTTTATTACTTGTTCAGCTTTTGAATTACAGAATATCATGAGTATCAGTTTAATTTTTCTCTTTGTTACTTGATAATTTCTGCAATGCTAGAGTTGCTTTGAGCAGATCCAGGAAAAAGGAATGAAAATGAAACTACATGAAAAGCAGTGATGGGAGAATATGTAGAAACAAGCCCTAATGTACCTTTCAGTTACAAACTTGAAAGTACTTTAGTTTCATTAAAATATTTGCAAGATAGTGCATTTAAAAGCTTGTGATATGAAAATAATTTCAATTTTGCAAGTTTTTCAGTAAAAACTTTTTTCCATTTTGAACGGCCTCTGTTCACCAGCTGATAAGACTTTTTGATAAGGAACAGACCTGAGGGTGCTGGAAATTACTATGTTTATTTTCAGTCACCATTCACAAGCTTTCTGTCAACAGAAATAATGATCTAAGAACCTACTAATATTTAGGACAATGTGCACATTTCCTTGCAAAAGGCCAGCCTTAGAGAGAGTCATAACTCAGGGGTACTGATAGAACTGATAGGATGCAAGGGTTCATGTCCCCAGCCAGTAAAACCCTCAAAAGCCTTTCTAAATTAATCTAAACTACCAAAGACCTACTGATATCAGCAGTTCTCAATCACAGTTGCTTTTCAACTAAATGAGCAATCAAATCGAAAGAAACTAAAAAAGGATAGTGTTTTGGGAATCACTAGCTGAGGTGGCTTCCATTGCTAAAAAGTTACGTTAAATCAGTTTTTAAAATGGTTAAAGTGAACCAGACATCAGATATTTAGATATGCAGCATATCTGTATCTTTGGAACAGGCAATTCCGGCAGTTCTGTGTCCTTCACGCTCTGTCTAGGAAGTGAAATTAAGGTTATATTACTGTATTGCTGGCTCTCATTAATTACAGCATTTGTACAGAGAAACTTTTTTCTGTCCTTGTAGCAAATTAAATGGGAACAACCCAGAATAGCATCCAGCTCATTCTGGACTTTCTCTAAGGAGGAATATTCAGCTTTAAATATACACCAAACAATCTATAAACTCTATCCTTACATTATTTCCTATTGCTTTTTGTAGTAATAATAACATCCAACAAGATTAAAAAGATATTTTATAAAATAAGAATGCCTTCAAATTCCCATACAGATGACCTGAATAGAATTCGACACTGAAGTTGCTTCTAGGTTGCACACTCAAATAATACTTCAAAAATAACGATAGCAAAGTCCTTCTGTAAGAATATATAGGTTCCTGTTACATTTACTGCTCTGAGATAATTTATAAAAATACTTTTATTAATAATTTATTTTTAGAGGCAGGGAATCAACTGGAAAATGAAATATTAATCATGTATTAAGAGATCAGTTTAGTAACTGATCAAGGATTGTTCTTTACTCAGAACCACATAGATTTTTCTTGTCATCTACAGATGGCCTAATTACTACTCTGTAATTACCTGCCTTAGGAAGCACTTACCCAAATTAATTTTTCTCAAGGACTTTTTTTCCCCCCACTTACAATCTGAGCTGAAACGGTAATTTCTGATTAATTTCTGAGCTGGAATGCTCTAATTAATATGAGTCTTTATCATTGCAATTAGATTGACCCTGTGCATGAGGAAACTTAAGACTGTTTTAATATATCCTGAGAGGGTGAAAGATCATGTTTTGAAAATTCAGTACGTGCAATCCAGTCTCAAATTTTAGGTCTTCTGAAGAGCTGTTAGGTAACAACAATGGGACATCCTTTCTCCTTATCACTTCCACCATTTTCCTCTTGACATCTTCCTGCCGTGCCTAGTATCCAGCTTAGACTCTCAAATATGAGGCCTTTGAAGTGATTTGTATACCTTTTAATCCCTTCTATCCTGCACACTCTGACTCTTCACTTATTTTACTCTGCCAGCCTGTATCTTTCTTCTGTGAATATCATTATTAAAAGCATACAGTTTCAAGCTACTCACCCCAATCTTTTTTTTTATATCTATTTATATGTAGATATCTATGTTTGAAGTTTAAGCTTCATGGAATAACCACACATATTAGCAACTTCACGCTGTATTGAAATTATTTCTGCTGCAAAGAAGCCAGAAGCACATCAAAGAGTAGCAGTCATGGGTTGAAAAGGATGACCTGAAGACTCCACCTTGTCCTCAGTGGAAGTCTAATCATTATTGTCAGTAGAGGGGAAACGGTGCAATTTATCTCATCTGAGACTAGACTCCTCCATCTGATCAGATGAATCACACCCTGCATTCTGTATAGATCTCTTAAAAATGAAACCTAAAGTGACTATCCTGTATGTTAGAAAGGTTACAGCAAGAAGCAGAAACCTGCAGTTCGCCTGTTTCATACCCTAATAATTAGTTCCTCTACTATTCTTTGAACAAGCTCTACTTCTATTTGAACATGTATAATTTCTAAAAAGTTGCAGAACTGCTTGGGTGTGCTTACCTTGAATGTCAGGATAAACCACCATATAGAGCAATGCTCAACATAAAGTGGTGGCCGTAGTTTCTGTACCTGCCAGAAAGAGGTCAAAAATAGCCTGGATCAAGTTTTCTTCATCATAAGTAGCATCAGCATCTTCTTTAGTCTGAAGATATTAATTGGAAAGATCAAGTTAGGGCACACAAAAAAAGAAGTAAGCCACCTTGCATCACAGGAATATTTACTGATACTATCCAAAATGGAAAAAAAAAAAATTAAAATTATATGGCTAGAAAATAAGACTTTCTGAATAATATTAAGACATTTTCTAATATTCTCCATTACATTTGTCAATTTATCCTATCCACATACACATTTTGTTCTTCAGCCATGACAGTGTTATTAATTGTACATGTTTTCTATTCCTGCTGCAAATCCCATCATAACAGTCGTTTCTAGTCGTACCTTAAGCACATGCAGATCTATTATTAGTGTGTTTATAGATAACCTACATGTAAATCTACTTACATTATTACTTCATCATCCTCCTGCCATCTCTTAGTGTCAGGTTTTTTTAATTCATCTACCTATGAGCTTTTCTATGGAGAAATTGTACACTTCTAAATTTATATTAGACATCATTATAATCAAAGGAGCACTTTAAATCCCTTGGTGTTAATGGAGCTTAAGAAGAGTTCAGAGATACTCACTTTATCTCATCCAAATAGTAATCAATAAAATCTTGATTTTCATCTGGTTTTCTTTTTTCTTGTGGCTTTCAAGTTCCTTTGCTAATAGAGTGTTCACAAAATTTATGCTGGACATAGTCTGTTTAAATGGTGCTAGCAAATGCGTTGCAAGCCAGGGAAACATTTCATATACCTATAAAAGACATATTTTATATATGTGGTATTACTGACATTAGCAAACTAAATTTTAATCCTAATACAGGCTTTTGAGCAGTGGAAAAGGCAAATGAAAGACTCTGATGACTGCATCTTCACCTTTACATTGAAGGGATAGTGCCTATCCCATGATTCATTAAAGACTTTCTTAATCCCATTTTTTCCCTGGAGCAGAATTTCTCTTAGTTTTATGCTACAAATTTTCCATTGTGATGTACAAAGAATAAATGAAGTTACTCTGTACCCCAGTTCATTGCTAGGCTGAACTTCAGTAGCAAGGACCTCATATAAAATATGCCCCTGTTCTCAGTTTATCCAACATATATATCATTTCTATCTCATCACTAAAAAACCAGACCCAGGCTGACTTCCTTGACTCATCTGCTAACTGCAAATAGAAATATCCAAAAACAGGTTTATTTTCTTACTGTAGGATACTGAATGCATGGGGATTTTACTCAGACACACCTTCTCATAGATAAGAAGCAAACATATCACATCTGCGTGATATGCAAAACAACTTAATGAAGTAGAAATACTGATCTGTGTGGATTCCCTGTTGTTTATTCATTGTTCTAAACCTATTCACATTCTTGCACTTATACCATTATAAAACCACATCTCAGCAGAAAAGAAAAAAAACCCACTTTTTACATTAATTCCATTCCTCTACTTCATTTCCTTTTCTTTTTTCCTGTTTTACAAATTGCACCATGTCCTTCCAGGTTAAGAATTACTGCAGCTTAAATTATGCATTAGGTCATAACTCTTGGGCTCACTTGTTTAAATGGCAGCTGCATTAAAAAGATTTATCTTCCCACAAACCTGTTCAGATTCCTGGCTTGTATTTCTTCTTGGTCCTACTGCATAATTTTGTTTAAAACTACCTGTCCACTTACCAGGAAAATACATTAGTACAGACCATCATTAAAGGATTGTACATCACTGTGAAACCACTTTAGAGAGCAGGACAGAATGAAGTATTGGACTAGAATGTTTTTGTTAGCTGTGGACACACTGTTAAGAGTTTTTAAGAGCAGCTTATACAAATACCTACTGAGAGCAGTTTGGAAGTAGATGATCCTGTGACCCTGGTTAGAAGACAGCTTAGGAATCATTCCACCTGCATTTTCTGGGAGAAAAAATCTTAAGTAGTTTTATTTTTTTTTTTACCAAAAGTATCAAATTAGTCCTCAAATTCTCTAGGACCTTGATTACAGCAGTTTCCAGTTAGTAAGAGATGGTGGAAAATCATGCAAGATACAAAGCCGCATGAGTTCCAGCAAGTTCTGCAGAAGCAGGCTGCCTTGTACCTTGGTAAATTGACTTCTTGACTATATACAGTATTGTGGGTCCCATTCATAAATGGTTAATGATAAAACTGCCCTTGTTTGAGGCAATCGGTTCCACTGTTTTTGCAGCTGCAGTCACAGTTTCATACAGAAACAAGATAGCAATTTTTTCTGTCCAGGTGAGCAGATGTGAAGTTAGGAGCTGCCGTCCTGAATGAAGATAAACATCATCCAGCAGCTAATAGAGATTGACTTCCAGTGTGCATTACTGAATTGTCATAAGGACATGCAGAGGTGGTACAGGTGTTGCTGCCAAAAACTACAGGAAAAAGCTACCATTAAGCAATTTCGTGATATGTTACCTTTATGCAAAACGGTTGCTCTACTTAAGTTCCTATGAAGTTAGCTAACAGTAGTGAAGGAAGTAGTAAAGACCCATATCACTCTTGACATTTGTTGACAGTCATGATTTCATGTGGTACAGAAAGCCACTTTCTCAGACAGGATTTAAGATAAGCCTATTTCAGAGCTTTTCAGATATTTTTACCTATATTTTACTACTGAGTTTCAGTTATAGTTTCAAACACTGGAGTTGTACAGGTAGTGCTTTTGCAAGAAAGTCCTTTGTACATCTCCCAAACATGTAGCAAGCCTATATATTTCCATTGCTGTCCACCAGATATAGGAAATTTCTGTACTATGATGACGCATAAGCAATTGAAACAAGTTTTGAACTAGGCATCTGGAAGTACTGTTCTGATGCAAATCGTTCCAGCAATTCCAGGTGCACTAGTATTTATTTTTGTTATAAAAGTAACAAGTAAGTTGCCTTTTTCATTATCTATCTATATAAAGTAAACAATCAAACAAAAAAAATCATTTTCCTCACAAAGAAAACAGATACTGTTCCCAAATGTCGTTATAGTATCAATGGATTCAATCAAGCTGTGAAAATTTACATCATCTTTAGGGAAGCAATGTCCAAAAATCACAGAACAAATCACATTTGAGATAGTATGAACAACAGGCATAGTGAGGTCCAGAGGTTTTCCTGTAAATACAGTGAACAGTATTCACCATTAACACTTACTGTTCCTGCTTTTCCCACCAAAAGGAGAGCAGGTAACATTTTATAAACACTTATAACATTAATTAGATTGCTGGATGGCAGGTTTCAATTTATGAGTAAAAGGCATGAGAAAAGGAACCTTCAGACATCTAAAAACCACTGTTGGTTAAAAAAAAGGCAAGACTGCTGGTGGGAATGGAATTAGTAGTAGTAGTAGTTATAAAAATACCCAGTTTCCACAAAACTTTGGCATCGGTAGATCTCATGTTTGGCAATAATCAGTGTACATAAAAGGTCAGCTGAGACATTGTATGAATAAGCAGCTGAATTGAAAAGAGAACCACCTTCTATTATTTGCTTATATCTTTTATACCTGAACAGTAGAATAATTGAGCATACTTATAGAATCACCCTGTTATTCAGCAGCACAATCTGAACAAACTTCCTCTCTTGCTGAGGAGGCTGCCACAAGCCATGTGGCGTGAGCTTTTTCCACTGCACTTGCGAGAGCAGAGCCATAGGGTTGTGCAGCCTTGGTCAAAGCTTTTAGTATTTTGTGCCTTGTTTTTCTTTTCTGGAGAGGGATATGGGGTGTTGTGATACTTATTTTGTTACTGTTTACTGTTACCCTGATTCTGTGACCATGGGTAATGTAAAACTGATTAAGAAGTAATAACACTAACAGACAGTGACCATGGCGTGTCAGTTCTAAGTTCATACTGTGGGGTTTCACATGTAGCACTTGTGCAAGGAAGTGTCTCATGCAGATCATATGATACAGACCTTTGAGACTCAGGTCTGCATGTATATTTTAAATCTATTTTTGTAATCAAATTATTTCAAAAGCTACAGGGGAACCATTCTTCAGCAAAATCACCCATTGCACAGACTGACCTGCACGCTGAGTCACATACCACTTGTTTTCTATAAGTTTTCCACCAGGTGACAAGATCTCCTTTTGCAGTCGATAATCCTGGCCTTTTTTCCCTACTCCCAGTTTCCTCATTGCTGCAAGTCCAAAATGCCTCTGTTACCTCCAGAGACGACCATTAGAGAACATAACACCTAGGATCATAATGAACTAATGCTTTATAAATTAATGAATTGATACAGTTAATACGTCAAAGAAGCTTCTCTTTGATTCTAGTTTTTTCAAATTTTTGCCAGCAGTCCAGCAGCATTCCTCTATCCTCTCCTTTCTTCTTCTGGCTTAGCCATCTATCTCCTGCACATAAACTCTTACAATAGCTGGTTTTGTTTTGACAGAATCAAAAAAAGAAATGTTTCATAAAAACTCATGAAAATATTAACCTTTTTTTCCACTGTAAATTAAGGACTTTGAGACTCCAAATCAGTTTCCAAAACCAGGGTTAGAATACACAAAAAGAATTTGTGAAAATAGTTACCATTTCCACGAGTCAAAATATGAAAGGTACTGCTTCTTGGCCTTCCACTAATGTCTTCAACATGGACATTCAGACCTTCTTTCACTGCCTGAAACCCTTTCAGGACAACTATAGGAATGTCTGAAACCCATAAGGTGAAGACATTACCATGAATTTTGGCCATCTGTAGAACAAAGCAGCATTAGAACAACATGGGTGAGAACCAGTACGATTAAAATCAAAGAAGATGAACCAGATCTTTTCCCTTGGCAGATGCCCCAGGGGTGATTGACTTTGAGAAGAGAGCATCAAATCTATGCTTACTTATAATATAGCTGGAAGTCAGGTTTCTATCTAAAGTCTGGTTTACTAAAGATCAAGATGTTCCTAAAATGTCAGACAGCCAATATTGCCAAAGTCTGTGATGTTATTTATTGCATGTCTTACAATTCAAACTCATTGCAGACAAATTCTTACGTGATTATAAGAAGAAAACATTACCTCATGAGTTTCACGTGAACCATGAACAGATTCCCCTTTGTGTATTAAGTGTAGCAAAAGCAGCTGAGGAGTTGAGTAAAGCAGGAATCACTCTGTCCTTTCTAGCTCAGCTGTGATAGCCTTGTCTCCACTATACTGTGCACACAGACATCACTAGAAGTAGGCAGGACACTCCTTTCCCTGGCTGGAGAATTGGGCGCTGGAAAAGTAAAAGGCTGAGGGAAGTGCAACAGTGCGTAGATCAAAGTAGCAAGTCTGTGGAGCGCAGTAAGCTGGGAAGAGTGAGGAGTTGCCAAAACATCCCAAGAACTGCAGGAGTAGAGGAGTACAAAATTTTGCTGCCTGGGAGCAAAGAGGGAACAGATAGGCATGTTAAGCAAAAATTTATACGCATGTGCTTGCACATATTTGTTTAATTTCATTTTTTGGAAGGACTAATTCATGGCTTTTGAAATCTTGGGATAAGCAATACTACTCTTCAGGTTTGGGAGGTCAGAAATAGCAGAAGACACAACAGACATGCACTGGCTGTAATTTTATGTTGTGAGGTCGGACTACTTTGCCTTGAAATATGCAGCTCAGGAGAAGATAACTGGCAGGACAGAGAAGAACCAGGGAAAAGGAAGGTTGACAACAAAAAGTGAAAGTGAGGTGCTATTACTTATATATTTAAATGTTAAATATTTAATATATACTTATGAGGAATTTAAAACATTAGGATACAAATTCTAGAAGTGTTGTTCATTACAACTGGACTTATAAAAGAGTTTGAGCGTAGGCACATAATTAATTAGTTCAGCTACTTAAAAGGTCAATCAGGCTCAGCAGACTGAAGTCCTTTGTGAAAATCTGACCAAATTGCATGTCAGAAAAAAATTTATTCTAAGATCTTTTGAAAAATCTGTTGAATAAGTATAAAAAAATTAATCCTTTCTGTACAGGAAACACATAGGCACTCAGTAGCTCTTTCATGGGATATTTAGAAACTGCCAGTGCAACAACAGTCAAAACATAGACATGCAAAAGACTGCACAGAATTAAAGACACTGCTTTAAAATTTATCTTTTTCCTATGTCTAAGACAGGAATATTATCATCAGTATTGTTTTGTTCATATGCACATAAGGTTTTAATGGCATGTTTCATAGTAAGCTGGAAATTTTCATACCAAGAAAAAGATATTTTAATGATCCCCACCTATTTTCACATTTATACAATTCAGAATAAATCCCTCCCTAGCATTCAAGGTAAGACTATGTTAAACATTCACATTTACTTTTCAATCAGCTTATGAGTCCTTTAATTAATTGCCTGAAAATACACACTTTTTTAAGGATCTCATGATGAATTTGGAAGTTCATCTGCAGCAGATTTCCAAAGAAGGGGTATGGAGTTGGTCCAGGAAGAAATCATCTTCTCATCCATTGCAATTTCAGAAACTGCATAAACAGCAGAGACACCACGAAAAATACCAGCACCACACTTACTGTTAACATTTCACTTCTGATTTACAAGGCTACATTGTCTCTGAAAAAGTGCTATATAGACAGAGGATAGATCCACTTTATCTTGTTTTGCTAGTACCTCTCTAAAAAGAGGAAAAGATGTTGAAGTTTCTCTGCCTCTCAGTCCTTCCCTCTTTATCACTTCACTTCCCCATCCCAGACAATGAATTGTTCTTATTTTTAGGCATATATGATACCATTCCATTATATTGCAGCTACAAATCTGACAATCATCAGCTCTTCAATGGATACGAAATGTGGGTTAATTATATGCCTCCTTGTGTTATAACAGTTGCTGTCACATGTTCAGTTTCTGGTGTACCTACCAGCTGAGAAGGCTAAGAAGGCCTCTCGGGTCACAAAATTTCCATCCTTGTCCAAAGAATGACCAGGGTTGAACTGGTGAGGGGTCTCCCAGTATTCAGGGGCAATAAGAGCTGAGTCTATGTTTGCCATAATCATAGTGCCCTGAAAGGAAGATGCTGTTGGCTCAGTTCTCTCTCTCTCTCACATCAAGAAGAAAAGAACACATAAAGATTCCAGCTATAATTCAGCACACTGCTGGTCACATAGAGAGACAGCAGAAATGAAAGATTATTTTATTAGGAAAAAAAATTTAATCTCAAACTGTTCTGAGGGTTTTTTTTTTCTTCAAAAAATAGATAAGAAAAGAATCTTCAGTATTTCAGGTTCAGGAATTTCCCTGCTGTGTTCCTTCATGTCTCCTTTTTTTCCATTCTGTTAGCAAACACCACAGAATGAGTGGTCTGCAGTTCTTTAGCACCTTATCCTAAACCTAGTCAAATGATTTTCCCACTTCTGACAAGCTTTGACAGGTTTTGACAAATGAAGAACAAAGCACCCTGGAAATGAAATAGTGTATTTCAAATTATCTTTCTCAAGGTGGAGGTGGGAAAGGTGTGCATGACAAACACCATGGAGCAGAGGTGTGCAGGAATATGCCTCCATGCGTGCCTTTGGGGAGGTTTGGCATTGAGATTAAGTTTGGAAAGGTTGGACAAGCTGAAGCAGCTGGCAGAAGCTTTTTATTTGAGGTTAGGTGGCAGTTCAGAAGCTGTGGGGAAACATCTTCATTATATGTCAAATATGATGCCAGAGAGGTAATAATAAGAAAAAGAAGTCCTAAGTGAATGAAGTTGAGTAGATGCTTGGTATTGTCTCAGACATCACCAATGAAGAAAACATTCCATCTCCCATTTTTCCACAAGGCAGACAGCATCCTAGCATTAACAGGCTGCTGCACCTTCCCTACTGATGCCACTGTACATTTCTGATAAGTCTTCTCTGAAGTCATTTGAAAGTATAAGAGTTCAAATGCTTATAAAGTCTTTCAAAATCACAGGCTCTTGGAAGGTAAGACTCTGCAGCACCCTCACAGAACACTAGTTTAATTGCTGTGAAACTGTGCTTTTGGCAAGCATTTCCACTCACTGTCTATGAGACAAAGGCACAGGCCAGAGTGCATGGGAGGGGTAAAGTGCTGTCTGCCAGTGCCCAACACCCATCTGTCCTGAACTGGAGGGAAAAGGGGTTAATGGTAAACATGACTGCAAGGAACTTAACTCATGGCCAAAGATCACATTGGAATAGAAAGGGTATCTGTACCTTTGGAAGCTGATACCCCAAACCAGTTGTATCCTGCTGCTTCTCTAGGAATTGTGATTAAAATAATGCTACCAAAATGCATGATCTCATGAATCACAGCATTTGTATAAGGCAGTTTCTTCTGATCCTCACAGCAGATTAGATGGGAGGAACCCAAAATGGCATCTAGCTCTTTCTGGACTTTTTCTACAAAAAAAAAAAAAAAAAAAAAAAAAGAAAAAAGAAAAAAAAGTCCATTATAGGTACAAGAACACTGTTGTTCATGAAACAGAGCTTTCATTTCCTTTTTGGATTATAGTAGTGATAGAAAAAATACAATCTCTAAATAATTTATACTTACCATATCTTAAAATGTAAATACATTTACACAACTATCTAGTTATGATTTTACTACACTCTAGTATTTCCTAGTTTACAAGTTCTGTGTTCAGATCATCTTTCCACAAGTCCAACAGATTTATTGAGCTTCATAGTTAAAGGAAGGGGAGCAAACTGTAAGTAAAACAAGAACTTCTTAATAAGAGATCAATTCAGTTACTCAAGCTATTATTTTTACTCTAGCTAAATACAGACTCACAGCACACTTACCAGCATATTGCAAGGGAGCCATCATATCAAGCTGATACACGTATGTAATGCTGAGAACTGGAACAGGATAACATTACCAAACCATCACCAACTGTTAATCTCTTTTGGCTGTTACCTAGGCTTCATAAGTAACATAGCTTATACAGTCTCAGAGGGTTCAGCATCAAATTTCATACTTAAAAATTAGGTTAGTAATCTAAGAGGTTTTGTTTGCTTTTTATTTCATCAGAATTTGAAACGTATGTGTGTGCACAGGGCTCTCTTCTTCCAACATTCTAGCACCAAAAGCATGAAAAGAAGGATTTCTAGCTCTAAACCCGAGTTGAGAACACATACTTGGCTTAGCATTCATCACCTTTGAAAGCCCTGTATCAAATAATTTAAAAATTTTCAAACCAGTGTGCAACTATGCCCTTGTCTAGAATTTTCCTGTCATCTTTTTGTCTTCCTATTATTGCCTTCCTTCTCTGTTTAATATTCCCACACGTTACAATAAATATACTTACTCTACAGAAATACAACCAGTGTCTCAGTTAATGAGTGCAAATAATATATTCTTATTACACATTCTGGATACCAGTAAAGTGTCACTTTTCCCTAACCCAAGCTCGTATTTCACCTCGAGCGTTTTCAGCTGGACTGTATCTTCCATTACATGCTTACAGTACTGAAACAGTCTGACAAAAATCAACAAGACAAAATACAGTATCAGAAGCTGAATATCCCTGAAATCATTTAAAAATCTCTGTCTGAAAATTTACTACTTCACTGGCCTCTTAAAAGCAAAGCTCAACGATGTGATCTTCAAAACAAAAACAAAACAAAACAAAAAAACAACAACAACAAAAAACCCCACCCTTGATCTTCAAAGACACTTGATCTTAACAACTCACCTGGCATGTCAGGATAGGCCACCATATAGAGCAGAGCCCAGTGCAGAGTGGTGGTGGTGCTCTCTGAGGCACCCAGGGAAAGGTCAAAAACAGACTGCACCATGTTGTCTTCATCAAATGTAGAATTTGGGATATTTTTAGTCTACAGGTGTCAATGAGAAAGGTAAAATGGGGTATACCTGCATAACAGCACTGAGACAGACAGCGACTGCTACACCTAAACAAACAATATTTCTAGAGGACGGAGAAAATACAGGTACCTGACTAAAACAAAGATTTATGCAAAGATTTTCCACAAACATTGATACTGTTAAATTACAGGTGCTGTTGACAGTGTCAGGTGTCTAAGGTCTTGTTATGCTGCCTTCTAGAGTGACTTGTTGCCTTGCTGCTAACTTCCACATCAGAAAAAAACCCAACATTTCAAAGTAGTTTTATCCCACCCTTGTCACTCTTGGTACGTTTGCTGATTTCAGCTATCTATTGCATGTATTATATTTTAAAAGATTTATGCTTTTTTTCAGAGCAGAGACTGCCATCATTTTAAGATTGTTATGATAATCATACAGTACTAGTAAGCACACAAAAGCTCAGTAGGAAGCAAAGATAATAAATGCAAATATTAATAAGACACAAAGAATCAGAACTAGACAGCCATTCAAATATCTGTACCATTTCTAAGTCCTCCCTACCACCCACTGCCCAGCCTGCACTAAGGATTCCACAGTATAACAACAAATCAATGTAATTAATATATACTTCTAAAACAAGTTATTAAACTAACTAGTCAAAGTTCATATTTGAATTTGACCGCAGAGTTTAAACTGTGTCTGTAGAGCTCTGTAATAATGTTGCTATGTACACACAACTGTAGGAAAGGTACAGGAAATCTGTTATGACAGGATGTGTCACAGCATAAATTACTCACTTTCTCTGATCCAGATAAAAGTCAAGGAAATCTTCTGGTTCATCTATTATGCCTCTTTCCCTGTGGCTTCTGATTTTCTGCCTTATGAAAGAATGAACAAAATCACAGGAAAATGATGTTTTCTGTGCAGGTCCTGGGACGTGGTCTGTAGCCCATGGGAAAATTTCACACACCTGTGAAGCAAGCATTCCACACAGATGCTGTAAGTTACATGACATGAGCAAGACTATCATAGAGATACAGCATAGACATTTTTGGTGCTAATTTGCTGAATTAATTTCTCTAGGAAAAACACTGTAGCATCAAAGAGAAATGTGGGGTACATGTTGAGTACATGAACACACATTAAAACCACAAATTAAAGACAACACAGTTTCCACCCTGAATTCTTTCCTATCCTTACTGCATGACTTAACTTGCATTTACCCTGTTAATTCACCAACTAAAGAATCCACTTCTAAAGTTAGATTTAATAAATGTTTATATATATATTACCTTAGCACACAGAAAAAAAATCGTTCTCTTTTATTCTGATACAAAGAGTATCACCTTTTCACCTTAACAATACTGGTGTTTCCATTACAGAAAAGTTCAGCATCCTAAGCACATTGCCCTTGCTGAGAAATTCTAATAAGATTATTAATGTGATATTAATATAATAGTTGAATGATGTCAAAGCCAAAGCACTGCAGGTCCAGTTCATATTCATAGCCAGACTTTTTATCAGTATTTAATGTGTATGAAATAATGCAATAACTATAATAATATATATAATATAATTATATTGCATAATAGTGGAATAAATAATGTGCTTAATAATAAAATAATCTGCATATTAGATAAGTCATTTTTTCATATAGCAAAGGTAGCTGTTACCAAGAGCCACTATACAGTTGTGTGCTTCAATCAGCTGGCATAAGGTTTCATCCTCTAGGGAGAAACAATGTCCAAAAACCACAGCACAGATCACGTTAGAGACAGCATGAACAATGGGGAAAGGAAGGGTCAACAGCTCTTCCTTTCTTTATGTCCTTTGCTATTTCGGAAGCAAGATCACAATGACATTTTATAATAAATGTCCTCTATGCTATTTAGACTGTTAAACTGAAACACCCAAAACTCACTGGCAAACATAGCAAAACATAAATCTCATTCAAAAATGAGGATAGGAAGGCCTCAAGTCTTTAACTCCCAGCCTTTTGTTTGTTTGTTTGCCGCCTTTCTTCTTTTTCATTTTGTTTTGTTGTTGTTTTTTTTTTAAATCTTGATCTTGGTGTTGATACCAAAATACACATTTCCAAGGTCTGACTGCACAAACAGTTTTGACTGCACTCTAAATCTAAGCTGTGCTCCAAACCCATTCATTTCTGGAGTAAAAACAGTTAGTCTTTACCCTTAGAGTCATGCAGACTATGTACTATGTCAAAAGCGCAAATGCAGTTCCCAAGCACCTTCTCAATGGCATACAGTTTTTGTCCGTGAAGAACTTGACCAGATAATGGGCCTCTGTTTGTATCTTGCACTCCATTCCTTTATTCCCCATTCCCAGTTTTCAGAGAGCTCCAATTCCAAAATGTGTCTGTTGTTTCCAGATGAGACCATTTGAGACCAGGATATCTTCAGCCATCAAGAATCAATTTCATGTCACGTTAACATTCATGTAATAATAAATTACATACACACTAAGAGTCATCTTCTCATCATGCTGCCACTCATAAAGAAGAGAGCCACATAAGGGCAGTGTTCTTTTAATTGTATTTTGTTAGAGACACAGAAACTACTTCGGTTAATATATTCCCACCCCTGTAACAAGCCCGCTCAGATCTCAGGACTCACACATCTGTCTTCCAAAACTAATCCTATTTTTTCTGAAGCATCCAAGAGCAGTGGTCATTACTCAAAACTCCATCGAGCAGCCTGCTGCAAGTTGCAAAGACAGTGTGGGTTGGTTTTGCCTTCTATTTGCCCATGCTTTGAGCAGAAATGAATCTAAACCCATATTTGCATATAAAGTCTTTTAGCCCAGGTCATGCAGTCTCTTACAAGATCCCATTTATTATCTTGTACAATCTTCTAATACAATTAATACTTACTTGTAAGCTCTGTTTGCCAACATCCCCATATGGAGATTGTGTTCTTGCAGATGTTGCCACATGTCAGGTCTGCAGGAGTGGCAAAGACATCTTTCCTCAACAAACAGCAAATTCAGGTTCCTACCACCTGGAAATATGTTGGTGTCTCTCACCAAGCTACTCACAGCTAGCAGAGATTTCTGCAGAGCTCATTGGGGAGGTCTGGGCATTTCCTATGCTTGTGCTTCTTAACCTTATGCAAACCTTCTGGAGATCATCGCATCTCCCTGTTGGTAGTGCTTCAAAAAGAAAAACTCTTTCATGGCTAGAGTTGATAACTGGTTCTGAGCACATGTTGTCTGCGCTACACAGTCTCTGGCTTTTAGGGGATCCCACTTTTACCAGGCTGTTTATACCAGATATTGATCTCTCATCTTGGACCAGGTCCCTCCTGGAAAGACAATGAAGCCAGGGAAAGAACCACCTAGCAAGAACCAGAGTAGGAAGAGCAGGCTTTAGCCAATCTACAAACAGCTTCCTAGGACCAGAGGTCTCACTGTGGAAGAGGAAGGAATCCCAGGCCCCTGTGCCGTGAGTCTGTGTTCTAGCAGACAGCCCAGCATAAACCATTTAATCCACATGGTGGGGAATCACTTCCCTCTACCAGTCTAGACCACACTTCCCCTAGGATAGCCAACTTGCTCACAGAGACAGCTGCTTGGTCACAGTCTGGAATAACTCTCCCCTATTTCTTCTGTTGGCCTGAAAGCCTGGGCTTAGCAGAAAAGGAGCCAGTCCAACAGGCAGGTATTTGTGGTGCAGAGAGTTGCCAACCTGCAGCTGTGCTGCAGCTGTTTGTTAAAGCAGTCCCTGTGTCGCATCTCAAAGTTGGAGCGACTCAGGTTCGTGGATTTCCTTTGTCAGAATTAAGGTGAAATGACACCAGGGGAGTTCAAACAACAATCAACAATTATTCAACCTAGCTAATCTTGCCCAAGTACAAGTGAACTTATCAATATGAACCTTGCAACATGTCATTAAGTCGCTGTTTGAGAAGAGAAGTGTAGAAAAAGAAACGGAAAAAGGAACATGAAATGCATCAGAAGGGGAGCGCTCCCATTGAGTCACGAGGTTCAGAGCAGACCCCCTTGCTTTCTGGACTCCTTCTCAGAGAGGAGCCTAGGGGCAGCTAGAGCCACTCCTAGTCTCAGACTTGGTCAACGGTTTATATTTAAAAGGATGAAGTGTAGGGACTGTGGAAAAGAGAGAAGGAAAATAGGGAGACAGAGAAAGAGAAAAAGAAAGAAAGAAAAAGACAAGAAAAGGGTTTCACCAGTTCTGGGTCCAGCGTTGGTCCAGCCAGTGTAGAGATCCGGTTCCGGAGGGCATGCACTGAGAACTCGTTCTCCCTTCTTTTATAGTGTGTTAGTTGATGGTCTCAACATGCGCAGTTCCCATTCCCGGGGTTCTCTGGAATCAGTTGGTGAGTTTTGGGGGAGGGGGTTCATTGCGGAGTTGCCTCTCTTTTTCTGCTGGCATGACCGCTTAAGATAGAAGCACAGTCCCATCTTCTACAGGGCCTCCTCCTCCAGGCACACATGCTGTGCTCCTTCTCCTGGTCACTTAAGATAAGGAATTGAGGCTTTGGAGAAGTGCAGTCCCACCCTCCGTGGGGCCCTCTCCTCCAGCCACATTGTCCTGTTCACAAAACTCCAGCATTTTTACAGAGGCCGTTTTCTCTAGCAAAGTTCTTCAACGAATGTTTGAGACATTGACTATAATTTGTCAGACCGTCACACCCTGCTACAAATTGCTAGCACTAGGGCAGCTTGTCACAGCCCAGCTACTTTACTCCACATCACCCAGATAAAAGGTGGCAATAAAGACCCTTCCAAATGGACTGAAGTGGCCCCAGACTTAATCATCTCTATTCCTTAAAGATATTTTTCTCTACTTACATTAGCTAGTATTATAAATTAAAGCTTTCCAGATCATAGTCCACATGCAACAAAGCCTGACTGAGGATAAAGGCATCTGCACTATATCCTCTGGGTAAGATGCTGGTGGAAACAAGTTCAATCATTTCTGTTTTAAATGCAGCACCCTCTTTATTCTCCATCCACCGTAATTCAGCAGTGTCTAATGTAAATGATAGCAAAATAAGAAGCTCTGAACAAGGTTATGTTGCACCTACAGTCTGGCTAATAGATTTAAAGCTCCAGTGACCTTCCTGTGCCTTCGGACTTGCCAAAAGGCTAGACCTTATTCAACAGCTCGGTACATGCTTTCCTTACAGCAGCCTTTGCTGTAAATAAACAACTGGGAGCATAAAGAACTACTTTAGCCTCAGCTTGCAGAAGAGGCTGCAAGCTCCAGATTATTTCAAATCAGGACACAAACTTAGACAACACTACGAATGGACAAGCAAGACCTAGATAGGTACAAATATTGCTGCTCTGATGAGATTCTGAAATACATGTGTGACAGTAGGACTTCGTAGACAACTTAGAGTAATGCTGCAGAATTATATCATTCACCCTGAGCAGACAGAATGGGTGAATTGGGAACTAAGGGCTTGTCAGTAAAGAAAACATGAAAGGAAACAAAGGAAGTCAAGGACGAAGTCCTTCCACAGATATGAACATCTTACCCTTTCCATTTGCCATTCTGTTGAAGACATAGGTCTGTAGTCGCCTGGAAACATCCTCTGAGCTGGTGGCAAGACTGTCCTTCACAGAGTGGAATCCATACAGCATCACCATAGGTTTGTGACCCAGCCACAGGGTACAGATGTTGCCATAGGTTTTTGCCAGCTGTAGGTTAGATCAATGCCAAAAAAATACCCATGGGAGAAACATCAGCCAAAATGCACACATAATGGGCTGCTCTCTTCCAGCATGACATTACTCAGGGGTTCAGGAAGTGAAAAGGGACTGTGATTTTGTTTTGCAGTGAGAGTGCTTCCCACAGTAAGGTTCTGGGCTTGCTCTGGGAACCCACTATTCACAGCAATGTGAATGATAAAAGAATAGATGTTCTTCCCTTTTTTAAACTTGGCTTGGGTTGCCTTTGCAATATTAATGATTAGGAAAGTGCCCCTGACTAAGTGTTTACAGATCCATATTAGGTTTCACATGAAACTTCACCTGCCCATTCTTGATTACATTTTTCAACCCCATATTTCATCTCCTCAGCCAACAACTAGACCTTCTTGAAGTTACATATTCCAGGTGTAACTCTCCTTCTAGTACTGCAAATTTCAAGTTTTAATGGCACGACCTCTTCCCCTCTTATAAAGAAGTACTATCAACTGAGGCATCTGAGCATAGATCCCATCTCTGCTTGGCTAGTGATGGGGACTGCTCTCAGGCAACCCTGTGGGTATTCAGCAAGGACAAAGTCCCTGACTCCAGGCAAAAACACAGTACAGCTTGTTCTCCCACAGGGATGAACATGTATCCATCAGAAAAGTTTAACATTAAGGTGTTTTAAGTTCCCTTTTCCTGAAGCCAACATTCTCCAGCTGCAGCCAACTACCCCCTGACATGCAGGTTACACTTAGCACCTAAGGAGAGGTTGCGACTTGAAAAATATATCAACACATTGGATTCTTTCGTGAAGTTTTGGCTCAGTGTAGGATGTTGAGCACTGAAAGAACCTGTATTAACATGCTTAGCATGGATCTAATTCTTCCCATCAGTTCCTTCCTTTTGCCATCATTTATATCCTTAGCTCATCTGCAAGGAGCAATTCCCAGACTGGACTTCAGAAAAACAATGGAGCTAAGGTTTTGGCTGCATATGGCATACAATCTTGTTTCCATCCCATGATAGCAGAAGACATACTGGTGTGCTTTTCACATCTTCTGAATTCAAGACACCTTGTTTTAGATGATTTTCTGTATGTGCCTGTGGTGGAAAATGTGAGAAACACTTTTTTCTTTCAAGGCAAAAAGCCTCCCTTAAAAACAGAAGTCTTTTTTGAGGCAAAATTACTGTCCTCAGTTCTGTTTAACTTGCACACGTATTAGCTTTCACATGAATTAGACTGTCTGCAGATTTTACTTAACTTGTTTAGGCACTTTATTTAACTTCCATGATTCACCTTCCCTCAGGGTTAAGTTCTCCCTGCTACCACATTAGCCTATCAACAGCCATCAATAGTTTTTACAGTTTGTGCCTCAACAGCTCTTTAGTTCGCATCTGCAAATGCATACCTCTTTCAGTTGATCAGTTCTAAAATTTATCCTCCAGATGCTTCCAACGATGGGAAATAGGGTTGGTCCAGGAAGAAACCCACAACTTTTCCATTGCAATTTCAGGAACTGCACACCCAGAAGAAACAAAACCAGGGAAATGAGAATTACACTTATCATCATTTCACATCTCCAAACTACTCTACCACTGAGAAAACTGCTATGAATCTGTCTGTGGAAATGGCTCTATATTGTTCTTCTTAACTCTTCCCCCAACTATACGAAGTAAGACTTCATACAGAGATCCACAGGGCACCAAATCACCAAGAGATAAAGAAAGCTGTTATACAGTCACAGTATGACAGACGTAAACTACTGTAGCTAAGGCTTATGTTCAGCTAAAAGATAGTATTTAGGGCCAAAGTCTGAAGAACCATACACACTAATATGACTCAGCCTGGGAAGTCCCACATAAGTTTGAGAGTCATACATCTTCCTTCCTTTGCCTCCTAAATTCCAAAGGAGGTGGTTCCTGACAAGTCACTTAGCAGACAGGGCACCGTAAGTCATCACAAGGTTCACTACTGCAACTTGCTTTGGCACTTCTAAATCAGCAGGGTCTCCAATTTCTACATTGCCTAGGGGCTGAAAAAGCAAGGAGTAGAAGCAACTTCAAGAGAAAACAGATTTTGCCATCCCAACAGTAGTAGATAAAATGGGAGATGAGGTCTGAAATCCTATCCCAAATGAATAATAATAAAAAAAAATTATCTGAAAGGAGACTGAAGGGAATACCTAAATCCATCACCTTGTCCCAAAACAGCAGAATTATTCCATTTCTGTTTGCTTTCCAGTGGTGGAGATTCTCAAAACTTTCAAAGCAATCTACTGTAGTCCATAGATTACATCAAAGTCAGTGAATAACACATAAGAAAAGTAAGACTCTTAAGTTAAGATTTGCTACACGTTGGTATAAACTTCTCCTGGAAAGTTTATGGGGTCCCCCAATCAATAAAAGAGTAAAAGTTTTGCCTCTTTCTTCAGTTTATTTGTTCTTTTTCACGGATAAAATAGAACCTGTGCATTTTTTCACCTCCAAAATTTGCACCAGGAAATTTTAATCCTTAGCATAAAAAATAAAATAAAATTTAGAAAACACCGTACAACCCACTGGACAGAACAATAATATCTCAGTTGTGTTCCACACAATATCATAACTTAACCTAGAATATGATAAAAGGGGAAAGTAGATATTCTCCTAATACTTAAGTTGCACTTTAAAAAAAAAAAAACAAACACAAAACCCCCCACATTAATTTAGCTTTATGCTGCATGAATTCAATTCTTTTTCATCTCAGAGACTATATCCTAACAGACAGTTATTGTGTAGATGTTTCTCCTTCTATAAAAGAAACCACATAATAATTGTAGTATTTCAGAAAGGTAGTAAAGTAGTGCATCCTTGGTATTTTAACGTTTAACCACAGGGAACTGCATGAGGTGTTACCATTCTGCAAGACACTTGATATCCTTGGATAACTATTCAATAATTAGCATTTAGACCCAGTATCAATACTAAGAAGGAAATAAAATTCTAAGTAAAAGAGACAGATCACAATTACAGATCATAAAAGAGAGTAGGCGTGGCTTGGCTAACTGCAAAGGATCACATATTTCAGTTTTCTAAGGACTTCAGCTTGGGAGAACTGTAGATTGTCAGAGAGAGAGAGAGAGAGATGGCTAAAGCAGACATATATTCTCGAGAAAGAGTTTGATTTCAGTAGAAGCAAACTGATCTACACAACTCCAAATTTTCAGAGGAAGTCATATGCAAAAAAACCCAAAACCCAACAAAACAGCGAGAAGCTAAAATTTTGATAAGATGTTGGGGATTGCTGAGTTTTTTATAGCTTTAGTAGTATGTCTCCTGATTCTGCAGTTCCTAAAGCTGCAACAGATGCGTACCCAGCTTCCTCCAGGACCAGCTCCCCTACCCATCATTGGAAATTTGTGGCTGCTGGACTTCAAACTTCATCGAGAAACTCTCACTAAGGTATTTATTTATCTCTATGGTGGAAAAAATCAATCTGAATCTATTTTAACTTAAATTGTACATTGCATAGGAACAGTCTAAACTTGGAATTATTATTTTTAAACCTCAAGCTTGATTATCAGCTAATTTCAAAGAATCCAAGGACTCTGCATTATTAAAAATATTTCTGAGTAATAAACACCATAATTGCTTTACTCCCTGTTATTTTCTTTCTCTTTTGGATACAGTCACATCCATGCATAACATTATCACAAGCACTGTCAATAGCATGATATTCCATTGACAGTTTCATTCTCTATTTCTGTGTTGATATCTAGCCTTGTAAACCACATCTAGCAGAACTTCCTTTGCCTGACCCCAATGTCCAGGCCACGAGTGGTCTGATCTCCATTAGCAGACCAAGTGTATACTCTAAACTGACTCTTTTTTTCTTATTTGTACAGCAAAAAGATTTATTGTCTGCAGTTAACAGATTATTACTAAAACAAAGCAGGAAAATTTGACTGCCATTAATGTTCACAGCATGATTCCTTTATAAACCAATTAAAACTATTTTTAAAAAAGTAAGGAACTTGCTTCAAACTATTTTAAGGAAAAATACAAGCATGATCTGAGGAAAGACAATAGAAAAAAATTTAAAATCACATAGAAGCTATAGGAAAGAATGCAAAAACATTGCTTTCTTCAGAAGTTAGAGGCAAGAAAATACAATAATTGTGGTTCATTAATAAAATAAATGGAAAAGGTCTGGGATTTTTGCCTGTATTCATTTGTTGTTTGATTCTGAGCTGACAGACAAGCCCTCTGTTTCTCTTTCTGTGAAATTTTCAGAGGCAGTCTTCTGAGAGTTGTCCTTAGTATCTATTCCATAAAGTACGATTATATTCTGTTCCCAAAGCACATCACAACAGAAGGCTAAATTTTTCTGAAATCTATAACTCAATTTGATGTCGGCAAACAGCTTCAGTTACAACTACAGAACTCTCAAAATTAGTATTTAAGTGTATGCATTCCCTGGTTTACATTTATTAATTTACTGTTATTAACTCTTCAGTTAACCAACATCTATGGAAATATCTACACATTGTGGATGGGACAGACACCTATGGTTGTACTAAATGGATACAAAGCAGTAAAAGATGGCATCATCACCCATTCAGAGGAAATTTCAGGACGACCTCTCACTCCATTCTACAGGGATATGATGGGCGAGAAAGGTACAAGATGCTACAATACTGAAATATGAACAAGACACAAAGACAGACACTTTCCTATATGTACACACACACCCGTGAGTTACCGCTATACAAGTACATAACTGGCCTTACATAGCAAAAGGGTACCATGCAGAGCTAGCGTATTAAGAAAAGCAAAAACCAAAAATTTCTCATCTTAAAGGATACTACTGATGTTTTTTCTTCCCAATAGATTCAAAGGAACATTTGCCTAGAGGAGTTGCCCTTCAGTTTTATCACTTCTAAAACAGCAGACTGTTCACATAGGTGACATCTATAGACAAAGCTGTTCTGTCCTTACCAAAGCCCACGACCACTCAGTTTCCAGGGTCACATTTATAAGCAGCTATATAGCTGGGAGTTATAAAAACCTAAGTTAGAGACCAAAAGTCGGTATCTGAAATCACAGTATCTTCTTTGTAAGTGAAACATAACCTAATTTAAATTGAATTTTGTATCCTGCAGTGAAAGGATTTCCCTTCCCAGCAATAAAATAAACATTTCTGTGTTCATCAGGTATTTTTTTGACAAGCGGACACACCTGGAAGCAACAGAGACGCTTTGGCATGACAATTATAAGAAGCCTGGCACTTGGTAAGAATAATTTAGAGCATCAAATTCAAACAGAGGCCTGTCATCTTGTGGACATCTTCGCAAACACAAAAGGTAAATTCACTAGAAGAATAACACTTAGAGCTTTTTCTGAAATATAGTAGATTAGGGGAGTAAAAGTTTCACAATACATTTTTACAAGTAATATAGGTATTTTTCATATTAGTGGGACTTCTACTGGCTTCTTAATTGCATTCTTCACAAAAATGTTTTGTCTGCACAGTGGTCAATATAACATTGTTTTTTGAAATAAGAATAGTAAAAAAATGTTAATCATCAACACAGTCTTGGGGACAGCTGGTAACAATTCTTACATTCAAGAAGTATAGAAAAGCCCTATGTTCTTCTCCATAAAATACACAGTTTGTGACCTGCTGTGAGTCGTTCTAGGACAGCAGGCCTTTAGGATTTGGCAGAGAAAGAACCCCAACACAAGGAATGTATCATCCAGTTGTCCAACAAAACTTTTTATGGTTTGGATGAAATAGAAACCAATAGAATTTTAGCAAGATGCCAAAATAAAGCAATTAAATATAAATATTCCGAACTGCCAAATCCCTCACCCACATTGTGTTCCACACTGATGTGAAAACACAGAGAAGTTGCCTAAGGTGTCCCTCCAACTCTCCTTGCACTAGACACAGCAAAATGGCCCATCTCTCTTCCGAGAGCAACATATTCACAGATCTTTAAAATGTAAGAGATGAACAAACTCTGAGTTCCTGTACAGCCCAAATCTTTACCTTCTATGCAATCCTTCCTCAATTTTAAACTCAATAATTGTATTTACTCTTTCCAAGAAGAACTACACACATTGGACTTAAGTCAGAAATGCATAATCCACCATTTTCCATAGTAGTATAATTCAAAGGTTGTCCTTGCCATTGAAATGTGTACCTAATTTAATTTTTTCTGGCTCTAACCCTTTTTAATGGGAGCCGTTTTCCAGCCCATGATGTGAGTTTTGCCTTTTCAGTCGGGGGCGGGGAATATATAGTTGAATTGTTAAGCTGTACTTGAAAACCAAAAGGAGACAAGTCATGTCAACATGACTAATAAATTAAAACTTTAAATTTTTTTTTTTCCTGTTTTTGGGGGGAGGATTGTTTGTTTTGTTTTTTAATTGTCAAACTTAAATATCTGCCTCCAGATTTGAAGGGATATGTTCTAATTAATTGCTTGTATTTTCACACAACCCAGACCACAAGTCAAAGAGAGGAAAAGAGATGTAATGTTTATCTGCTCAAAAACAATAATCACTATATTTTACAGGAGTAAAAAGCAGATTGAAAATAAAGATTCCCTGCACTTCCAATCCATACAGCTAATTTGTATTAAACTAGAGTTTACTTGTGTGAAATTTATCTAAAAGTAGTCTGATCTACTATTATTTTTACCATTTTAAAAAAAGTCTTCCTCTTCCTCATTTTTCTCACTGTAGTCTATTCAGAAATATTCCTGGTACCTTCTATATTCACAGGCAAACCTTTTGACCCCCACACTTTCATTGTCCATGCTATTGCGAATATAATTTGTGCTGTTGTTTTTGGTCATCGCTTCTCTAGTGAGGATGAATCTTTCAGCAAGCTTATCAAAGCTGTTTATTTTGTGATCTACTTTCAAGCTACCATCTGGGGCAGGGTAAGAATCTAATTTTCCTGTTCTTATTCCTTAAAGTGCATTTGCACTTCACAAGTCAAAACAAGCAAATTAAAGGTCAGTGATGATTATTCCCAAACATATCCATACCATTGTTCTGTGAGCCATTGTGCAGTAATAAATTAATACATACCTGGTATATGTCATTACTGCCTTACATTCCTTCTTCATGTCAGTAAATCACACATCCTAAAATTTAAATTCTAGATCACAACTGGTCTTCACATTTCTAAAATATATAATGTATTTCAAATGAGTAATCGTTTGCAGAGTGCTGTATACATAAGATTCTTATATCTTAAAATCAAAGCAACTTCTAAAATCTAATTTTCATTTAGTCTTGAAAATACATAAGTGTGGTTAATAAGAACTAAGCCTTCAAAGTCCTATTCTTCTGAGAAGATATCTTGCTTCTCATGTAATTCATTTTACCACCAAGATCTGAGTTATTCTGAACTTCGTATAAGATACAGGTGACAATTTCATCATATCAATAATATTTTTAAGTCCTTGAAAGCCTAGCTGTTTCTTATGTTGTGCAGATTTTGGCACACTGGCATTCTATAACACTATCAGGTTCTCCAATACTTTCATACAGAGATGCCTTAAAAAAAAAAAAAAAAAAAACCAGAGTAAAAATCAAGGTTGAGAAAATCTGCTTGTGAGCCAGATTCAGCCCTCAATTACTCTGATTCACCCCTTTCCAGAAGCCCCTGTTGCATTATTAGGTATGCATCCAAAAAGTAAAACATAATCATTCTCCTGCTCTCCTGTGACCTGATATCCACTATTAAATGATATTGACATTTTGGTCAGCTGATGTAGAAGAAGTTGTCTGCACTGGCCAATAGATTCCTAATCAAAGGCCATAAATAAAATACTCTGTCAGTAGTCCTAGAGACTGAAGTCCATTCACAAAACATACACAATACAAAGAAATTTAAATAATTATATTTCCCCTCAACAAATACACATGCCAGTCTCTACTGGAGAAAAGCCTTCAAAGACTGAGAGGTCAAGTCAGCTTCTATACCTTTTCAGTCTTCAACCTATCTACTAAGGATAGAAAGTGTGGTTATTAAATATTGACAACTTGATCATAACAATTTAGACCACTGCATAGTACTAATAGCTCATCAACAAATATCAGATGAGTTTTCCTCAATGCCAGTTCACTTAGAGGGCAATGTAAAGGTTTCATAATCCCTCTCAGAAATGTAGAAGAATTTACTTTGGAAGATACCTCCGCATGTCAGCTAATCCAACTCCGTGCTCAAAGCAGGCCTAATTAGGTCAGGTTGTTTAGGGACTTGGCTGGTCAAGTTTTGAAGTCTCCAAGAATAGAGATTTCACACAGATTCTCTGGGAAGCCTGTTCCCAGGATTTAATATCTCTCTGACTTGTGTCTATTGCCTCTCATCCTAATTAGGAGCCATGTGTTGCAGTGACTTCACAGAGTTCTCAGGAAATGAGAATCAGGTTCTCAATTTAAAAGAGCTCATGTTTCTTCCTTTCTGTTTAAAATCACAGATGTATGATGCTTTTCCATGGCTTATGCACTGTCTCCCAGGACCTCATCAGAAAGTGTTTGCATACAACAACTTCATGCACAATTTAGTCATAAAGGAGGTCCAAACTCATGAGAGACAGAATGCAAGTGATCCACAGGATCTCATTGACTTCTACCTAGCTCAAATAACAAAGGTAAGTACCTGTTTATCACACTATCCCCTCCTCGGCCTCCATGCCTGCTACAAATACTTGCTGTTCAAGTAACTGCTATGGAATTTTTTTTAGGCATACTTTAGTTGTTTAGCACTGAAGATTTTTGTTTTGGCACGTTGCTCACTGTTTTCATCAAACAATGACATGTCTGAAATTATCCACTTCATAGTCTTCCTGTGAATGTACCCTACAGACCAAAGATGACCCCACTTCTACATTTAATAAAGAAAATATGGTTCAGACTGTGGTTGATCTTTTGCTGGGAGGGACAGAAACAACAAGTACCACCCTTCTGTGGGCACTACTCTATATGGTACAATACCCAGAAATACAAGGTGAGCAAAAGCATTATCAGAGAACTGCATTCAACATTACATCATAACAAACATCATTAAAGTGTAAGTATTAGCTCAGTCACTTGCAATACATCAAAACAACCCTTAACAATTAATATGAATGGTGGTACATCAACAACTGATATCTAGAAAATGAAAGTTTAAGAAGTGAAACAAACGTGCTTTCCCCACCAGTTCACTAAGAAGCAACACTAGCAGAAATTAGTAGTAGCCACTGTTTTATCTCACTAGAAGGGGATGGCAAAGACAGAATAACAAGCTGAAGATATTTCATGCAACCTAGTCTCTTCCTAACCTTCAAAGTGGAAAAGCTTTAAAAGATACAAATTACATCTGTTATTTCAAATTTTAATCTTTTTTTTTTTTTTTTTGAAACATAGCATTGTATTATCCTCATCACCAAGCAGGATGTGTCTTAAATGACAGATCACCTTGTGCTTTGGGGATATGCACTTTCTTGATCAACTGAAACCAATACAGCAGTCAAACCACACACCAACGCATTTCATAGCAACGTAATTTCTTTTTTTCCCAGTCCTAGACCATACTTATACAGAAACCTGCTGGAAGAAAAGGGGGAAAAAGTTAAAATATTTTCATTTCTCTGCAGAAAAGGTTCAAAGAGAGATAGAGGCTGTTCTGGAACCCTCCCATATCATCAGCTATGAAGACCGTAAAAAACTGCCATATACAAATGCTGTGATTCATGAGGCTTTGCGGTACAGCAATGTTACTTCTGTTGGGGTCCCTCGACAATGCGTGAAGAATACAACTTTGCTGGGTTTTCACGTTAAAAAGGTACAGAGTATACCTCCATGTTTCTTAAAGTTTTGAGCTATTAGTATTTAGTATTTATATGACATTAACTTCTACAGTTCCTAACTTTGCATGGAGACCATGTGGTATCATGTTGCAGACATGAAACAAAGCTGAGTGCTCTGAACCAGGGCTAAGTCTACATTAGCAGAGGCAGAAGAAAGCTTTGGAAAAGGCTAATAGCACAAGTAGCAAACATAAGGAAAACTGAAGTCTTTCTTCCCACTAGTCAAATACAGATAATGTCTGGCCATCAAAGCAGAACATGTGTTTTAAGGAACAATGAAGAAATTAGGTTTAATGAATGTCAAGCCAGCTAACTTTCACACGTAAGGGAGCAGCCTGGAACAACCTATAGTCATCCCTAACAAAACGAACACACACACACACACACACAAAAAACCCACACACTTAAGACGATGGCAGCTCAGTACAGTGAGAGATCCAACAGTCACATTGGCACAATATAAATGTCAAAAATATATTAAGCCTAAGATTGATGTGATGGAATTGAAAGACCCAGTGAAGAGTACAAAAAACAAAAAGGAAGGTGTTATGAGTAGTCTGGCAAGTATGTAAAACAATCCAAGCTCCACTCTAGCTTAGACATGAAGACACTTCAGTAATCCTGACAGAAGATAACTTATACAAAGGCAAACACATAATACGTTATCACAAAGAGAAGATACAAGGGTTTGTTATGCCTGGATGCACACAGGAAAAGACCAAGTTGAATCCAAACACTGGGCTGTAGGCATAGGATGGCATATTATCTGTTAGAGAGAAGTCCAAAAAAAGAATCAGTCATACATGGAAAATATAATCTCTGCTTCTTGTTGCAGGGCACACTTGTACTGCCAAATCTGCACTCCGTAGTGTACGACTCTGAGCACTGGGCGACCCCTGGGAAGTTCAACCCAAATCATTTCCTTGATTTCGATGGCAACTTTGTGAACAAAGAGGCATTCTTACCTTTCTCAGCAGGTAATGCCCTAACATTTGAATATTCCTGTTCACTGTGCCTTGTGGCAAGACTAAAAACACTATTTCTAAATTCTAAAATTTTAAAAACATACTTTTATAAAAACGTATTTGACACAAAGATTTAAAGTCAGGTGTTCTACTGTAAAAGCCACTATTATTGTCTTGCATTTTATATTTTTCATACATTCAAACAGAGTATGAGTATGTCTAAGAGACCTAATGCTATCTCCTTGGTGGATGTATGGTTCCTACTATAATGCTATATGAGCTCCTTAGTCCCTAATGTATTAAATCCTGGTAACACCCTCAAATCAGAGAATTGATTTATTCTCACCTTAAGAACAGGAAACCCAAAGACAAAAAGTAATATGATTTTTCAAAATATACAGAGAAAATCTGTGATAAAGCAGGAAAGCTAGCCTCAGTCTCCCAAATCCTACGCTAATAGTCTAGCACAGGTTCTCTTGTATCTCCAGAAAACTAGCAAAATCCACTCTTTTCAGTAGAATATTAGTAGGCAACGAAAAAAAAAAATCTAGCTTTTCAAAAGCATATTATGACGTACAACTTACCTAATCTACAATGCAAAATGCAGCAATTTGAATACATGGCGGGGCGGGGGGGAGGAGTGAAAAGCAGTATAAAACATAACTCGGAGAGCTTCACTAGTCTACCACTTTCTCCAATAAACAGGTTATGAAGAAAAGTAGCACAAAACAGGAAGCTGGCATTATTTACTAAAAGTTAAAAATATAAAAAGTAAAAATGAAATAGCTGAGGTTTTTTTATATTACTGTGACAGATTATACTATTATACAATTGTTGTAGATAAAAAGCAAACAGTAACATACAAAGCAGATTAAACATAGTAAATCCAGATTTTAGAACCATTTGCCCAAATTGCCTGCAAATCCTAAAATCATATTTGCAAAACAGGTACTTAGCATCTTGCCTCCTTTACTCACCAAATGTCCACTAGTTTACATGAATCAAGACAACTAATTTAGGCTACCATTTCAACCCAGGCACAGGAAGTTTTCTTTTTTAACTTGCTTTTGTTGTTTTCTGTTTATATAATCTGAGTATTTATATATCCTGAATTTTTTTTTTTTTTTTTTTGGTCTGGAATATATAGATATCCTGAAATATACTGTGAAAACAATACGCCAAAATGAGTCACTGAGTCTATACATCACTGCACATACCTATGTTTCATTCCCTTAGCTTATAGATCTGATAGTGGACTACAAGGACCCAATATAGCCTTCATAATTTCTGTTGAAGAAAGCCTGATTACACCCTTCTACTTGGCTTCAGAATCACATCCTGCAATGTTCCAATCCTCCCTCCTCAACAACCAAAGATAAGACTCTGAAGTATATAAAGCCTTTTAAAATCTGGCTTAAGTGAGAAACAATTCATGGTTCTCACGGAACAAGAAGCAAAAATGGAAAGGGAGAATCTCATAAATGCTCCAGGGGGAAAAAAAACAAAACAAAACAAACCCAAAAAACCAAATTGAACAGTTGACAGAGAGATGTACAGTTTCTCAGTTAAATAAACATTTTCCCCTCACCTCCAAAGGCATCTTCTGTCCTTATAGAAGGAAATAAGAAATAATTCTCTTACATTAACAGAATTTATAGAACTCAGTAGAATTTTGTTTGAAGTTCTTTTTCAGAACTTAACTTTATACAACTAACCCTTTTTCCCTTTCTTCTGCAGGGCACCGTGTATGTTTGGGGGAACAGATGGCACGAGTTGAACTGTTCATCATCTTTACCAACCTACTTCGGGCATTCACATTCCAGCTCCCTGAGGGAGTAAAGGAAATCAATTTGGAGTACATTTTGGGTGCAATACTGCAGCCACATCCATATAAGCTCTGTGCTATTCCACGCTAGTCTGCAACATACTACAATGCAGAGGGACTTCAACCAGTTGATAACTGCAGATACTTTAAAAACACGTATCACTATCTCAATTGTATTCATATGTAGGTAGCTCAGAAGAGCAAATTAATATAAAGTGTTTTTATTTAGGAGGTCTGACCTCATATAGTTGAGCTTGAGAAATTAAAATAAGCATACTTGCCAAAGCTCATATAATCACATCTTAGGCATATAAAAGTACACAATAATATGTTACCAAAAAAATGTATTTTCACACTCACAGTAGCAACGAATTAAATGCAGGATTTTAGAGAAGTGACCTGTATCAAGCAGAGCTTCCTGCATATGTGCTCAGTCAGGTATCACATTCTTAAAATGGCACAACTGTTCTGATGCAGCAAGGGTGCCTGAATAAAAGAAAAATTTTCTTCAGTATGCAGTTACACCTCTGTGTTCACAGAAGGTCTTTTGCAGAAGATAACAGTGTATACACACAGTGTTGATTCCTTTTCCTTTCACACTCCCAAAAAGCATTATATATTGTAGTATAAACTTCACATACGCCTCTTATAATCATAGTGCATTTAGAAATCATTACACCTTTTTTCTTTACTTCCTCAGTATTTGATTCCTATTTTATCACAACTCTCGGATCCAGGTGCTTTCAGGAACCTTTCTTTCTTCTGTTTAGAAACACTATTATATAATCGAATAATTTCCTGTTTGAAGGGAAAGGAAATTAAGAAAATAAACAAAGATGCCAACATTTGTTAAAGCAGGCACAGTAGAGATTTATTACTCATGGTGTTTTCTTTTGTTGTCTCATCATTCCACAACAGATGTGGAAAGTTTTGACCACTTAAAATTCAGCTGCAAGCATCCTAGATACTTTCAATTTTCAAATTTCAGCAGGAGCAAGCATAAATTGTGGCAGGATGTAGTTAAAAGCAGAAGTAGAATATTACACAGTCCTCAGACATAAAACCAATGGAAGACTTGATTCTCCTCTCAAATATTTCCAATTATTTCCTTCCATTTGGTGAAAACCCCAAGGCTCTATAACACGCTGTAAAGTTTGCTACTGCAGAACAAATGCAGACTTGACTTCATTGACAGTTTTCAGCTTTTTAATAAAAGACATTGTAAAACTTTCAACATTACTCCATTTTTATTGAGGAAAATATAACATCTAAAAAATCCTCCTTGAATAAGAAATACTTTCAAACATAAATTAAGAAAAATCTCTTAAACTTCATATTTCTTACAGTGAGGGCAGATCTCGCATAAAACACATTCTTACAGATTTACAAAATCAGTCTGACATGATAGTTCATAAATAAAAGTTTTCAAGTCTTATCTTTTTCCTTTGTGGTGTTCATTAAAGAAATACTCGCCAAAAAAAAAAAAAAATCTTTCTTTTCAACCCACCATTTGCATGGTTCAATAAAGGGCCCATGATAAAGTGCTCAGCAGCATGACTGGCAGTGTAGAATACAAGCTTGGACTTTCTCTACTCCAGTGTATTTTGATGGTTCTTGAGGTATGTCCTACCTGAAAAAAAGACTCCAGTTTCTTTCCTCTATATTTATCCCTTTGGTCTCCTGTAGTTATTCTGTAAGCTTGATTTTTTTTTTCCTCCCCCCAAAATACTATTTCATTATGCACATATGTTTTCTGGTTTTCTTCCGAAACTGTAGCTTGGGTTAAAACATGCACATATTCTTCACCTGTATTTCTGAAGAACTGAGGTACCTTATGATTTGCTGTACAATGCTGGTTCTAAAAAACATGGGAAGAACAAATGTTCAGAGCATACATGATTAAGGAGGTATTTTTACAAAGAAGTCACAGGCCTGACAGTTGGTACCAGTGGAAAAACAGCTGGGCTAAGTGTATCTTCTTTTTATTCCATTTAAAACTCAAAACAGCAAGAGGTGAGGCATTCCTCGGCTTTCCGATGTTTCTCGAAATGACAGTGTGAGAATTCTAGATTACCTTTTCATCACAGTTGTAAACGAAATCTGAAAGAAAATGAACAATGAAAAAAAAGCTATTTCATGAGTTAACTTCGTTGTCAAGAAAGAGAAGAAATTCATAAGGAATTAAAGTAAATCAGAGAAAAGAAAGATTTAGAAATTAAGGACAAAATGCAAGCTTTTCCTGTGAAACACCTTAAAAAACCCTAAAACTCATAAATCCCATCACTTCAGTAATTAGAACACACATAGACAAACTTTTAGAAAAATACAGACATTCAGCTCTGCTGTGATGCACCCCTTAGAAATCACTAACCCAACTTCTCAATAAGGCAGACTGCCTAGATCCTTCAGAGGTTAAATCCCTGAAAGCACTGAATGATTTAAAGTCCAGTCTTTAGAAAAGTCTATGCTGTTGAAGATTAGATTCAGACATTAATTTTTTCCACTGATAAGAAAACTATAACTGCCATTTCCAAATTCTTCAAGTTTTCAATTCCTGAAGAACCTAAACTGTTTGTTCCCTTGATGTGAGGGAGCACTCTTTGCCCAAGTCAAACCAGTTTCATGGAATATCATAAGAAAAGCATCTTTGAATATATTCCCTCTGTAATAATGGCCTTGCAATGTTTTGTTTCCAAAACAAGAGCAATAAAAGGATTTTGTTACATACTTCAGCTCCTAAATATTAAAATGAAAAGCTCCATGAGGAAAGTACATACAGGTCTTCGCCCATTTTTGTGAAGCACACACAATCCGTACTGCTTATGTGGTTTTAAGGACAAAATGTAATCATTGGTCAATATGACCTAGATTAAGAAAATTAGTAAACCAGTTCTAGTCTTGGGTGAAGAGCTTTTCCTAAGATTTTTGTTTTGTTTTTATTAAAACCTGAAAGGGAAAGAGCCAAGTATCTAGATGGTCTTGCTCTTGCCTAATAAGCAGAGTATTATCAAGGGCATGCTTTGATCCACCAACCAAATTAGGTGTCTTTAAACACTTGTTAAAATAATGCATTCAAAGTTCTCCTCTCCACCCAGTAAAAAGATCCTAAGTATTAGGTAGTCAGCATTCACATCCAACCCTTCAATATTACATGCACATCTAATTAAGCAAAACGCAATACCAAAATATTAAATAGGTAGCGTTAACTTGATCAGAATGGCTCACGGACCAAGAAGGATTGTAACGGTAGGATGCTATATGGGCTGGCTGTGAGGAAAAAAATAAAAAATGAAACTCCAGAGTAGTGAAAGCTAATCTTTGGATTGTCTGTCTGCTTTTCTTCTCTTTTTGCTGTGTTTTCTTAAGTCTTTACAACATTATAACACCACTAGAATTTCAAAATTGCTATATGTAGGATCCCAAATTAATATCAAATCCTATCAGATGGAGGAAGGACACGATACATAAAGCTAGCAGATCTATAGTGACACCAAGAATGAATATATCAAATTACATCCAACTGCATAAAGAGTGTTTACGCTCTTGAAAGCAAATGTAAAAGTCAAGTTCAACCACCTACTCATCACTAATAGTCCAATTTCTCTCAGATGTTACAGCAGAGGCAAGTACTGGGGAATGACTTGAGGGAGTAAATAATGACTTTAAAATAGTCATACTTCCATACATCTGAGCGGTATGAAAAGACAAAATTTTGTTAGCTGCTAACAAATGCTACTTTTCTGGCTGAGAAACAAAAAACCAAAGATTAACTGCTTTGCTGATCATCAGTTTGCAGCAAGTAAATGAGAACATTCAAAGTCCAGTCCACTAGTACATGACTCTCAATATTAGTTAATACATAAGCCTCAATGATGCCTCTGCAACACCTTTAGGACAACAGAAATTAAAAATGTATCACTCACTTCTTGCAATACTTGTCCAAGTGTCTCCCGGCTGTGAATGCGCTTCCTGTTGAAAACCAAAACCACATTTATTTCTGCACAAAGCATTGCAGGGATCTTGTAAACATCAATCATTTATCCCACTTCAAAAGGAGAAGACTGTTATGCTAGGCTTTGTTCCACATCCTTATGGAAACTTGATGCAATTTTATGGACTCTTAATGCAATCTTATGGAATCTACAAATTCTGATTCAGACCTGTTATTATTCTCATCAGGTGGAACTACCTGCAATAAGGCTTGCAATAGATTGCAGCTTCTCAAAAAACAACCCTGTTTTAATAAAAAGCTTAGTAAAATTTCAGCATAAATCCTAGCATCAGGACATAGCTGATACTCAGTTGCTGTAGTGCCATCTTCTCCAGCACTAGGCATCTGTTAATCAGTAACTGATGCAAGATTACGCATACTCTTTTTTTTTTTTCTCATTCTTCCAACGTAGTCAAAGCTGTAACCAGTGCTTGCAAATGTAACAGCAATACAAAGACTTTAAAAAAAAAAAAAAAGATTATTTTCTATCAAAAGTAAGAACATGTCATTACAGTTATCATTTCCAAACATCCTGTAATGCATGCACTAAAAATACTAGACATGCAAATAGAAGGCAACATATTTTTACCTGTCTATTTTGGTTGCTATGACCACTGTAAAACTGCCTTCTGTATTGGGCAAGTAAGTAGAAGGTATAATTACATAACTTCCTGCAGGAAGTCTGCAAAGTTGGCTTACTTCCTGTGAATAGCAATGAGGTACACAGCTAACCAGTGGCTCCAAGTGTAGAAAAGAGGAAGTATGTGGTTTCCAGCTGCTGTTAGGCACCTGCAAGAAAGAATGAAAACATGCCTACCTTTTCATACATTTCAGGCCTCACAACGTTAAATTCCTGGTATACCATAGTAAGGTATTTTCCATATCTGTTCCACTCCAAATACTCACTGTTCTGGACAGAACTGTACGAGAGGGATGGGAAGGCTTCCAGAAAACCCACATGGCAGTATCACGTACAGATAAGTTATTCCTACCATGTTTGTAGACAGTTCATACAACCCACTACCCACATAGCTCAAAAGCTTTTTCTATTGTCTAACCTCACTCTTCCTCACTGCAGCCTAATGCCCTTGTTTTCCATCTCACAAATGTGGTGAACAGACTATATCCTTCCTCTTTTTAGTGGCCTTTCCTGTATTAAAAATTCATATTAGACTTCTCAGTCTCCTATAAGCATGAAAAAATGCCATTCTTTCAATCTTTCTTCACATAGTGTATATTTGAAGCTACATGATCATTCCTAATACTCAACTCCAGACTCTCCATTCAAGCAACACCTCTTCTGAAGCACATTTTCTAAAAATAAAGTTAGCTTTGCCTGCAAAGTAGCCACCTAACCAGAAGCTTCCCATCCTACATTTATGCAGTTCATCACTGGCAGATACATGTAGAACCTGTATTTGTCCATACCAAATCATATCTTGTTTTGTTTCAGATTGTCTGTTCAACATGTCAGTCCTTTTGAATTCTAATCTTGTCTGCAGACCCAACACCTCTTGCCAATGGACAAGTAAAAAATTAGCAGAGATAAAGTAAGTTTTCATGATCAATTACCAAAAACTCTGGTCCTCAATCACTAAGACACTGAGAATTCTTTGCAAATCCTCAAAAGAGTTCATAATTTCTAAAAGTAATTTAGAGCATTGGGAGGATTCAGTGGAACCAATTATCTGGTTACTATTCTACCTAGTGCGCAGTTACTCCATATCTTTCACAAGCATTACTTCACAGGACCAGCCTCTGTTTGTCCTAGAAGCAGCATGTCCCTTGCCAAGTGCAAGGAGCACTGAACTAACTGACAGGCTTTTACCTTCACACTTAGCAAATGAGCAATCAAACTGACCAAAGTCTTACCTGGAAAATATGGAAACCTATTGGACGACACTTGCTATCTTGGCAGTGCTGACGGAGGGTAACTTTCACACTGCTTTTTCCTGGTCCTGCAGGAATGGAGAGGGGAAAGCAGGGATTGATATGGAAGGAGGGGAAGTTCCTGCTACCTCCAGCACTTTGCCCATTTTTCCAGCATCCATGCAGCTGCACTGTCTCCCATTCACCTGCTGGGAGTTCTTCACAGAGGGCAGCATCTGTGGGTGGTGGCTTTAGCTCACTATCAAACGTAAGAGAGAAAAGAAACTAAAATGTATAAAACCTGTATGATTTCACAAAATCTAGAACACCAGCGCACAAAATTGAACTACTATTACATAAACTTACATGAATAGAATTCCTCCAAACTTTCAGCACAGAGAAGGAGAGAACTGTACAACTCTTAAATCCTTAGATAATTTACAGAACTCCACAAGAACAACATAGCATATACAAACCATGCACTAAAACCACGTTAAGATTTTTGTACATTCATGAAGTAATGCAGCTTAAATATTTTTTCCTCAATACCCTTCTGCTATTTGTCCTGTTTGAAAACAATACAGCTGACAGCGTCTTCTGGAGTACACAAGAGCACCTCAGTAAGTTCAAAGCATACACTGCATTCTTTTTTTATATTCACTATGTCTTTAATCAGAGGAAACTACCATTTTATCTGCTGACTTCATCACAGTAATGTTAACCCTATTTTGATCCTAGCCCAGCACTGCTTTTCACAGCCATATGAACAATTTAGTATCATTATCAGTTGTGCAACATTTGAAACCATATTTCAGCATAACTTGAAACTATCATCTGTTCTTATTTCCAGTTTTCCAGCTGAGAACACGTAACAGCTGTTACAATATTCTGCAATTGCCCATTCTAGACACACATCCAGGCTGGCACCTCTGTTTCAGTCTGAGGAAGTGTTCTTAACAGTAATACTACAAATTTTATCCCATCGCTGAAAGTGCAATATGTTCTACAGATAAAATATGGCCAGAAACCAAATATATTGCCAATAAGAAGTACACAATTTGCACCCACCCAGCAAAATTAGCCTCATAGTTTTGCAGACCTTCAATCTAAAACTTGATGTCACCTTCTTCCAAATTCTGTTGAGTAAATGATTAATGCATGTTCTGGCTTTGTAGTGTGATTTGCCAACTTCTTTCCAAGGAAATATGAGTTGATAATATACTACCAGAGTATATTAAAAAAAAAATTGAACAGCTGTTAAACATTATGTTTTGCCTCTGCATACAGCTTACCTGGTGCAAGCTGTTAGACAACCTCAGATTTTCTCAGGTTTATTGCAAGAAGAAACAACTTTGCTGACTCCACACAACTACTCATCATCCTATCTTCTTAAGTATTTATTTCAAGGCTATGGTCACCAACACAGAATTGCTCATGACTAATTGACTTTTAAGTGCTGAGATAGCTATGTAATCAGCTACAGTTAAAAAAGTTTAAAAAGTCACCAGAAGCTACTGGACTGACATTGCTGGTATTTCCTGTTGGATAAGCAAGCATTTTTATACAGAAAGAAAAGATTATTCCAATTCCATTATAAAAGTCTACTTTGTGTCACAAGCTATGAGGAAAAATCAGCTAGAACACAATATGCAGTGATCTTCCAAAGATTTTTATCATAATGGTGGTAAACCGCTTGAGACCTTCACAAATAAGAAGTTCAGCTGTATTGCCAGCGTCGAATGCTTTAATTCAAAAACCAATTCTTTGTTCAGCTAAAGATAACAGCATAAATGTCAGTGCTATTTTCCACACCTGCCCGGAAAAGATGAGCTGTGAGTATTATGCCATCTGAGTCCACTGCTGACACTCCATTTGCATTTGAAGCTGTACTGGTCACTAATAACAAGGTTATATATCAGGCAATCTGTTAGTATGTGTTTTCCAGCATACATAATAATATACTGCTCTCCTTTTCTGTTGCTCACTGCAATAACAGCTACTTTTAACTTCTGTGGCACATCTTCATTTTTCCATACATTAAGAACTTCCACATATTGAGAAACATGTTCTGCAGAAACCTATTCAGTTCTTTTACAAAATACGCACTGTCTCAAAACACTAGGCTGCAGTTTAGAGGCAAGATGCTACTCATCTGACTACTTCTGACTGATATTTTAACAAGAGATGGTAGCAGCTTCATGCAAAAACCAAGAAGATATAACACTACTTACATGAATTCAAAGACAAACAATGCTGTTACTTGGTACTCTGCACAACCTTTCAAAAAACATTTTGAAGATTTACACTTAGTGCTATACTTCATATATTTGTTTATGTCAACAACTATAAGAAATTTTCTGTTTTGTTTTAAACCTACCTGAGAGAGATCCTTCCCGTTGAAAATACACGAAGCAAGAAATTCCCTACTGCATCTTTCAGAAAAGTGCTGGGAACAACAAGATAAAACCCAGGCGAAAGGTCACAGCACACATGCACTTCTCTATCATAGGAATGGCAGATGGTACCTACAACTGGAGGAGCAGAGAGGGTCTTTGGAAGGTTAAATCGTTTCTTCTCCACCTAGAATAGATGCATAATGATGTGTGGTGTTTTAGGAAAAATGAGGAGTTTTTAATAAAACTAAAAATGATAAAATATTTTTTTAAAACATTTTTAAACATGCATACATTTACAAAAGGAAACAATTAAGGAGGAGAACATTAGCAGATAAGCTGAACATCAAAGAGGAGTAGGAAGTGTTAATATTCAAGAGGAGTAAATTTAGGAATAGTCTTCCAATAATCAGCCTGAAATGTCATGTGCTAGTTTGGAACAGTCCCAAAAGTTCTGCTACTTGGCACTCAATGATAAGTACTAGTCCACTAATAGCTTGTACAGACAGTAACTGCATTGTGATATAAACAGGATCATCCTAACATAAATCAGAGATGTAAAATGTGTGAACACCTGAATCATATCACTGCCATAGGAAGTGAATGATTTTACTCAGATGTTTCAGTAATGCTTTAAAACTTCAATTTGGAAAAAGAAAAACGTGACTCCTGTATTACCTTCCAGACGTGCAATCCCACAGCCTGGTAATTCTTCCCCTGTGTGCCTTCAGTCAAAGATAGATTTTCCTCTGCTAAGCGAGTCAGATTTTTAATTCTTCCAGCCCAGTCAGGACTGTATTTCCTATGTTTCTGCAGCAGAGCAATGCACACCTCACTCTTTTCACAGACTCTCAGCCAGAACTTAGGGTTAGTAGGGAAGCTGCTGTTGTTACGGCAGCCACCTGCAGACCGGCCTCTCACCCAGGATCCAAAAAGATTCTGCGAGTGATACAGCACTTTCTCTAACAAAATAAGAAAAACATGGTGCGGATTTCAGACACCAGAGGCTACTTAATTTTATACAACAGATATATGGCAGAAATCCCCCAGCCCAACAAAACATGCTGTCATAGCCCTGACACTTTCTCCAAGCAGATGTTCACGACCAACATTTTGAGAGGCATGAGAATGAATATCACAACTGTTAATGGCAGATTGATGACATGATTTTTACAACAAGAAACTGCTTCTAGAAATCTGAAGTTTATCTCCCATAAAAAAAGAAAAAAATAAATCACAAGGCTGTCCAGAACAGCAGCCTTCTAGATGGAGAACACTAAAGTCTCAACAAACTAGCAAGTAACTAGATCTTAGAGAAATATCAGAGTCCTCTAAATAGCTTTAGTTTCCTCTTGTCCCTCTATTCTTCCCAGCAGAGATAAAAAAGGCCTATGGATCTAAAGGAGAGGGAAAGACTGAGAAAGAGAAATCATGGTCCAGTTGCATCCATTTGCATTTCAAATCAGTCTTTCCCATTGACATAACATTATTTCTATGAGAGAGATATTTTCTCATACCACACCTGTATAGAGGCTCTGAAGTTGTCCTTCCTCATTGACTGGAAAGCCCATGGTAACCTCATCAAATTCCCTGAAAAATTCCTCTTCATCAACCCAGAATTCTCCCTCTTGGATCTGTGAGAGGAGTTCTGAGGCAACTACTGGATCTAGCTGGCTCCATCCTTGACCACTGCACATAAGACAAAAGTTAACATTTAGTTCTTTGCCCAATAAAGTTCCATAACAATGTTCTATCAAATATCCCATGAAGTATGACAATAAGAGGAGGTTTCTTCATTTTATTGTCAAATACTTGCATTGAATATTTCTGTATACACGTTGCTAGGAAGCGAGGATAATAGAAAGTACGAATCACAACATAGCAAAGAAAACTTAGAAACAACCTAACACCAGATTGGATATAGCAGCATACTTCTAGGTGAAATAGCTACTTTGCTTACAACAGACAGTACAGTCCAAACTGTGAGAGCAAAATAAAGATTTTAAGAGTTGTTAAAAATAGCGATGAAAAAGTAAAACAAGCTGCACAGTGACTGTTCTGAAAGAATTTTAATGCTGTACAGTGAACATCAAAAACCACTGTCTGTATGAAGGAGCTGGTTATTCCCATGAATCTGCTGGCTAAGTCACAATAAACCAAGAATTTAAACACCTCATTATTTAGGGCCCATTAAAAGATAGTATCTTCAACATTTTTGATTGTTTCACTAACAACAAAGAACAGTTCTGCACTTGAATAAAACAGGGCTCTAAGGCCACCCAATGAAACGCTATCCTCTTGCAACTACACGGCAACTTGCTGTTTGGCAAAGAAACTACAAGAGACCAAGTGTATAACCAGAACTCGGCCAAAAGCAAAAAACAACAACTTAAGTCTCAATGTGATTAAGCCATCTTTTTAACTGAGGGGGAAAAAAACCTATTTCTCTAAAATGTTTATTAACATGATCATATTGTTATGGTATTTTAATGCTGAAAGCTTGCTCCTTTGGTCAAGAATTGGATGTTCTTTTGTACAGTCTAAATATGCTAACAATTTTCAAAATAAGCTAGCAGGGTCTGCCCTTTCATTCTTGTTACTTTGCTACATGAACTGCTAAACATATTTCTGCATTTCCTTTAAAACAGATCTCTTCCTATCTACTTTGTATCTACTCTTCTTCCTATCTACTTTGTATCTACTCTTCTTCCTATCTACTTTGTATCTACTCTTCTTCCTATCTACTTTGTATCTACTCTTCTTCCTATCTACTGGATTCCAGCTTCTCCTATTCATATTAATCTACAGAAATGAGAGCACACAAGCAAGAAACACAAGCATCCTTCCTTCTGCTATATTTTGTTTTATACATACTCCTTTGCTTGTCTTCTGCAACTGAGACAAGATCAAATGAGAAGAGCCAAGTAAAGCTGAGTGACTACTTATAAGTCACAAACATCTTATGAGCAAAGATACTTAGATCAATTGCAGAACAACAAAAAAGCACCACAGAAATCAAGAGACAGAAAATAAATGAACATCTTAAGTTTATCTCTACAAAAAGATATGATGCTTTGATAAACAAAAAAAAGTTATTAAAAAAATTTAATTACCAGAACTAATAAATCAGAATGACTAGCCTTAGAACCAATGAGCTGTGTGAACTACTGAACTCTCTAAAGGATTGCATATCAACTGAAGACTCGCTCCTCTGCTATAGCCTATTAGCAGTATTTGCCTAGGCAATACATAGATACGCTCCGTGCTTTAAAACTTTCACAAATGATTGTCCAAATGAAAATAAACCTACTCACCCCTCACACCAGGGACCTCTCCAGCACCGCCTCCCCCAAGGATTTCTTATTCGCAGTAGGAAGATTTCCTTGCCTGACACTTCAGACAGATTCAACATGTCTATTACAATAAAGGCATGAAATTCTCCTAGTTCACTTGCACCTGAATAGGGGAAAAAAAAAAAAAAAAAGCATTTGAAAGTAAACAAAAGAACCTGCTCCACATTTTGCAATGAATGACATGAAACTATCCTGTGAAAGAAGGCAATTTTGAGATAAAAGGAATTTATTTTTCAAGTCACTACAAAAACAGCATTAAAAACCCCAAACAGTTCATTTTAGTTGTGACTATAAAGAAATAAAATAAATTAAAATTTTAAAGCTTATTAACTCACTCTTCGATCTCAAACATCTACAAATTCTCAGTGCTGAAATTCACTGGAGTTTTTAATGTTTTTTAGCTGCTTTTTCAAGGGGTGGGTTGTTTGTGTTTGTTTTTGAGAACTGACCATATTAGCATCTAATGTAAAAAGCACACCTCAAAAGCACCCTCCATCCTGAACTCAATAACATCTTTAAATCTTTATTTATCCAAGGTTATACAAAATTGCACCATGAAATTCGTATGGTTCTAGAATCAGCACTATGCATTTTCTGGCTGCCTTGTGCTCTGAACCATGTTAAACAGACATGTACTTTTAAAATGTCTAGAACTTTACTGTTACCTTGTCTGGAACTAAGGACTGAGCAGCTTATTACACACTGTTCCTTCAGATTCATTAATCTTCTAAACACTGCTTTCTCCAAAACCATGCCAGTCTTCTCTTTCTCCATGTTTCTTTCAGGGCCTTTCAGGGTCCATCTTTCAGCAATTCCTCCAGTCAGATCAACCAAAGCATCTGCCACCTGACCTGCCCATAACTGTTCATAAGATCCATGCACTCTAAGGAAAAAAAAAGGGGGGGGGGGGGGGAGAAGTTTCTACAAACAGCAGAACTAAAGAGACATGGTTCTTATGTACTTTCAACCCTGCCCTATATCATGATCATAGCTGTACCCTACCTCATATCCCCAAGTAGGCAAAAGAAAGGACATACTATTTTATTTATACAGAATACAACATCTAAAGAACATGTAAGCCATCAGACATTCCGCTTTTGATGGGAAGTTTAGTACAATTCATTCCATCCTATATAGAAACCGCTCTAGTCTAGTACTAGTCATTTGTACATTATCCATGCACTACATCATCTTTTGTGATATACTAACTGCATTCTGTATAAATAACATTTCTTCCTCTTCTTCAATTATTCTTTGTTCACTCTGCACAACTAACCAGAGTAGCACTTCCTTCAACAATTTAAGTAAATCCAGAGACTACCCTACCTGCTGCAGTGGATGTAAAACATAGCAAAAGAAATCAAGACTATAATAGAATGATAAGGCAAGATAAAACAATAAGATCTCTACAGAAAACAAAGAGTATTACCTTTCAGACCTACAGAGAAGCTTTAACATGTCATTGCTGCTTCAAAACTTCTGCTCAATGTATCTATAGTTGAATAAACTACTTCATATTTGAAGTCTTTTTCTGCCCTCTGCTGGCAACCACACAATCTTTCGCCCAAGTGCTTCTGGACATTTGATGTCTATCTTACCAATGTATTTTGTCTCCAAATTGTTTTGTCCATCTGGACAGCATTTTGATGGATGTGTCATAAAACATAAAACAGCTGCATTTTCAAACACATTAACAATATAGTTTTTTCTTCTCAAAACAATAAATCATCAAATTAAGTAAAAGAGCAGTGAAACTCATACAACCAGACCCTCAACTAGCATAAACTTACATAATGTTGTTGCTTTCCATGAAAATATTTGCGTGCTTTCTGCTCTTCATTGAGCCCTCAGCTGCCCTCAAATGCTGCACTAGTATAATATTTCCCTTTAATAAATTAGATGATCAATGGAGAATGATTTAATGAACATCATTTGAATCCTGATAATTCACTGCAGCTCTTACTTTTCATCATAATTCTCTCCCTAAGACTATCTTACCTCATATGCAACTAGAAACACACCTTACAGATCTACAGTTTAAAGAGCAACTTCTGCACAACCTAGTATGGGAATGCTAGCAGCCATTGTACTTTATATTGAATAATACACAGATCTATGCCCAAAGCAGTCAGATAAAATAAGTAAGCAGGAGGTATAAAAGTATTGTACCTCCCTTTACTTCCCTCAACAACAATGTTCACATACTTTGCATAAGCTTTTTCCAATAGTGGAAGCCAAAACAAATCCTCTGTCTGACACTGGGAAAAGCAGAGTTTACCACCAAGGCAAGGCAAACGATCGTCAATCGTCACTTCCACCCAGTGTCCAAACTGCCAGACTCGACAAGTGAAACAGCCTTGATACGACTCATCTGTCCAGCTGGGCTGACCTGGAGGGATCACCTAAATAGCAAAAGCCAGAATCAAGACAAATAATCAAATTTTTTTAATAAACAAAACCAGTTTAAAATATGCTGAATATCGACCGTTTGTAATAATCACAGAAAAAAAAAAGATCACAACAAAACCAGAAAACTAAGCATATCAAAACTAATACTCATATGGAGGCTTTGGATTCAAGAACAATATACAAATGTAAATGAGGTGAAGAAAACCTCTGAACCATGAAACTTCTCTATACCTTATTCAGTAGGTATTTACTCTTCTGCAAAGCTACACAGGCACACAGGAACCAACAGTCTCCCAAAATTCCTTGTTTCACTTGCACATCTTGCAGATTGTTTGAAAATAACCGAGGAGTAGAACAAATGTCCTAAAATTAAAAGGAGGGGAGTTAAAGCCAAATCCTGCATGACATTCTAAGGAAGTCTGTGTTTCAGGGAATGGGAGGGCTCCAGAGACCTCTAACAAAATAAGGGAATTTTTACTTCTCGAAAATGTCTTTTTCAGACACAGCCTAAGCAAGCAATAACAAATTACTGCCTCATGGCTATTTTACAGGTACTTTGTGAGGTAAGTCTAGTTCCCACATTAATTTTAGTACACAAATATCACCAACAGGTGCAACCTTAGCAGAGGCACCAATAAGTGAAAGACAACGTAATTCATCAGCCCCTTGCTAGACATACAATCAACTGTAATAGAACTGATGCCATTCACATTGAACTGCACATTCCAAGTCACAAAGTCTCCAAATTAGCATAAGAGAAAAACCTTTCCTAGGGCAAATAAAAATAGATTACTTGGTAGCAAAAGAGATAATTTCAAATGCAAAGTCCTGAACACTTAATGGGATCTGAAAGTGAGTTTTTAAAATGGTTCTTCTCTCACTTGTAAACACTGCAAGAGATAGAAGTTAACTGATCAGCCCTCAGCAGTAATCAAGGTGTAAGGTACGAAAGCAGGAAGTTGTACACTGGGCTTCATGCAGTCATTTGTTTGCCAATTCTGTCTGATAACCAACAGCTCTATCACTGTTCTACAGCCATCCACAGATGCAGGGGAGAAAAAAATTACCACTAAAGACAACATACTTTTTTTCTCCATTACATTTTTATAGCCTTCCCACATACACACACACAAAGGCAGTATCATAAATACTTCACATTAAATGAATGTACTGCAGAAATGCGTTCTAAATTTTTTAGCTCTCATATGGCTTGCTCTGAAACCCAGCTGTAAGTTTAAAAGCAACACAAATCACATGACAAGTTATAACTTCAAAAAAGTTTTCTTTCTTGTTATCAAATAAATCAACTATCACCAAAAAAAAAGCAATATCCTTCTGAAAAACTCTAAAATCCAGTTATTTGTTTTCAAGACAGTTATGCAATATATCAAAAAATCTGGGAATGACATAATGCTGTTTTTTAACTTGGTATGCACATTACTTGCATAATGAAACATAGTTATAATAAAATACCTGCATTTTCACTAGTGCCAGGAAATCCAAAAGTTCTACAACAGGATTTAAATCAAACAAACACCCAGACTTAAAAACTGTAACTCATATATTGTTAACACTGACATACCTTGGTTTTATCACTTCTATATTTCTAAACAATAAGAACACCTAGAAGCAATCATTCAATGCTAACTACCATTTACTATCTTAAAGTCCAGTTCTGCTAAAATCACAGACTTTTATACCTTAAAACTCACCTTAGGTCTCAACCAAGATATCTCGCCTCTGAATTGGGCGAGCGGGGTACAATAATCAAAAAATATAGAGGTATCACTAGCTGGAAACGTGGGGTCTGTGTAAAGGTCTCTTTTCACGATTAATTGTTTTTTCTCTCCCAGCATTTTCAACACAATCCTAAGTAGCTTTGCTGGCTATTTCCAGGACTTTAGACTGCCAAGCACCAACCTAAAATATAAGCGAGCATTACTCGGGAATTGCAACAAACAAATAAGCAGGACAGATTTATTTAGAAACAGAAAGCCTCTCACTCTTTCCACGAAGCACCCTGAACCACGCCATTGCTGGCTTCTTTCAGCACCTGATACCACCCTAGAGGTTCCCCGCTCTGCTGAAAAAGAGAAGGGGGGTCTCAGAGAAGACCTACGCCCAGAAGCCCACTTAGACCCCTTCTCCGCCCCTCTACGCACACTCTTCCCCACAAGACCCCCTCCACCAACACCCCTTTCCTCACAACCAGCCCCGACAAGGGTCCCTCCACACACGCCCACGCCCTCCTCCTACCCACCAGCCCCCCTGACGCAGACACCCTTCGCCCCAGCGGGCCTCAACCAGGCCACCTCCGCACACGTCCAGGCCACCCCCGGCCACCACAGAGCCCACCCCCGCCATCTCCTCACCGGGGGGCACGCCCCGCCGCCATGCCCGGGGCGGCCGTTACCGCGGCAACGCCGGACACTCTCCCACCCCTCCCTCAGCCTCTTGTCCAGCCCAGAGGTAACGGATTGGGCCGCCGACCAATGAAGAAGCGGCAGGCGGGCACGTGGTGCATGCACCACCAATCGGCCGCCGCCCTCGGAGCAGGGAAGGGACGGGTCCCAGCGTGCCCCGCGGCGGGCGGGCTCAGCTCCGCGGCGGCCTTCGGCCTCTCGGTGAGGGGAGTCGAGAGTCCCCGGGCACTCCGGGATTCGCGAGCCCAGGCGGTATTCCGTGCTGAGGAATACCTGGAAGAAACTGGAAATTTCTCCTCAGCAGAGCTGGAGGAGGAAAGCGCAACGGTCACCTGAACAGCTCTAAGAGGCTGAGGAAAAACGAAACCGAACTACAGTTTCATAAAGGTTATGACAGAGAAACTGTCGCAGAAATTGGTGACCCTCACAAAGCGGTTTCTCGAGATAATGGCAAAGATTACATTTTCAGATAGCTTATCACTAAGTAATTGTCCAAGGGCAGAACTGACAAAGGAAGTATGCAGCTCCTTGTACTTTGATAGCTGCTTCTGCCTAGTGATACAGAAAAAATACACTGAAAAATACTGACTTGCTGAAAGAACAATGACAAAGGAAAGAAATGCAGAAAGAGAATGCCACTTGCAGGCGCCATCCTTCAGCAAACCACTGCTAGCTCCAAGGGTTTGGGGACAGGTCAAGGCATGCTGAAGCAGACTGCTTTCTTTTTTGTATTTCAGCCTTTTATGTTAATGTTTCTAAAGAAGTTCAAGTGTGGTCAAGCAAGCAGGTTGCTGAGCCAGTGTGAAAGGCCACAACGTTTACCAAAAAAGCTGTTCTTCACACTCACCTATAAGGATGGGTTTGAGTGTAAGGGTTATGTCACCTGGTCCTTGGGTAGAGAGGTTGTCTTAACGAGAGAGATCCACAGAAAACATTGGTCTAATTCGTTTCTATCAGAAATTAATGTAGAAATCCTCCTCACAAACCCCACAGGTAACTGCAGTATCTGTCCAACCACTGACCAATCCAGAAACACATTCTTTGCCCCTTGCTTATCCCTGTTGTATGGACATAAGGCTTCTCCCCCACATACAGCAAATTTAATCAACAAACAAGACTTTTCATGTTCGAGTTTTGACCCTTTCAGGAGCAAAGGAAACATTGCCGTCAATAAGAATAAGGAGCCCTCTTGTCTACGGCTCATGCAAGAGAGCTGCAGCTGCACGGGCTGCAAGCAAGCTGACACAGGAGAGGTCTGTTGGGGGAGGGAAAGGGAAAAAAAAAAGGCCTCTGTCTCAGGAACAGTGAGGCTCTCATCTGTGTGATTTCACCCTTGCTGCTTTCTTTAGGAAACAGCCATCACAGACCACAACTGCGTAAATTCCATTAAAGGACAGACTCTAGAAAGCAGGATGAATGTTGAGCTCTAACTCTAAATATAGTAGATCCGACCTGGAACAGTGAACTAGTTAAACACCTAACAGTATTTATTTATGATGCTATTAGAAGAAGGAAAGAGATGGACATTACCTTGGTCTCTAAGATATTTGACATGCTTTCCTTGCCCCACTGCAAAGTTGGAAATGGGCAAATTCATCCATTATGCAGCTGGCAATGTTTTTTTCCTATTAACCCCAAACTCTTTGGAACAAAAGCAGCAGAAAATTTTCTCTGCTACCTCTTGGCAATCCTACTGGATTAAACTATTCCTGAAGACAGAAACACAGGTCTATTTAGACAGTAAGTCTTGAACATTTTAAGACAAAATGACACTTGCCTTTTTGTCAATCTGTTTCTCAGTGCACTTTACATAGGTGCTTCGTATTTCCTCATAAAAGAGGAAAGCAGACACTGAGAGGCTGAGTCCAGTTGCTATGGAAATGTAAACAGTTAAAAGGGATTTGCATCCAGTTAAATAGCCAGCTCATTTCCACGTGAACGAACACTATCCTTTGACAGAGTAGCATTTGATATTTTTGTGATTGTTTTCCAGTTTGGGGGTTTCATCAATGTCATGCTTGCTTTCATCTCCAACTCCAGATGGTTCAAGGACAGGGAGACCAGTAGAAGCGAACGAGCAATGGTGGTTGGGCCCAACATGTGTTTGTTTCTGCAAACTCAGACACACCTAAGTTGTTCAAATTCCACAGGGGAGCTCTTCCAATTCTGTGGATCCTGACACCAGGCTTAAGAAGGGCACAGGCTTAGTCCCTGCAATACCACTAGGCTGACAGTGGTCAGAGCTGTGTCAGAGGAACAGCACAGAACGTCATTTTGCTTAAGGGAGATTTTGGAGGGGATATTTGGGATTTATGGTCAGAAGAGCATGGTATGGAAGGAGTCTCTGATGGTTTTCCTCAGCCAGCCAGAAGCAGCCTGGTACAGCTGTGCTCTTCAGCTACTGGGAAGACAGACTCAGTCTTCTTCCAGAAAGATGGAGTGGCTTGGTCTGAGGAAGACTCCCACTGGTAGGCAAAGATCTCCCTCATTACCTCAGGCATGCCCAGAGGTAGAGCACAGCTCCAAACTTCCATGCCGTCTACCACAGCACACAAGAACAAGGTGGTACAAGACACCAAAATTAAAACAATGCAAAAAGCTGATGCTTCCCTTGGTCATTCACCTAGGGTCATACACCTGGAACGTCAACCAGTTTACTATGACTTAATCCCTGTGACCCTTTCCACTAAATCACAGGAGCATGCAGAATATCCCATCCCCCACCCTTTCTTACAACCTCCCACTCTTCCTTAAGACCCTGCATCTCAGCAAGTATGCTTTTGGAAAAGGGTCCAATGCTCTGCAAAACCCATTAATGCCATTTCTTAAATTTTAGAGACTTGTCTCTAGTATATTAGAACACATCTCTTTCTTGTGGGGCACAGAGCACGCTATGTTCAGCACAATCCTAATTCTCTTGACAAGAAATCAGAAGTGTAAGACTTGAGTTTTCCAGTGCAGAAGGTGCATGCACATAGAGGAGTGAGGGGAAGTGTTCACACAGGCTCAATCATTTAATGCAACCAGCTAGTCTCCCTCCGTATAGAGCGAAAAGCCACCTCTGGAGTATGGAATAGCTTTTCTCTACACTCCTTTAACTATAAAAGAAAAGGTTGCCATGTTCATGTAACACATGCTCTAACAGGTGCCCAAATTACTATTGTAATGAATGAAAAAACAGGATAAATGCACATTATTAATAAAAAATTCTTATTAAGTTGGTGCAGAATACAGAGCAGCATTTGAGGTAATTTTTGAGAAACAGTGTGCAATTTCCACTTTAAAAGGATGCTGAAACATCATGCTCCACCCCAGAGCTAAAGCAATACATGAAGTGTGGAAGACATACCTTGCAGCAAGAGACCAAACAACTCAATCTGTTTTCTTTAAGAATTAACAGGTACTTACATGGGAGAGAGGTTAGTAAAAGTAAGCAGTTTATGTTTCGCAAACAAAGCAGTAGTTTCAAGAGCTTGAAACCAGACAAATCCAAACTAGAAATTAGGTATGCAGTTTTAGGAATGCATGTAATCAAAAGCTAAAACAACTTACCTGGGTCTTCCAGAAATTCAGTATCATTTAGATTGGGTCCTCCCAACAGAAAAATAATTCTATGACTCAGAGGATAGCGGCTTGATAAATCTTACACTGTGATTTCTACTGCAGTTTCATTTATACACAAAGTCTGACATTGTGGTCATAATGACTTTGGGCTTTTATCAATCTATAGTAAAAAGTGTGAAAACAAGTGTCACGTCATTTATAAGTGTTGACTGTATTGTGTTGTTTTATCTTTCGACAAACACAAACAGGGAAAACAGACTGAAGTGTACTTGACCTAAGTGAATTGTGCAGTACATGTGCTTAGTACAGATGTACAGAAGGTCCCGTGTTATCTGAAAAAGGCAACGGCCAAGGTCACTGCAGTGTGAGAATGTGAGAAAATTTTGGTTAAATCAGAATGTTTGGGATGCTTGCTAGAATTGTTCTTGGTTAATGGAGTGCATGGTTAGGATGTTGCAAAGTATCATGACAGCAAAATTACTGATACAAGCTTAACAGAGTAATACGTGTAGCTAACAAGAATTATACTTAACCTATCAATCAATGTGGCTATGAAATGCTAAAAAATTAAATTAGTAACATTCCATTTTATTAAAGGGTTTGGCTCTTCAGAGCTTTTCCACAAGTGATATTTCTAGATCCCATGTCACCCTGCGCAAGGCTGCAATGAAATAAAGTAATTGCTTTCATTTTCAAAATAAAGAAGACAACCCTATCTCTTGGCATCTGCTTAAATAAAACCAATTTGCTGTACTAATCTTACTTTAACAGATCAGAAATGAACGTACCAAAGATAAGCCAAATAAACAGTTTCTATTTAATCTCAGTCTAATTTGCCTGTCAATGGGAAGTCTACTATACAAGCCAAGACAGAAAGTAGCCTGAAGCATTAATTTATTTTGTGTCAACAAAAGGAAGGCTTATCTCCACAAATTTGCTGCCAATTTTTTGTCTCTTCAAAATAAAAATGCACTCCTTGCTCGCAGGAGGAGCACAAGTACCTGAAGAAGGATGCATGGAATACTTGCACCAAATCTTGCTCTGCTTCTGTGTTTCAGAGAACAAGTCTTATGAAAATAGGATCTGATGAGATCTCACAGAGACGAGAACAGAAACACTAACTTAGATCTTATGTACTTTAAGCAGGAAACAGTCCGTTAGCTTCAGCCAGCATTTCCCTGCTCTGATGCATATATATGCAAACACACAGCTGATCTGATGTATTTCACTCAGCTGTAGTAACAACAGATAATATTTACTATTGATTATTTGCTTTTGCCACCTCTCCAACTTCTTGCTGTGCAGCTTTTAAATAGCTTCCAAACTCCCTCTATGCTGCACTCCAAAAAAGGACAAAACAAAGACAATGTACCAAGTTAGCTCTTCCACACATCTATAGCAGGGATGCTGAAAAACTGCCCAAAAGGCTAAACTTGTCACAAAGCTTAGTTTAATTTGACAATCATCATAAGGCATCCATGTAAATTAAAAATTTCCACCAGGGTCACATATATTCTCCCACAACATAAAACGTGTTAAAACGGAGGGCTAGGATTCCAAAAGATGCTAGTGGTTACTGGTCTTGGCCAGGCTGCTGCTGCTGGCAGTGGGGTCCAGGAGACACAGCACCAACAGCGGCAACTCAGGAAGCGGGAAGTCAGCTTGCACAAATCTCTTTCAGTAGAACAACTAATAGAAAGGAAAGAGATTTGTACGGAAAACCTCATTCTCCATCCTTTCTGGGAAAACAAAACAGAACGAAAAAGATAATCCCATTCAAGGAGCAAAGAGCAGAGCTTGGAGTTCTGAAGCCCAACAATGCTGATGGCCCATTTTGAAAACTAATGAAGCACTACAGAGGCCTGAGTTTATTATTGCTTTATCCCAGTTCAGCCCAGGCTAAGGCTACGGTGAAGTCCAAATTAATTTAAAGCCAGAAAATGCAGATCCAGTAACAGCACCTAAGTCCCCATCCACACATGGGTGTAAACAGATACTTTTGGTGAAAAAAAAAAAAATCTCCCAAATTTCCCCTCTTTCTGTGCTATGTAGATCCCCATAGCAGGGCTAAAATTTGCCCCAAAGTATATAAAAGTTTCTCTCTCACATCTCCTTTAGCTGAGCCTCTTACAAATGTTTCATCTTTTATTCAAACTAGTCCTCTATCCTGGTGATACATCAGCTCAGAGATGCTTTGTGGGAGCTCACTGAGAGGCACACAGGTACCCACATGTTAAGAAGAATGTGGCACAGAGTCTAAGAACCATCACCTGTACTCTGTAATACCCAATGGTGCTTTGCCTTCAGCTTCCTGAGACCAAATGGCACAGATGGAAGAGAGAGTCACCCCATCTTGCATGCCTGGCCAGTGATCAAGAGAAATAGCAGGCTGTGTAAATGAAATGGCATCTTACCACCACCATAAGTCAGAAAACAGACTCAGGTAAAGCTGGGCTTAAAAGTTTCACATCAAGAAAGAGGGTGCTTCCCTCAGACTATCGTATGACAGGACAACTGTTATTCAGGCAAACATTATTCAAGGCAGTAAAATTTTAGCATGGGTATCTCCATGGTTGACTTACAGGCCAAACATATGCTAGGGATCTTTAAAAAAATTAAATTAAAGGTCCTGTTAATTCTTCCAAAAGGACAGAATAGAAGACACACAGTGCATCTAACAAACACACGTGCTACACATCCTAACACACTAACAAAGGCTGCAGCTAGACTTGTCAAAACAGTTAAAAAGATTTAGGCATCCAGCTAGTACCAGAATTGATGGCATTTGGGCACCTAAATTTAACTTTTTTGAAAATTCGAGCCTACACATTTCTTTATTGCTTGTCCCATTGAGTGCAAAGGGAAAACTGAGGGTAGGGTTAACTACAGAAGGATTTCAAATCCATCATAAGGTTTCCCTGTTCTTTTATATATATATTTATATATATAAAAAGCATTATTATTATTTAGCCACCTGGGGGCAGGGGGGAACAGGAGCTATTTAAAATTAGTTTCTTAATTACTTAAGCATTAGTCCCCTACCTCCCAAATCACAATACCTCTGTCACAGTAAGGAGCATAACATGAAAACCTGTTTGCTGCCACTGACAATTCCTGAGTCACTCCTTTGCAGAACTTCAGCCCAAATATCAGGATAATGGCAGCTTGACACATATACACTCCCCAGCAACGTACACACAGCAAGTAGGACATGCCTCAGTGGCCTCAGACAAAAAGAGGGAAAAAAAAAAAGAAAAGAGGGAAAAAAAAAAAGAAAAGAAAAAAACCAAAACAAACCATCAACCAACAAACTTGGAGAAACCATGCAGAAGAGCCTCAGGAAAGGGAACTACCCACTTTCCATGGAGAAGCAACTGCCCAGGAGTCCCCGCCCAGTATAAACTGAATCAAAATATCCATCCTACAGCTGAAGGAGATCTCTGAAATCTGGCAGTGTCACACGCTGGATACTTGAAGGCACATTTGCTTTGTGTTTTGGGAGAGAAATCCAGTTACAACAACACACTGCAGCTGCAGGGCTGAGGGCAAGGAGGCAACACTTGGTATCCTTCCTCTGTTCCTGTCCCCATTTTCAAGCTTCATGGCTGGCATGAGCTGGTGATCTAAGCAGACACATTAACATCCCTGAGTGAAATGGCACCATTTGTGGCCTCTGAGACTTTGTCCTCAAGCACCATTGCTGGTGTGTCTGTAGTGACTGCTGTAGTGTCTATGGCAGGAAGTGGATTCAAGCCCTGTGATAAGATCTGTTGGATGGTTTTCCGCAAATTGGGGTGCAGCTGGTTTTGGGTCTGGTAAAAAATTTCTAAGGCAAAAGACTTGAGGGTGCCAGTGCAAAGGTCCTCATAAAGTGGAATTGTGTACATCCGAGACATCTGCAAAAAAGGAAAACTGGATAATATCAGTTCAATAAAAGTCAAGAAGTTCAGCTCTTCTACAGCTACACTCCAACAGCCTTGAATGACTTCAGACTGGAGACAAGCAATACATTTCTTCAAAAGACATCTGAGTCTATTCTAAATAAGCTTAATGCAAAGAATTTTATGAATGATAATAAAAAAGCATTTGCTCTCTAAGACTGAGCTAATTCCACAAATAACAGAACTATTTTTAAAAGGGAGGAGGCCACAGCGAACACATGCATTAACCTTTTGCTCCTGCACAATAAAAACTACTGAAAGGAATTCAATGAGCCCTAGCCTTGTTTGAAGTGCAAATATTCAAACAATCACATGATTTAGTAGTGTGAAAATTTCTGGTCTCGAAAAGCCAGGGCTGCTACAAAGCAACACAAAAAACACACTGGGCAGAGCTGGGACAAGGGTATTGAGTTAGGCTTAGAAAAGCAGAGATTATCTGTAGGCACTTCAAATTACATCTGCCCATTCCTCCCCACCCGCTAGCAGGTGAGCCATGCTCAGCCCCTTCGCAACACACCTGGTCTACACTTGGCCAGGAAGCAGAAGTTCCAAGGTCTTTCACGTCGCATGTCTCATGCACATGTCTCATGCACTGAGAGGTGCAGTGATTTTAATCCAGCAGTTAGTACCTGGTTTTCCAAGAAGCGACGGACTTTGTAAAGGTCTGGATAATAGTCATTTCGGACTACAATCTGCAACCAGCGGATACGGATTTCTGCATTCATGGAGTCCAGCTGAGAGGAGTAACATTCCGAAAGCTTTTTTATCACCTCTGAAGAGAGCACATACACAAAGAACTATGACCTATTTTGTCGAGTTTGAGGGTCATCAGAGATTAACGAATCATAAAATCACAAAATCATACAATGCTTTGAGTTGGAAAGGACTTTTGAAGATCATCTAGTTCAAACCCCTTGCCATGGGCAGGTACATTTTTCACTAGATCAGGTTGCTCAAAGCCCCATCCAACCTGACTTTATGTTAATGATAAGGTCAACAAGGGGTAGGGCTCTTTAGAAATCAATTATTTATTCCAGGAATACTTTTCTACAATCCTGACAGAGTACTCACCATGTGGCAGCGGTGACCCATCCAGCAATCTGTCCAAGAAAAGCACGGTTTGGAACGTTCTCCATTTAGTGAGGTCAACACTGCTGGCAGCAGCAACAGAGTCCAGAGGCTCTGTGGTCCAGAGTTTGAAGAGCATCTCCACTGGTCTGGTCAGACTGGATCCCTGAGATAAGTCTGGCTCAGCTAACGGAGGTCCTGTAGCATTGAGCCAACGTTCAAACTCCAGTCCTGGAATGAGGAGCACCAAAAATGTCGAGCGGGAGTCTCTGCAGGTGGCTTGGCTGCCTCAAGGTTCAGGACTGCTTCTAGCACAGTTAAAAGAGGTTCTAACAATAGCAAATCAGACCAACCTATAGTTACAGCGACATAACCCCTCCAAATTTAACCATGAGTTTTCTGGAGCTCAACATTACAGTAAATACAAAAAACACACATGCTCTTAAGGCAGCCAGGCTAACAAGTATCTATGGTCAAACTGTTCTAATATAAGATTTTTTTGTGTGTGTGCATTTCTCTTTCTCAGAATTTTGAGGAAGACTGAAGAATATGGGGAAAACACGCTTCATAAAAAAAAAAGTGAGAGGGCTGACTAAACTCCTCCTACACACCAGCAAAACCAAGCAATTTATTTATTCAATCAATAACTTAAAAAAAAGAAGTTTCTCCACAAGCGGCAGAGCTAGCAGAGCCAGCAGAGCCTAGTTTCCAACAGAGCTCTTCCCCTTGACCCTCTACCACCTCAGCACTTTCCTAACCCTTGGCAATACTTCCCATTCCACACCATCTACCCTAAAACTCCTCTCTCCTGCATCCCCTGAGTATTAGCCAGGCAAAAGTTAGCACGTGCTGTGGTTAACTCATTAGCCAACCAGTGGGCCAAATAAAACATAGAACTACTGATCTCATGCTGCAGTTTTTCCCACAGTAGGCTTACTTATCCACATCTCTCCACAGGCAGTTTCCACAAAGCCTGTAGGAACCTAGTATCCTTAAGTACTCCACTGCCAGTCTGGTTTAAACTGACGGATGGGTTCAATAATTACTTGCAAGAATGGATACATGGCAGGATAACGTTAGTGTCATTCCTTTAAGCAAGTCGGCTAGTAGTAAGCACCTAGTAGATTACAGACCTTTCATAAATCCACCAACAGCTATAAATAGGGGATATAAGGGAGAGTGAAACATTATGGAAGAGATTTTATGTGCATGGATAGGTCCTTGGGAAAAGTCACAGTTCTCAAAGCATGTTTTCTGTAATTAAAATAGATGAAATTTCAAAGTGTGTTCACCTTTTCCTTGCATTTGAGCATGTGTAAATCTCACATGCACTGATCATTCTGTCTGCAGTGTGAAAGATGAGTTAATGAGAAAGTTAACTGAGGGCTACTCAGCTAATTAATGCCAAAATTGTCAGCGATTTAAGATATTCTCATTCCCCAACATGGAGGCAGTAACAATAAATCACCACAACCATTTCTATCATGAACATCTGGCTGTTGCCAAAGGGTTTTGTTCATCTTAGCATTTTCTTATGCATCCTCCAAGCCAAGCACAAAACTTATCATCCAGATTTTCTACAGTTAACTAAGTGAATTTCCTACCTGCTTTGCTCTCAACACATTGCTCTTTCAGCTCTGGAAAAAAATTCAGGAAAGAATCCAGAAGATCTTGAGCCACAACGCTGGTAAACTTGTACTTCTCAATGTAGGCCTGAAACAGTAAAAAGGATAAGTTATGATTAGGAGGGAGACAGCTTCTTTTCAATGTAGAACCACTGCATGCAATAAAAAAATAAAAATAAAAAAAGATGGAAGACTAAGAACAAATACTTGGAATGTTTCAAAAAAAAAAAAAAAAAAAAGCCACTACCCTCCCCCCCCCAAAAAAACCCCAACCAAAAAACCCAAGAAAAATATTCTCCCTCCTCCTCCCAGATGATAAAAGCACCATAACAAGAATAAAATTGGGTAGCTGCAAATACACTGGCAGCTAAGTACGGGGCGGGGCGGGGGGGGTTCTGATACAGATCAAAGATACATTAACATATCAAGGTCAGAAAGTCAGAATACAACTGGCCACTGTATTATTCACTGTTAGATTATGGACTAAAGTCATACTTAAAGAACTAAAGAGAAAGACGGAATGGGGGATGGATTGGAAGAGGAGATAAAAAACATGCATGCAGCAAAAAGAAAAAGCAATGGGTTTTGTCACTTTTCAAAAACAAGTCAATAGCTAACATAATTTTCTATAGGTTTTGCGAATGTGCTCCAAGGCACCAAACCTGCCCCAACATAGGAAACCATGCCCTTTGTCACACTGGCTAAAAAACCACAAGCTAATACTTTTCACTAGTGAATGAAGTCACATCGTTCCAGTCACAGACAATCTATACTGGAACAGCTTTCTAATTATTTGGAGCACAGAACAGGAGGTAACAAAAGTATACTATTACTCTGTATTTGGCACATTATAAGCTTAGAATCTGAGACGAAAGAAGAGCATGAGCACATTCACTTAAGAGAAATCTCATAGAAAGAATTATCTAGGTTGACAGACAGGCCCACACTATTCTTCCATCTCAGACACACTCATATTCAACTTTACCCCTATCAATTAGCCAGTGACAAAACCTGAAGGAAAAAAAAAAAAAGCAAAAAAAAAAGCAGCTCTAAATCTCAAAGGAAACACATGCTTATTCACACTCACTCTTAGGAAAGAGTCAAAGTGTCTTGGGTCACCACAGAGCTGGGACAGGTAGTAAACAAAGCAGTAGCCTTTCTCATAGGTGAAGAGGTTCATTAAATTACTAGGATTTACACCTGAAAGGAGAAGACAACAATGTTATAAGACACTCTAATGAGGACACCAATTTCCAACTCTTCCAAGCACACAGACCCCTTAGAGATCACTGAGTCGAGATGTAGTGACTTAAAATCAAAACAAGCCTATTGTCAGTACATTTAATTTACTGCAGTAAATTAAATGGAAGCAGTCCAAACACACAGACTGGGGGGGGGAATCAATCATTGTAAGCTAAATATTCATTCCCAATGGAACAAGTCACTTCAAATTAGAAGTCACTGAAAACACACCTGGAATTTGAAGACAAATCTTTTTTTTTTTTTTTCCCCAGCACCAAACTCAGGGAATCACCATACCATAAATTTTTAAATATATCAATGTAAGGTAATCACTATTTGTTCCTTTTTTGAGACTTCTAACACATGCTTTTCCATTCCATTTGGTTCCAATATCACCTCCACTTGCATTTTAGGTTGTTTTAAATATCATCTAGATTGAAGAATGCTTCACACCTCCAGTGGTGACCACAGAACTAGAGAACTATCAGTGAAGAAGATACACAATGCTGGAGTGCAGACGTGCATCTGGCTCAGGGGATAACCAACAGCCTCTGCATAGCTCACTCAACAGGAGAGCAAGTACTTATGTTTATCTATATGCTTATGCATACATACATAGCTCTTACATGAACACATAAAAGGAGGAACATTTAATAGCACAGGATTTTATATGATGTTTCCAAATATTTTCATTATAAACTGCTTTATTTTACATATTCAGAAGCTCAAAACCACACAGCTTTCAAGGCAGTTTTTCACACTCTGTTTCTACTCAGGGAGTCTGTTTTGTTCTTAAACAGAACAATATTTACAAAGATGAGTTAGCCAGCTTTGAAGAAAACTTCAAGGCAAGTTTCCTTATTTACTTTTAGACTGGTTTACAAACTAGTATTTCCTTTTTTCTTTCTTTTATAAGGGATATGTAAAAATTAGTCTTTTTGGCCTAAAAGCATTCCAGCATCGATATACAGAAATTTTGTGTACAGCAGCTTCAGCCAAAAGCAATACCTGGCTCCAGTTTAACCTGAAGCTTGCTGACTGGGTTGTCTTCTCCAAGGAGCTTCATCTGTCTGTGGAGGGCATCAAGGCGGAATGCAGTCTCCAAACATGTGAAGGCAGCTCCTAGCCCAGAAAGAAACTTATTAGTTGTGGGAAAGTGACTAGCAAAACCTGACCTGTGCAGAACTAGCACAGGTACAAAATAAAAGCTACTGAAGGTGTAAAAGACACAACAGCAAGACAGAATCACAGTAATGTAATGGTGGAGAAACTTGAGTGCAAAAAATCCTTGCAATTTGTAATGAAAGTCAGAACCTGAAACAGTGCATTTACTCACTCCAATTATGCAGCAGACTGAACCGAAAAACAAAGCAGCATGAAAACTATACTAAAGTTTACATCCTTGACATCATCTTATCAGTTATAGCAAGGTAAGCAGGGCAGCATTGGAATAAGTATTGTACAGGTAATTTTCAAGGAGCAATCAAGTACTACAAAAAAGTAAAGTCACTGGTAGAATAGTAGACACACGATTCCATATTCAGTGCCAAGGATATTACTAAGTGAATGTCACCTCTTGGGTGAAAACAGAAAAGGATTAGATTTAGTTGGTATATTATAGATCCTGTGGATCTTTTTTAAGCTTTATCTAGCATCCTACCCATATTGTGTCATACAGTTTTCACCTTCCACTCATTAGAATTTCTTTTACAGCTGCAACTGGGTAGGCTACTCTTTCTCTTTTAACTGCAGTGTAGAGCATTCCATGCTTTCAAGCCAAACTAGCTGTATTACACTGGCAAGTCAAGAGATCTTTCCTACACCCTTGCAGATGTAAAAAGCTGCGGAAAATAGATTTTCAGATTCAGAAGATACTTAACATCCAGCACTATTAACACTTTATCTTTCTTTGCTAAGTCTTCAATGATAGGGCTTGTTACACAGATATAATCTCAGAGTCTCTACATATATACACAGGAATCAGATATAAGCAAAATGAGAATTAAGAACCAGGATATATTTGGAAGATAGAAGAACCCATACCGGCAGACAAAGGGGTGGATGTGCTTCACAGGGGAAAGCAAGAACCAGGATAGCTAGTGTTAAGGGCAATTACTTCAAGCTACAGGGAGGAGGATTAAGCAAGATCCAAGAGGTGTGGTTGTCAGCGGACTCCAATTTCTGTAAACAATGTCATTACAAAGATGCCTTTTTATTAACAGCAGAAGATACTCCAGAGATGATGTCAGAAATGGCAAGATTCAGATAGGAGATTTATCTTAGAAACAAAATGGAATGCAAAAAGAGCTTACTAAAGAATGGGACAGGGAAAGGCATTTCTTAGTTTACTGAACAATTGCTTCTTGAAACAACCAGTTCTAAATTTCAAGAGACCAGACCAAAATCAGCAAGAAGCTTGTCCTATGTCAGAGGGACAGACTAAGATGGGAGAGAGAACAGGTCAGTATCTTCTGACCTATTCGTACCACTGCCATGTAAAACACAATGTGACTTATAAGAACAGTCCTAACCACTGAGAATTACTCACCATAAAACAGCTTTCAAAGATATATAATATACATTGTAACATCTCCATATATGCTCAGAGCACTTCTTTCCCTAAACTTCACTATCATCAGCTCATCTCCAAAAACAATATACATGAATAAAAACAAAGGCATCCTTCTAAACACTCTCACTGCCAAGATTTCCAGGAATTTTTCCAAGATTGTTTACAGCGGATGCGTGAGAATACACATGGTACAGGCTTTCAAGAACATAACAAGACAAACTAGAGAAGTGTATGTTCCCATTATTCACTTCAACAAAAATCCAATTAAACTGAAAAGCAATAGGAATGATTTACTACTACTATATTCTAAAAACAGTACCATACAATTGACCTGAATTGAAATTCACGGATATAAGCAAAGGCAGGGCTGTACAATTCTTCAGGAAGCCTCAAGCAGATAAACAGACAGCTATGTAGATGTGTAAGTTTGGGTTTTTTCTAAGTGCTATTGCCATCATTCTTTCCAACAGTAGGTAGCTACTGACTGATCAGGATTAGAAAGACACTTGTTCAGACAATAGTTATTTCACAATATAACCATGATAAGATTTCTTACATCTTTCTCTGAAGCTCATCCTCCACTCACCTTGCTCTGACGTATGAACACCTGCCTGGTACCCAACAGTAGTTCCAAAGTTCCTACCAATGCCCTTACAACGCTGTGCTAACACACCTCACTTAAAGCCCCTATTACTGTATCAGGTATTGATTCCACCCAAAGCCAAGACAACATCACACTCTAAGCATCTAAGATGTTCAGTGCAATTTGGGACTGCGTGTGTTCCAGAAATAAAAAAAGAAAACCAGCTCCCTACAGACTTTTGAGCTCCCAAGGCAAATACTCTATGCAGCCAACTCTCAATTATTGGTTAGACATAGCATAAGGAGAAACATTTCTGCATCTATACCGTAGGTCTCAGTGGTGATCCGGCGCTGTGCATATGTGGCTAGCCCCTCACTCAGCCACATCTCCTCCCATGTAGCATTGGTGACTGCATTTCCAAACCAGCTGTGGGCAACTTCATGAATGACGTCAATGATCAAAAACTCATCGCTCTCCAGAATGGAAGAGATGATGAAGGTCAGGCATGGGTTTTCCATGGCAACAATAGGGAAGGATGGAGGAAGAAAAACAATGTCGTATCTAAAATTAGGGAGAGAGAAGAAGGAAGAGAGGAGAAAGGAGACAGGTAAATTACAGCTATTTCATAAGACACATAGTAACTTTTTTTTTCTTTAGAAAAGGCTCTTCTGAGACTTTTTTGTGGCTTCAGGAACAAACTTTCTAGAGCAGTGGTGCCTTATTCTTCTGATCAGGGGATCACAGAGCTTATTCTGTTGGCCAAGGACCTGTGCACTAGACAGGCTTTTCATGTGCAGCACATCCAGCACTTCCCCGAAGCATCACGCTCCCGTCACACACACAAACTCATCACAAGTTGTATATCTAAGAGCCAGAACCACTAAGTTTACTCTACAAACACTACCACATACACAGTGTCGAGACCCCAGAGGCTCCCAGGAAAGAGACACACTGGGAAGCTATCAAATAAATTAATTGATTTGGTGTACCTGCAGTGTCAGCAAAATGACTCTGGTCTGTCTGCTTCAGAACATAACAATACTGTTTGTTTTGTTTTCTAAATTTCTCCAACAATGATCAGTACTAGCACACTGGGCTGTGTTCTCAGATTATTTCAAGCAACATTTTGTACGTTAACACCACCACCACATTCTTCCTGCTTACCTTTAGCAAAGAAATATAGCACGCCTTTGTAAACATTTTCTCCTATCCAAACAATGAAAGCATTCTCTCAAAACATTTTCTTTTAATACATAGACAAGCTTAACTTCAGAAACTATTAATGATGGGTTTAGAGACTAGGACTCTCAATGAGTCTGTACTGAATCAGGTTTTCAGCACCCTCAGACATACCACAATAAAAATACCGTATGTCAAGTACCACATGTAAAAATAAGTAAGATGGATAAATAAAACTGCCATACATTTTAAATGGTGTCTGGCCCAATGTTGGACTTGCATCACAAAACACTACAGTATGAAAAACCTTCACTCCTCAGAGAAGATCCACTGTCTAGAAACCTCCAGTTCTGCCCACCACACCAGGCAAAACACCACTGTGCCTCCATGGTCTTCTCTGCCACTTGCAGAGACAGAACTCCAGAGTTTGCTTCCAACTACTACAGTGCTGCCAGCTGAGAGGCTCATTTGTCCTGCTATTGCTAGCATAGGGAGAAAGCAGGATGATTTCTCAAGATTGTTTTATTTTGTTCCCACTACACATTCCTGGGAGACTTATTAAACTCACCTTCCCCATATATATGGGCCATACAGACTCTCTGCAGCAGTCAACCAGCGCTCAACAATGCCAGAAAGCTTGCTGATGGCTGTTGGCAGCAGGCAAGGCTCTGCCCACACTCTGCTCCTGTCAGAAAACAGAAAACATCAGGTGATACTTCAGCAAACTGAATTATCTCTTAAAAAAAAAAAAATAGCCTGACTTCTCACCACATTTCCATGTATGGTAATAGTGCTAAGAGGTCTCACAACAGACTCAGGCCTTCTTTAGGCTAACACTCTATGGATACATGGCAAGAGATAATCAAAGATCCCTTAAATAAGGCAATGAGACAAGTAGCTGTGATGACTACAGGGGACAATAGCAACATTTATGAAAGAATAAAATATCTTTGCCAGTGCAGTGCCATGAATTTCTTTACACGCAACTAAACCTCAAATTCTCTGAATGCTCACAGCACATGGTCCCAACTGTTCCTTTATCAATGACTCAACGTATTTTCTACTTACAACATGAAGCACTGTAGAGAGACACAAAAAGCAGAACCAACTCACTGCAAATCTTACCTTGGACCTATGTCTGCATGTATAAGGTCTCCTGCCACCAGGGCCACTAGGTAGGCAGGAACTGGATATTCCATATAAAATTGATATACACCTTCCTCTTCTAAATAGGTACTTTGGGTGGCACTCATCAACACCTGTATGCCTGCTGGAGCCTGGAAGACCAACACACTAGATGATCACAGCTGAATTACTACACCACTGATCTCTCTGGTTTTGTTCATCTATGCTTGAGGATGTACATTAAAATCAATCATTTAGATAACACAAAATTTAAGATTTCTGTGAGGTTTGTATACCATAATCTACCCAGTCCGTGAAAACATACCAACCAAAAACATTACTCCTCCTATATTGCATGGGTTTTTATGCCAGCTGCCCCAAAAGTGCCCACATATCAAATTATTCACCTACACAAAATGCAAAATTATTTGATGCTGCTTTCATAAAACTTTGGTTTTTTCCTTTCAAGAACTGATAAAATACAGTTGAGTATTATCATCAATAACCACTACTGGAAGTGACCAGCCAAATTCTCTCTCTCTTTTGTGTTATCCATTTCATGGTTACCCTTTCAGTGTTGAGTACAGGTAAGGCAAGAGCCAAGTGTGATCAGTAACAGAGCTGCCTTTGGGACAGTGCCCTGATTCTGGCCCAAGAACCAGAATGGGATCTAAAAACTCCAGTATTTTTTATAACGCTGTCACAATTAATATTTAATATCATATGTACATACACAATGTAACTATGCTTTCACAAGTTAACAGCAGCTCAGTGCTCCATGATCCATTTATAGCCATTCGGTCACTTACCTTGACAGTAGCTGAATAGGTACATTTCACTGCTGGTGTGTCAAAGCAGGGGAAGAAAGACCGATTACACACTGAGTGGCCCTGCGTGAAGACAAATGGCTTGGCATTGCCATACGTCAGTTCTGGATCCAGCCACCAGATCTGTTGAAACATGATGTGAAGAAGAGGTGAGGGAAAAGGACAAAACCACAAGGATGAACTGCCAAAAACCAAAACCTGAAATCAAGAGGATTGTGGAGGAGAAGGAACACCTCAGCTGCTTGGCTCCCCAGATGAATACCTGGCACAGGGCACATTTTCATTTCTAACAATACATCTTCCTACTCCTGTTTATTTGCCATGACTACTCGGAGTAATTCCTTACTGTCTGAACACTAAGTGGTGCCACACAACATAGTGTCTTCCAGCCACTCACTATTTTTGTGGTATCCATTTGCCTGGTTAAAAACAACTCCCTAACAAACATCCACGCAACCTTCTTCTCAGAGGGAGTACTCTGAATATCTTCGTGTTTCTAATTCAACATGAACAGGAGTAGTAGGGGTCAGGTAACGCAAGCTGAAAAAAAAACCCAAACCAAACAAACCCAAACTCACAAACCAAAAAACCCTGAGGCTGAACAGCGTACACAACCTTATCTCTGACCCTGACACTGCCCTGCTGGCTGAAGCATCAAACATTTTGACACTATGCAAAAAAGTCAGTATATGTAAGAAACATCTGGTCAATGACACTAGAGGCCTCTTTTTACAGAGCGAATAAGGAGATTCTGGGTGGTCACACAAAAAAAAAAACAACAAAAACACACCAAACCAAAAAACCCCACACCACTGAGCATGTCAATTTTCAGTATCAAACAGCAAATAAATCATGAATCAGACCCTCAGCAAATAATTAGAACAGATTAAGAATAATATGAAAAATTGCGGTTATTTGCCTTTTTGGTTTTCTGTTTCAAATGCAATGTTTATGCTTTCACATGCTCCCTGCCTCCAACTTTGGAACGTAAGAGCAATTTTAAATAAGGATTTTCTTGTAATCCTAGAACTCTGGAGCTGAACTTTTATGGAAAATATCAAATATTGTGAAACTTGCAATAAAGTTAGAACCACTGGAAGTCTTGGGAACAGTCAAGCGCAAGGAATAAAACTTCTGAGTCTGCTGAATTCTTAGATCAAAGCAACCAATAAATCTGAATTCAGGGAATAGCAGTTAGTGCAGACACTAGTTCATTTCTGGTCCTCAAGAGAAAGCAATGAAATACTTACAGAAGAGAAGCCTGGGTACTATGTCTGCTCTCATTTTAACAACATACTACAATTCTGTCTCCTAGTTAACCTCTGTGTTCTGGAAGTCAAAGTTTTCTCTCTCCCCCTCTGTCCTATAAGGTTACTTCTTGTTATCTTCTTCCCTTGCCTTCAGACCCTTTTCCTCCGATGTCAGTGTGCTCCACTCCCAAATCATTCACTTCAGCAGTACCTCTGGAGATCAGTGAAAGTTAAGGAAAGGAAACACACTGTCAGCAGCTTTCAGTTATTCGTATGAGGTTCACGCTTCCACTGGCAAATGCAGTTTTTTCTAGGTGGGAGGCATTACAAAATTAAAAACCTTTATCTAGAAGTAAAATTAATCTCAGAGCAGCATACTTATCTTGAAATTTGTTTTAAGAGTACCCTCTTCTGTTTCAAGTCTGTTGGGCCAGAAGCATGCTTAAAGCATGACTTCTGATGAACCTTGCCTCACTTGCACCACGAGGGCTAAGGCTATGCGACTCTTCAAATCCACATGCTGCATTTCAGCATGCCACTGGCCAAATCCCTAGGTCACAGCCGAGGTGCACTACACAGCTACAGATTTTCACTCCATGGATACCTGCATTTCACAGCAATGAATATCGTCTCTGAGATGTGACATTGTGGAACTGGAGTCAACTATTCCAGAAGGCATTTGGGGACACAGGTCTCATTAAAACCCACAGTTTGAAACTAAGAGCTTCTGCCCAGAACACACATTCACATAAAAATGCAAGTGCTATGTTTTAATCCAGGGTAGTAGTTTTCTAATGATCCAGGAAGGAGGCTCAGAAGTTAAGTTTTTCAAGATCTGCCCCAATGCCAACTTTTAAAAACACTCCTCTGATCAGTGGCTTTGTGCTTGTATCACAAAAAGTCTGACTTACAATCCATATCATTGGCCTTGCTGAAGAGGCTCACCTTCAAAAAGTTCTGTTTCCTTTGCTTTTTGAGAGACAGAAAAGGCTAACAAAGAAAACAGAGATATAAGACACTACCAGACCTCAGTTGCAACACTAGAGTAGGAAGGAAAAAGGGTTGACAGATGATGTCTTTAGAGCAGAGAGATAAGGGGAAGTTCTCCCTGACCAGAGCAGGAAGAAAACATAAGCAGGAAGCAAAGGGGAACTGAGAAGCTGATTCTTGTTTACAAGAAACTCCATAAATTAAGGACAATTTCTTTTCAACCAGTTCCCCTTTATTTGACATTTGGTTGAAGTTAAATGAAGCACCAGCCCCACAGGCCAAGAGGGAAAATATTTGCAGAGGATGAAGTATTTTTTTCCCCTGTTTCCTAATGTCTGCAGCTACATGGCAAGCCTCTGTCTCTCTTTCCAGATGCACTTGGAACAATGATGAAAGTTATCCTGAAACAATATAAATAGATCTGTAATATAAATAGACCAGGCTATGCTGCCGGACAGAGGCAGGACTATGGACTGGGGAAAACGAGTATAAGCAGCATCCCAGAAAGGAGTGCAAGGAGCAGGGTACTGCTGGGGACAGGGAGGTGGAGCAGTACACAGGGACAGAGCAGTATTTGGGGCCATATCATCTACTCTACATCCAAATCCCTCCTGTGCTCCCCTTCAGAAATATACGTGACTCGTCAAATGCTCATCATTCTTATCTAGTTTTTCAAGTATACAGGTGAGCTGTTTCACACATTAAAGCTGTTCTACAATGCATTTCAAGTAAAAAAACCTGCTGCTTGGCTCCTCTGCTGAAGAGAGGCTTTGGGCAGTCCAGGTTCCCCCTGCCCACATACTGCAAAGAAGCTCACATTTTATAAGGCACCTGCCAAAAACATATTTTTTATTGACTTAGATTACAATCTTTTACCCAAATCTGGCAAATGACAATGGCAATTAGCTAAGCCTCTTTCAATTTTAAATCTCTCCATGTTTCTACCTGCATTATTGATGAAGCTCCCGAGAAGAGCTGCAACGCCACAGCTTCCGTTCTAGACAAACAACAAGCCGCTCCATCTGATGACAAAGTAAACTGCACATCTGAGATGCGAAGGATGTGACAAGAGCAAAGCACACCAGGACAAGTCACTCTAGGAGGACTGAGGAATCAGGACAAATCTAATGGAACAACAGGGAAGTTCCCAGCACTGCAAAAAGGGCTGTCCTTTTTGCTGAATCCTGAAAATTAAGAAATGCTATAATTTTTTATACCAGAACATAGAGTGGGGTTTGCATTTAAGGTTGTCATGGAAAGAAAATAGCACTGGCGTTAACATGTGTGCTGCCAAATCAGAGGTGTGACACAGTGGGCAAGAGACAGATGTAGATTTTTCTCTCTAGGGAAGGGGAAAAAAAAAAATCTTATGAACGAGTATTTGTAGGACCAAGAAGTAAGGGGTGAGGGAAAAGAAGGGGAGGAAGAGCACTGTCACTGACACATCTGATCAGCGTGTGCCTTCAGCCCACACCATGAGAGACACACAATATTTATGACAGTCTTGCTTCTGATGCAAACTGGTGATGTACCGAGCATATGGTTTCCTAACAGCGCAGGGAGCTGGAATGCCCTGTGAAAGGCAGATTTAATCTCTCAGCTGTCCCTCAATGTCCATCAAACAACCAAAGATCTTGGCTCCTTCCTCCACAGGAGAAATAATGGGACAGTCAAATAACATATCCAGATGGCTCAAACCAAGTATATCAAGACAACAGGTTTCCAATTTTAAACAGACTACTATCTCCAGTGCTGATCTTACTGCCAACACGTCCATGCAGCACTGTAACAGGAATTTACTGTTTTATAGGTCCCACAAGTATGCTAAGGGTCCCATAGAAAATAAACCCTGACCTAAAAAGATTACATTTAGAGAAAGGTCAAAGAAAACAGAACTTCTAGAAGACAGAGGTCTAACACTGTAAAGTTTGTTCGCTTGCGCAGAGAAAAGGTACTGTGAGGAAATGTACTAGACACGAGTATAGACACAAGTATAAACCAGTTCACCCTTATACACATATGGGTTACTCATCCCTATTAAAATGCAACACTAGGCTGAAAAACAGCAATGACAGATAGCACTACAATAGCACGAAATGACTTTGGATCCAAAAAAAATAGTTCAGCGTGCGAACATGAAGAGCTAGAACAGGTGCTACTCGAGGACAAATATTTTGCCAGCCAAAATCTACAATAGTGAGCGAGGAAACGTGGTACGATTTATGTCAGCGAGCACGCCTGCTTCTACTTTTCAGTATCACTTGAAAAGGGCAGTGCATGCCCCTGACACTGTAACCATCAATAATCTTTTGACGCTAGTCCCTGTAGCTTCATTTCAACTGAAGCAGTACACGCCATTAAAGGTACAGTAAAGGCTTCAAAAGACAGGATGAAGAAAAGCTAGTTCACGTCTGATCCAGGGGAAGCAAGACAAACAACAGAGGGAATGGAAAAAATGCCCTACTCGGCATCCTCAAGTATGTAACATTCACCCTGGATTGTGTGCAAGGCCAAGGAGGCAACGTGTTAACGCAAGGTGAGACTAATGAAGATCACATCAATCAGTGCCCTGCGCCTTCCAGCGGTTTTCAGATCATTTCTAAAGCCGAGTCTCAGATCAGTATTCCATTACATCTGAGATCATTTCTCCATAAACACAGCAGGACAGTCTGCCCCTTCAGCAACAGGGCTGGCAAAACCCAGCAGAAAGCACAGGCTAGCCTAAAATAAAACAATTTATTCGAGAGGAGTAAAGTATGCTACCGTGTACTTTGAGAGGTATGGCTCAGCCAGACTGAGAATGATTATAGAGCACGGAGCAACACCAAATTAGCTTTCAAGCCTTCCCACCATAGAGTAGACGAAAGAGGTTTCTCCATAGAATCTTGAAAAAACAAAGAACACAATCTTCTGAACCCACTGTGGGCCCTGAAAGACATCACCCATATACCTCTTCAGTGCAGAAAAGCTTCAGCAGAGTATTGTACAAGGAAATAGTAAAACCAGGAGTTCCATAAGTGAAAAGGAACAATATCCTCACTTACAAGTAGATCTGAAATTTTAAAGTGCCAGAATTTCACCTCATTTTTGCACTTTTAGGGAAGGACCAGCATGTTAAAAAGTCACTATCTAACAAAAGGAAACTTCTGTCAATAAAAGCCTTCACTTCACGTGAAACTCACTATTCCAAGTGAGCCAATATATTAAGACTATCCAGATCATTCTGAGGATGAAGTTATTTTTGTGAGCTTCAACATAGTATTAAAATGAGACAGAAAAAGATCCAGCAAACTCATTCTACTCAGCAACACTTTCATAATGAAAGGCTTAGTATGTACTTGCTATTAGGTTATTTTGCATGAAACCTTACGTTCAAAGCCTGCTCTTGTTGAATATGTTATAATAGTCGAATAGATGCGCACATTTACTGGTTTTGACCAATGCAACAGCAATACCAAACCAGCAGGCTGAGAGTCAATTCCATTAGGCAAGACAGAGACATCAAAGTTGCAAGACTCTCAAAAAAACATTCCTTTTGCAAATAGATTCAAGAACCACATGATGAAAATCACGTTAGTTCAGTTCCCAACCTGAAGGGGCTATACAGTGACAAAAAGAACTAATGTTGCAGCGATAACTTTATATTTTCACTGTCATAAGTTCTTAAAAACACAAGATCTGCTAGACAGCATCTAAAAGGCCAGGAATAAAGTGCATCTAAATACCAGGGGTTTAAAAGAAGTGACAGAATTTTAAAGCATCTCACTGCTGAAGAAGGCTAATTCACACAGACACAAGAGCACCTCCCATAGCTGCATCGAAATGTGTGTATTGGGCCATTTCTCATCCCTTTTTCCAGCAGGTAACTTGTAGGAATACGTGGAATCTCACTCCGCTCTTCTCAAAGCTCCTGACCACGGCTCGCTGGAACGTCAACCTAGGTGCGCAAAGGCCTGATTTGGTAAGCACCTGGCAAAACCCACAGGGAAGCTCCTGTATTTGCCGATTATGTAACTTGTCCCGAAGAATTCGGTCGAGGCAGGAGTTTTCAAATTTTCACGCTCCTCGCCAACAACCGCGATGCCCTTAAAGGACGAAAAACTTTAAAACGACTGCCGTGGTGGGGGGGGTGAATAGCCTTGGGGGCCCGGGCGACGGGGAAAGGAAGGAGGGCGGCTGGGTGGGCGTACGAGCATCACTGCCGAGCGCGGCGTGGGACCGCGCAGGGCTCGGTGGCAGCGGGCAGGGGACCGGCACCGCCGGGGACCGATGCCGCTGACAAGCGGGCAGGCGGCTGTCAGGCCAGGAGGGAAGAGGCAGCGGAGGGACGGCGACACAAAAGGAGGAGCCGAGAGTGAAAAACACCTCCCGCTGCCTTCGCCGCGGGGCCAGGGCGCTTCCCCGACGGCCGATGACGGGAGGAGGGAAAAACATGAGAAAGGCGCGGGTGGCACGGGAGGGCACCGCCAGCCGCCCCGGGACGCGGTCTCCCGTTTTGCCGTCCCCATCTCC
>NW_010972798.1:6879968-6974388 GCF_000737465.1 Haliaeetus leucocephalus | reverse complement strand
GGGGCCGGTGCGTTCCTCGCACGCGCGCCTCCCCGCGAGCGCTCGTCGTGTGCCCGGTGCGCAGCTGGCAGGCGCGTACCTGTGCGCGCATCGTGCGCTGCTCCGGCATAGGCGTGCGCAGAAACCGCTTGCGGCACCCCCGCGTGTGGGCATCCGCGCTGCACGCCCACCCTCACCCGCGCGTGGAGCCCTGCACGCCAACCGGGGGCTCCGTCCATCCGTACACACACTCCTCCTCTGCCCCCAGCCAGCCCCGCCGTCTGGACACGGACACGCAGATCCCCTGCTCCTGCTCTGGGGACGGCCATTGGCACAGCTACAACGGCCCACTCGGTTCGCTCCTGCCCTGGCGCAGCCTCACAGCCAGCTCTGCCTCCTCCACGTAGCCTCAACACCTTGTTTTCACCCTCCCCAGCTCCAAGACAAACAACCCAAAACCCTCCACGCCACAGCTCGCAGCAGGGCTGATGCATGCACCCTCATCCCACCAGTACCTATTTTGGCTTCCTCCATCCCGTTCCTGGTCACGCTCCTCACATCTAGCTCACAGTCTAACCCTAAATAGCCTCCCTCTACCACCAACCCCCCACACCCCCTTTTTTTAATCTCTTCCCTCCCACCCTGGCTGCCCGTAGTTGCCTGCCTCCAACACTCACTGCCAACTGCCCCCAGATCCCAGCTCAGGTATAACGTGCTTTACTCTGCTTTACTCTTCCCCAGCGCTCGAGGCAATCAGTCACACACCATCCACTGCTACCTCCCTAAATCGGAAAGGACAGAAACCACAAAATTATCAGCCTTATACAACTGCTTGTTGTACAGCAACGGTAGGAAACAGTAAGCTGGAAGGAAGGAGGTGTGCTGGAAGTAACCGTGATTTGAACTCCACGCAGCCCAAAAGCAGCGTACAGGAGATCTCTGCCCCATGTAGTGACACTTCTGTAAGTTATTTTCACTGTTACGCTTTGCCTACCTCAGACGCATGACGAGTCTCCAAGGCACGTCTTTTGGATGACACAGAACATTTATTACATGGTTGTGGGTTTAATGACCCCATAGTGGTACATTCTTAAAAGCCTCCCAAGCCTCACACTAGCGACAGCAGCATCTGCACCAAGTTCCAATTGAGTTTCCACTGCATCGTCATACTCGAGGCAGAAATCGTGGCCCCAGCACAATGTGGCTGCTGTCACCAGCTGAACTGCGGGTAAAACAAATCACAGTATTATCCTAGACCGACCTGAAGCTGGGACTATAAAGAAAACCTTTGTGTGATTGTTTATATGTAGTAAAACACACACTACAGTTGCAGTAAAAAATAACAAGGCAGCATTCAGGAAAGCTCTTTGGTCAATGAGGGCATTACAGCCACCCTACATCCTCTCAGTATGTTCTTTTGAAGCACCTTCAAGAAGGAATTTTGTCTTCGCCCAATCCCCTTCTAAGAGAGAGAAACTTTTTGTCCTGCCACCTTTTCTCTCCACATCCTCCTTTTATAAATCAAATTTTCTGCATTTATTCTTTCCTTCCGATACCTTCTCTCACTCGTACCATTTGCCTTTCGAAGCAAGTGTGTTTTCTCAAACTTTGTTCCCAGGAATGTACCAAGACTGCTTGATCTCCCTCTGGCTTTCATCTAAGGGTTAATAGGCAGAGCACAGCCCCAGCAACCTCGGGATCTGACCCTGCATGATCTTCACAGCAGGTAATGGTGAAGTCTCCTCAGGCGTTCAAGCTAGCACAACTTCAGGGCCTGACTGGGTAATTTTAGAAGAATCCTACCTGCATTTTGATTGAAGTCCCAAACAAGTGCAACATTTCCATTCATCAGATAGACAAGATGAGCAGGAACACATTCACTTTAAGACTCTCTAAGCTTACAATAATGAATTGGAATCAGCTGCACTCACTGCATTTGGACAGAATAAGCAAAACTGATGCAACTGAAATTCCTGAGGGTGACACAGCAAACCAATTATCCCAGGCAAATCTCTCTCAAGTTGCACACCTGTTAGTCTTGGCCCACAGCCTTTGCTGTATACTAAGAAGGATGTGTTATTTCCATGCTATTTTGGATAGGATCTCTTTAACAAAAGCCTCTGTCCCAATCCCAAAGTCTTATTCTACTCCTCACAGGATGAAGTCTTCTCTACGATATCACACTATAAACTCTAAAGCAGGATCCAATTCCTGGAAATTCCCATCATCAACAACCTCTTGTAGAATGCTTCAAAGATAGAGATATTTCAGTCTCATTTGTAAATATTGATGTTTCTTCCTTCCATTTCAGTGACAGGGCCCTAGGCCAGGCCTCAGCTTGCTCCTGTGGTTCAGGACGAAAGCCAGTAAAAAAATTACTGCTACCCATGTGAGAAGCAGTACTTCTGTACTGTCTGGGAGACAAGTGCCAAATGAAGCAGATAAGTGATTACAGCAGAAAGAACATTTCCCTCTGGCAGTCTATTTCCATAACTCCAAAGTAACAACGCTGGAGCTAAGGTTTAACAAAATGGTTGAGCTAATCCCTGCTGTCCACATCCCTTGTTTGACACCTTGTTGAGCTATTTCAGCTCGCTGAAGCAGCAGGAAAGTGTTCACGTTTTTAGGAGACTGTAACTGGGAAGCAGCAGTTTGGTGCAATGAATCCTGAGCGCAGCTTCCTCTCATACCTATGCTAGTGTTACAGTTAGCACCTACTGAAAAGAGCAGCCCTACTTCACCTCCCTTCCAGGGGTGCCTTCCTGTCTCCTTCTTTGTACAGCATTCCTGCTTTTGGAAGGTGAACTTTCTGCAAGTTAGCTTTCTGAACTGGGTCACTGCTGGACCAGGCAAGAACCAGTGCTGGCATCAGGAAAGTGGAAGGAACTCCCAGCCTGGAAGAAGAAGGAGGACAAGATCAGGATGGCTCCCCTTTTGCTCAGACTGCCATTAGCTCAGCCTTAGCTGCAAAATGAAGCTACGCTGACCCCCATGGCACTTGAGAACTAGGTACATTAGCCCTTTTTCTTCAAGGGAAATACTGAAGTTCATGGGGTAAACTCAGTTCTGCAGGGCCCAAGACAATCCTGTCCTTGACAGAGTTGCACATGACAACCAACTGAACTGTTTAGACACAGTCTTAGGCAGGTGCATTCCATGTTCTCTCCCTCCCCCTTTAAGGTATGCAACCTTCACCTTCACATTCTACCGAGCTCTACTTTTAGGGAAGAAGCAGGGCATTACCTCTTTGACCTATCACCCCTGCTCCCTTGTACCCCTCCCCAGTTTCTCTTTTTGTCCTCAAGTTTCTGAACAAAAAAGAACCCCCCACTTAGCCAGGTGTTCTTTGGAGAGAGGCCTATTGCTTCTCCCTTTCCTAACCACAACATACAGTCAGTCACACTGTTCCTTGAATTGAGCAACACTGAGCAAAGTGGTGGCCAGTTCTTGACAGAGAGTAAACTTGGGTCCAGGCCTGTAAGCAGGGTAAGATCTGTGCTAGTTAACTCTTGCTTAGCACAAGACTTACTAAAGAACAACTACAACAAATGATGCTTTTTGTGCTTTCTTCAAACTACAGTCTAAGCTCCATTAATACCATGATTTGCCTGTGGTATTGGTAGGTAGAAATGCTTGTTGCTGTGACTTGGCAGTCATGTCCACATTATAAACAGTAATGCTTGCAGGTAAACAAAGTGGAAAAATCTGAGCCTAAGAAGGATCTTCTGTATTCCGTCTGACTTCCCCCCTTGCTACTTGGCTTGAATACTTACATTATAAATTATTACTCCCTGTACTACTCAACACAGACATACATATATTGCAAGCCACCCCCATGCTGGAGGGCACAAAAATTACCCACTACACTTTTAAAGAAACACTTCCACTCTGAAGGAAGAAAGATCAGGCCATGGTGCATAGACAAGAAAAAAAAAACCAGCCTGCAGAAACTGTCCCCCGGAGCTCAAAAAGGTGAGAAGTTATTTATGTGCCCAAAACAAACTACTTAAGCCAATAAAATTTACAAAACCCAAAATAGTTTTATTTACTTTTCAGATTTCTGCCTCAATGAGACATTTTGCAAACATGCTAAGGCTACAAAATGTCCAAGTTGACAAAGACATGCAACGCTGACCATTCAGTAAGTCACGGCTATTATAGGAGCGACCATGCCCACCTGGGCCACAGGTCCTGTAAAACAGGAATGGTGTACAGTGATCATGGCAATGTACTATGCAGGACCTAGTAACCTGAGGTAGGTCTCTTTACAGTAAGAAAACAATGTCCTACACCACTGTTACATCCTGATCAACAGGAACCTGTTTAAAGTTCCAGAAGATGTGGGGTGGGGGACTGTTTCCTTAATAAGTGTGCAATAAAGAAACAGGAAATATTGATGTTGTTTAACTGTAGTACAAGTGAGCAGAACAAAGAGTTAGTGTTACCCATGCCAATGAAAGCCAACCTAAACCTCTGAGGAGTGTTAGCAGCTTCCAGATAAAGGAGTCAGTCAGCTGAAGCAACTCTGAAAAGGCTTTCCTGCTAGCATACAGGGTATGATTTGAACCTTTTGATTAACTTGTTACAGATCATTCCACGAACAGTTAGATTTTGGTTGTGTTAGATCAGCGAAGCAGGAGGAGCTTGGGCTTGCTTGCATTAAAATAAACCCTGCTGATACAGTAAGAAATACTGTATCAGGACACTGAGAAAATACGAGGCCTTAATGTGACCCAGAAGTGGTTCTCCACTCAGGAGATCACTAAAAACCCTGCTTTAAGAAAGCATCATGGGAAGCAGCAGCTGCTGCCGTGGTGAACATTAGCGATGCTCCAAATAGCTTTGATAAATTACAATGCAATAGTTACACCACAGAGCTCTTCTCCCCTGCGCTAGACAACAAAGATGTGACAATAAAGGACACTATTGCAAAGCTTCACTTCCACTCAGACACGCATAAAATCCAGCACTAGGAAAAGACCAACTGTAAAAGACAAAATGGTGTCTGATACAGTCCAATAACAAAGCCAGATCTCCGGTACCGTAAACTGTACAAAAATGATAGAAAAGAATATGCACTGTTATTAATACAGTGCTTATTTTAATATAAAATAAACAGCTTACATTTCCACTGTAAATATAGGCTATATACAGAATTATGTATAGGTATAGCTACATGTATAAAGCTTCATTATAGGCCTCTGATACATTTATAACTATGGCTCCCTGAGCCATTCGTAGAGTGCATTTAATAACAAAAAATTAGTAATATGATTATGGAATAAATACAATAATAAAAACATGAAGAATTCTTCTGACACGGTTTTAAAAACTCTCTGGCTTGACACATTGTGCTAAAAATTAAGAGATGAAAAGGCAATAATCTGCTTGAAGGAGGAGGAGGAGGAGGAAGAGCTGGCCTGCCACAGGCAGGGAGTGTCGCTCTCCAAAACTAAAGTGACTTTGCCCTGAATTTTAGCCCTTGACAGCAACCTTGTTCTCCGCAGCAGCAAACATAGCATAGAAGCGTGAGTTCTCATTGGCCAGAAGGGCAGACGGCGTGTCGAATTCCACTACCTAAAAGCAAACAAGGCAGGTAAAGTATGTCAGTAAAATCCAGCAGAAAATGGATTCCCACCCCTTGGACTTGTGACACGGTAGTAAAGAAGCCAAAAAAACATGGTACTCGTCTTTAGATGAGACATCAAGCGGTGAAAGGATGTGCATTTATGCCTACATACTGTAACCTGGGATGCTTCAAACTAGCTCAGACAAACACTGGAACTACCCAGCAGGAAGCAACCTCTGGTGGCTCTGGCAAACAGAGGCAGACACTATGGGGTTTTGCCTTCTCTACCTTTAAGAGCCTTGCCAAATGTTCTCACATTTGCTTTAACTGTTTATGGCTGCCATATGGAAGCCTGAAAAGTGAATCTCTCTGAGCATCTCTCATATGCCTGTTTGATAGCACAGGGCTTCATGAAAGTAATGGGAAACTGCCACTGAGCCCCAGCAGAGATGCTTACATTATTACCCATCTCAGAATTAGCCTACAAAGGGAGTTCTCTTAAAAGAGAGACTATTACTGTATGGTACTTCTTCGGAGCGTAAAAGAAATTTTGCCCTCTTTGATCTTGTCACAGTCAGGCAATAACTGATTCTATTGGAGTATTATTACCAAGGATGTGAATGAACACAGAGGATTTTCCACCCTGCAATACTAGCTGTTCCTTCAGTTCAGCATGCACATATGGCACCACCAGACCGCAACAGGAACTGCAACCACAAGTCTTTCTGCTTACCTGTCCTTGTGTTAGCACCATGATCCGATCAGAGCCCAGTACCGTATGCAGGCGATGAGCAATTGTTAACATAGTGCAGTCTGCAAATGCCTCTCTGATAGTCTCCTGAATCAGTAAGTCTGTCTCTGTGTCCATAGCAGCTGTTGCTTCATCCAGTATCAAAATCTGAAAAGCAGCACATAATCCTGGCTGTTACCCATAGCAACGCTTTCCCCCCTCGAACATAAAAATATGTAGAGTGGGCACAATTACCATGACCAAGAGTTGTCACAACTGGCAATCCTTACAGAGCTGTGGTCACAAAGGTAGTTTTTACAAGCACCTTTTCAGCTTTCTTTATGCAATTGCCTTCAACAAAGTTACTCTATGGATCACATCCTAGAGCCACGAGATGTTTGGATTCTGACCTGGGCCTCAAGTGTCCACTACTATTTATTTTACATTCAGCAGCTAAATCTCAAATTTTACTGGTAAACTAATCTGACACATCCTTGATGGTGACATTCCTTCTGGAATGAGTCAATACCAACTAGGCTTACTAGCTTTCTTATGCTCGTAAAGAGTTACCCTTCCTCTCGGACTCAGACATAAACTGATTTGGAATGGTGTCTTGTCAAAGCTAAACTAGACTTTTTTTTGTGCAGGTACTGCACAGAGAGCAGTAACTTCTGCTGAGAAGTCTGCCTTTAAAACAGATGCAGAGTGAACCTTAAAATATTATGGTGTGCAATTATTTAAAAAAAAAGGATGTTAAAATCAGAATCCTAGTCAATGTCAATCCAAAAGTCCTTTCTCACTGTAATTATATTTGTCTTCCATTCCTGCAAAACCTTTAACTTCACTGGCATAGCATGATCCCAAATTCCACTTGGAGACTACATTTTAGTGGGGCACCATGTAGAAGGAAATGACTTGGCTGACATTCACAAAAAGGTGGAAGAAGAAAAGAATTTGATGCTCACCAGTAACAGGACACTCTGAATAAATGATTAGGCTAGTCTGATACCCTGTTATTAACACTAACAAGCAATACCTTTCTGATGGCACGACATTACAGAAGCCAGTAGCTGGCTACAGATGCCTTTCTTGTTACAACCCTACACCTCTCTGGGTCACAATAATTGTTGGTGTGATTCCTCTGACAGATAGAATGAATCTGGCACAAAAAAAGGCTTGCTCAATCCTATCAGTTTGGTATCTCCAGCTATTTCTCTCATCACTATGCTCACCTTGCAACGACGCAGTAGAGCTCTAGCTATGCACAGTAACTGTCTCTCTCCAACTGAAAAGTTTTCCCCATTTTCCATCACTTCTGAATCAAGTTTCATAGGCAGCTGGGCAACCTGTGTGGGAAAGAAGCAGCAAAAAAATCTTAGAGCATTCCACAGACTTTTTGTATCTCCATGGCATGAGACAAACAGTTGCTCCTCCTGCAAATCTGATTTTGCCCATGTTCCAAAGTATCTGTCACACTTTGCTGTCCATTTTTCGCTGTCTTCGTTGGGGAAATTAGTAACAAGCAACTAATGCTAGAACAGCGATACAACATCAGACCTGCTCAGTCCTGTTGAAATGCCTGTGACTCAGTGGTAGCTCCTGAGAATACCACTAGGACTAAGCTAGTAGTGTTCTATAGAGCTATATCATCTCAGTAGGCAACCTTGGAATGACTTAAGTACAAAGTATTTCATTTCTACAAAAAAAGCACGCCATGTACAAAGTCGTATCAACATGAATACAGACCTCTTGACAATCTTTCTCACCAAGAGAAAAGAGTGAACCTGGTCCCTGCATGAATTACTACCATAGCTGTACATGGCACTTGACTTACAAGAAAAGAAGAATTAGAAATGTCATGGCAGTGAGACTTGCTGCAGAGAGCCTCACAAAGGGTAGATTTTAAGTTCAGTATAAATGTGCATGTGTGACATTTATACTCACAAATGTAAATGCAGAATGCACCCCTAAGGCACAGACAGAAAAAAATACCACTTGAAATCTTGTAACACCTTGGGAGTCCATGTGATGAAGCAGCACTCTGCTATGCTACATACTAAAAAAGTACACAACAGAAATATGGCACATTCTCCAAAAAAATCAGTTTTATAAAATCGGGGGTGGGGAGAATCAGTCAAAGCATCAACAATGAGGGGAAAAAATTGCAAAGAAAAAGCTTTATCTAAAGGTCTCTGAAGTAGCTACTTACAGAACACGTTGGTTTGGAAGCCAAAACACAAGCATATATCTCACAGACACATAATACTTACACACTCCTTCATGTGAGTCCTTTCCAAAGCATCCCAGATTTGTTCCTCACTGTACTGATTGAAAGGATCCAAGTTTGATCTGGAGGGGGAAGCAGAAAACATAACCAGAATTTTTATTCAGCAATGAATGGCAAAACAGCAGTGTGCTAATTCATCCAGATGGATTATTCCCATCTAGGCTTCCACTGACAGAATTTTCTTGCCAAGGAAATCAGAAGTTCCCAACACGCTAGGGTTAGAGTAGCCAAAGAACAAAAGAGTAGAGATGGAAGACAAAGATATAAAAAACTGCAATCAAATCTAAAGGGAAAGCAAGACTTCCACAGAGGACGATCACATCCAATTCTGCACTGGGCCAGCTAAAATCATTTAGCTGTGATTTTTTTGTTCCAATAACAGAGAACAGGATGCTTGAGAACTAACATCTCACTAGGCACCCACTTGAGTTCAAGTATAAGCTGATAGCCCGCTTAGTCCTTCTTGCCTTCTTATGGTCTCACTAACCTCACAGTGCCACTGAATAGCACAGGTTCCTGAGGAATTATTGAGAGTTTGCTGCGAAGATCTGCCAAACCAATGTCATTTATTTTCACTCCATCAATTTTAATGCAGCCTCCAGACAGTTCAACGAGACGGAAGAGTGCCATTCCAAGGGAAGACTTCCCTAAAAATGAGACAGGAAAAACAATACTAGTGTTTCTACAGAGTTATAGCAGCATTGAGATGAGAAAGTATTTTAAAAGCTGTCCATGTGTAAGAAAACCATTTTAAAATACCATAAAGTCCTGGCAAACAATGTTGGTAAATGCTGGGGTCCAGCATTTAAACTTCTAAGTAATTGCAGGGGCAGCTCCTAATCTCTTCTCACAGATGCTACCCCTGCAGTGCCACCCCACACCAACTACGAAAACTTTACCGCATAAGCCCAATATAACAATATTAATTGCTTATTTAGAAACTACATTTTGGAGTTGATTTAAGTCATCTCACAAACAGGCGTTTTGATTCTTTACATTACAGGCTCCTGAGCCAAACCTGGCTGCAGCATCACTACAAAAAACTTTCAAAAGAGTCAAATAAGCTGTAATGAGTATGTTGTAGGTAGCATTCTGTGCTGCTAAGTGGCTTGGGATGTTAAACATTATGAGCATACTGGCTCAGGCATAGTAGGATATCCCTCTACTTTAAATGGAAACTTCTTTTCCTTATTGTTTACAAGGATGCTGCTTATGTATGCCCATGAACAGAATCCACCACTGACAGACTGCTGGACCACTCCTGTGCAATTAACAATTCACTCAAACACAGAAAAGACAGGAGAACCAATATGACTGCCCCACTCTATTCCATTGTCATTCTGTAAAAGTAATAATTTAACTCTGCTTAGTGTTTTTCCTTACCTGAGCCTGTCCTTCCCACAATGCCAATCTTTTCTTTCGGTTTGATGGTAAAGGACACTTTTTTAAGTACTAGAGGGAGGTTCTCTCGGTACCGCATCTCTGCATTTTCAAAAACAACTTCACCTTCCTGTGGCCAGTCCAGAGGAGGAGTTTTATTCTTAATTCGAGCAGGAGCTTCCAGAGAAAGTGTCTTTAAAAAAACCCAGAAGGTCAGTTTCCAGTAAACAAAACACCAGAAAGGAAAATTATCAGTTGCAGCTTTCAGCAGGAGTTCTTCCCAGGAGACTCAGCCCATATCAGTTTATGGCAGTTTTATGATGAGCTGTGTGGCTGGATGCGGGCCCAATGGTTCAGAAGTTTGCTGTGTTACATTGACCACACTGTTATTCCCCTCCTGTTGCCTCAATAATGACATTGGCCCTTCTACACAATGTTTTTCATCAATGGTATTCAAGAAGTATTTTAGGCCTATTCTTTATGAGCACAATCCTACTGAGTTTCATGGCACTCCAAAGACTGGATGGAATATCCGTTCTGTTTCTATGTCTCATTTGCTGTGCCATGCCAAGGTCACCTCTGTTGATTCTGACAGAAGAGAACGCCCACATGACACATTGTACAAATGCTACCCTCTTCCTTCTTTTCCTCATTCTCTTCTGTTCTATTAAATCACTGAGTCAGTCAGGCCCCTTCCAGCTTGCTCGCTTTTGCTATTTTACTCCGCCCCTTAATAGGTCCCTCATTAAGCAGTTCACAGATTAAACAAAAAGGCAGAACCTCTGAAAGCCAAACATGTGCCTTTATAGCATGTTTAGAATGAAGCCAAGGTCACTTTCCCATATTTGGCACAAACAGCCTCAAAGAATGGCAGAAATCCTGTTGTGGGATTCACCTCATGTAACTTTAAACCCATACAAAGGAAGAATCTCCAGCTGAACCAGGCCCCGTCAAGTCCTTTATAGTCACTGCAAAGAAGCTAGTATTTCTGGAGTGTGATTTTTCTCATTCTAATATAAACACATACAACAGGTAATAAATTGCCCTCTGGAGATAGCCATTTTCTACATTGACTATAGAGAGATCCCACAGGGACTATGTCAGCCGTGGACATCTGCAACATCTAGTTAGAGGCAGATTAATTGTACCCCAAGGGTTTGAGAAAAACAGTGATCTGCTACGATAGTACCCCAATTCTTTGAGCCTGGTGCTCATAACAGCAACCTCGAAGCCTGCACTGAAAGAAGCCAAGCCTGGGACTTGGTAAGATACAGAACCTGCATGGTGTTTCGCTGCTCACGCACTCTTTCTCTTTAGATTCAAACTACTTTTACAGTTTCATAATAAAATGGCTGTCTAGAGATCCAAATAAGAAAAATCACAGAAAGTGTTGCTTAGTAGCGATATAAAGTGACATACAGTAACTTAAAAAACAAAAAAAAACAAAAAAAACCCCACCACAACAGCCTACAACTATAGGTTTTGCCACTGAAAGCCTGACAGTGATAAACCCATCTCAGCCCAGTGAGAGATACCAGGCAGTATTTGGCAGACAGTTGTCAGCTTGCGCGGTCACCAAGTCTTCCATACACAGAAATTTTCTACTTAGATGCCACAAGAGGATTTATTTATTTAACTGACGGAGTGGGCAGCTTTAAATTTTTTTTCTCTTCAGTATTAAATCAACAGGCTAAAAGAAAAATTCTACAAATATCAACTACTACATAGCCCAGATTTACCAAAAAGATATATATCTTCCTCTGAAGTTCAGAGGAAATGTGTTTTATGTGTTAATTTAAAAAAAACCTTTCACCTCAAAGACCAGACCCAGTAGAAGGCTTTCTCCTAGCTACACTTTCCTCATTGACCTATGCCCAGTTCTGCATACACAAATCCTAGTTATGAAGAAAGGGTTACAGATAATCAGAGCAGCTTGCTAAGCATTTAGTTTGGGATATTTCTCATGTTTAGCCTAGTACATTTCCCATGTTTGCAATGAAAGCATTTGCTTAACTTTTTATGTATATATAAAAAATATATACACAATATATAACATATAGAAAAATGTTATATAACGAGAGCTGTGGAAGAAGTAGTACACTTATTAGGATGAAGCAGAGTTACATGTAGATAAAGTAACAGTTATCTATGTTTAAATGAAGGAGGTCCATTAGGTTTAGGATGAAGGATGCCAGGACACCATCCTTTTACTCTAAAATATTGTATTGAATTCCCAGTTATCCCTTTCACACACTCCACTCTTTACTGAGAGTGTTAGCAAACTTTCAATATCCCTATGTAACTTCATTGATGCCAGGCAAGTGATGCCTGTAAGCTTAGTTACCTACCAGCTCTTATGCTATTCATCTTGCCAATGCTTATATACATGCTTCATAAACCACTCGGCAGTATTACAGTACACGCACTAATGTGTTTACAAGATCAGAAACGTACATTCTGTACTAAGGAAGACTATGGCTGACTTTCTCTTCTCTTATGCCAGCAACATAACAAGCAACAAGAAATTTTATAACAGGCAGTTAAATGTATTATTGTCCTACCTTGATATAGTGATCAATCCTCTCCACTGAGGTGAAGCGAGCTTCTGTTTCTGAAGCAAGCCTTACTGTAAACTGGAATAACCCTGTTAACTGGAGCAATGGGAGAAAACAAAGACAAATTTAGAGAGCTGTGATTTGTTATTGAATTAAGAGACAAACCTAATGAAAATTTGATACAAGTATTCTTGCCATTGGGCATCATATAGCTAAGGTGCCCAAGGCAAGTTAATTTTAGTTTATAGTTAATTTTAAAATAACCATAATTTATTCATCAGTTGGAAAGCCAGCAGTTTAGAAAGGTTTCCCACAAGCAAGAGCTTTAAGTATCAGCTAGGTTTTGTAATTTCACCTTACTACCACCGGGAGGCAGAAAAGGACAACCAACAGCTCTAATAGTAAGCATTCTGAGCCCTGAAGTGTCTCTAACCTGCACAGCTGCAACACTGGATCCTGTTCACTCTGAAAATATACTGCGGGCAATACATTAAGACATCAGTTTGGCAGATGTCTGATGTATCATCAATCCAATTTCTGGAAATATCCAGGGAAACTGCAATATGCAGCATATGAAGAGCCTTAAATGGTTTCTACTTCATCATTTAAAAAGAGGCAGCTCCCCAAGACAATGGCCTTGAGCACCTAGCTCCTCATAATTCGTCATTTGACTGCTAGCAATAAGGTCCTCACTTTGAATTGCTTTCCGCTCCGTTACCAAAAGGGATAACAGTATCTTTTTCCATTCTAGCGAATTAAGGAAAGTTTTCAATGTTGTTACTTTTGCTTATTAGCAGTAACTACATTAAAGGAGAGATTAAATATTACAGTATGTCAACACACTCACCTGCACAGCATATGAGATAGCCAGCCCAGCATAGGCAGGAGGAATCTGGCCATGCATTAAGACAATCATAAGGCCAGTGGTTGTGATAAGAGCGATGCTGATAATGTCCAGCCGTACAGCTAGCCAGCGCATTGCACAGCTGAACAGGTAGAATGGTGCCTGATTGTCATCTAGGAGCTCCTGATACCTGAAACAAATCCACGAAAGGTTAGTAGACCTCACAGTCCTGGTGTTCTACAAATAGCACAGCTACTTAAACTCCTGTTCCAGTATCAGAATTCAGGGCAGGAAGACTAGTCCATCATTGACACAAACCCTGCTTTCATGGCCGAGTTTGAGACTTTACAAACTTTCCTGAATGTCAGATATCTACTTAGCTCAAACTCTCAGAAGTCAAACTACCAAGTTTCTGTGTACAACAATGAATTATACTGGGGGTGAATCAAAATTCAGGGACATTACACACACTTTCACCACAACTTCACCTATGCAAGACTTTCCAGAGGATGCTCGATGGCTACACATCACTCCAAGGGTTACAGCAGCAGCGCTTCAGAATATGTGTTATACACAAATGTAAAAAAAGGAAAGTTACTGTAAGTTGTGATAGGATTGGTGACACTAATTAAAACACATCAATAGCTATTTAATTTACAGTCCTGACCCTGCAGAGCTGAGAAAGTATATTTAAGGTGAGACACACGAGAGATTTTTCACAAAGCCAGTAACTAGGTTTTCTGAACGTGCAACTCAGTTTTACACCAATCACTGCTGCCCAGTGTGTGCAGTGCCTTAGTGCTCTAGCACCAACAATGCTAAGGGACTGCTATTTGCACCACTGGAACCTTTCATCTAAGCTAGTGTAGCACTATCTTTCCAGAGCTTCTGTGGCAATTTTCCCTCTGCTCCCACACTGATGGTCTTATGACCTTGCACCTGCAAAAGCCTGATATTGTTATGGCAGGTTCTCACGGGAAGCAACTACTGCTCACATGAGAAGTGTTCCACTTTCCCTCCCTAACATTTGTTTTGCAGATTTTAGTTTATACTAGAGAAAACCAAGCATAGTGTATAACAAGGTGGATAACAGTCACTTAAATACTTGATAAATGCTATCCAATTATACATGTGCACAGAGACTAACAGCTCATCAATATGCACACTGAGGTTTTGTCAGCATCCTCTAACCAATGCTAATACCATCATAAGGAGAAACAAACAATAGCAAGTATGAGAAGGACCTGATGAAAAGTATATACCACTAAGAAAAAAGTGTGGCCAAAAACTTGTCCTCACCATTATCATTGCCACCTCCTGCGCTGCAGAGAACCCCAGAGAAGGGCATTCACCTGGGACTCCATCACTATTCTTCCCAGTTGGCTAATGGGGAGTTTTCCCTTTCCCTTCTTCTTGTTCTCCCCCATTTTCTTCCCCCAAAAGTAACTTTCACTCTTAGAGCAAATGTATGCTACCAGCTACAAACCTCATTAATAAATCTTTCTGAATGTAAACATGTCACACCCTGCTTTGTGCTTCACCACTCTCAGATGGATATCTAGACTGACCTGTGCAGAAATTCCTGTCCTTTGTGGTAGGCATGGATTGTGGAGAGACCCTGTATGCTAGATGTAATGTGAGACAGGAATGGAGACTGTGTGATGTTGTCCAGACGCTTGAGCTCTCGAATAAAGACTCTGGAGGCAAAGAAACACTTTTAAGTGATATATACAGCCACCATATGCCAACCAGTACACTGATGCATATATACTTGAAGAAGCCTATGTCCTTAATAACAGGTCAAAGTATCTCTACTTTTAGTCAAAGAAGCTGATACACTTACCTAGAGACAACATGCAGAACTGTGAACAGGACAATGAGGGGCCCCACTGCCACCAGGAACCAGGGGAAAACCCCAGAAATCACCCCCACACAGAAGAACACAAGGATGACATTCTGGATGAACATTTCTGCTTGAAATGGCAAACGAACATCAACTGGAAAAAATGGAGGGAAAAGAGGAAGACCTTGAGTACAGAAAGGTAAAACAACCTATATAAAGCAATTCAGTCCAACTGTACATCACCATTGACAAGGACAGTGATTTCTCATGGCTTATTAAAAACGTACATTTTCATTAGGGGTGCTTTTATCTTCTGAGATGCTAGTAATCTTTCCAATTATTCCCATTTGCAGAAACAGCCCTGATGCAGCTCTGACCTAATTACCACCTTTGCTGCACATCAACTTTACCCTGAAACTCTAGGCTCCCCCTGCATTAACTGCTAAGAGTCTGCCAAGAGTCCATGTGCAGTCTGTAGGTACAAAAGCACATATTCTTCTTTATAAGTGAATAGACAGACTTGAGGTATCAGCTGCCTTCTAGAATCATAACCAGGTATGTCCCAATTCCTGCTTTGTCTATTACAAGTACACATTTGGCAATAGATATAGGCTATGATCACCCCAACAGCAAGAGACTGAAGAGTATTAAGGTAACCTGGAGGTCTGAATGTGGGATTTACAGCGCATACAGTGAGAGATACCTTCATCCATGTCTTTGGAAAACCTGTTGAGAATCCGCCCAGTGGGTGTAGTGTCAAAGAACTTCATGGGGCTACGCAGAATCCGTCGGAAGAGCTCATCATGGAGTCTTGAGGATGCTCTGAGAGTTCCCTGACAATGCAGAAAATGTTGCAGCATTATGAAAGGATGTTTGCCTTCCTGTCACTGCCCCTCCCCTGGGGATCAAAACATTCTGCTTATTTTCTCTCTCCAACCATAAGGTTTTTTTCTTGCATTCTGTGCTTCCAACCAGTGGAAAGAAGCTATTAATTTGTGCAGAAGTTTAACGGAAAGCATGGTGCAGCCCCAAGAGATGACTTACGGAAACCTCACAATCAGTGATCTGACTTCCTCTCATTCAAAATCTCTCTTGGGAGGCGACCAAAAGAACCACAGTGACAGCAATATGCAGAAGGGGTTGGGGGGAAGATAAGAAAAACAGCAGCATTAGCACATACCTTTACAAAGACGACGCCACGAACAGCTTTCAGAATCAACATAACTGCCATAGACAGTGCATAGATGCCAGCATAGTAATGCATGTGAGGGTTATCTTTCATACTGTTGCTTATGACAGTATCATTTCCCAAAGTCACAGTGGTGTTCTGCAGAAAATTCAAGGTTTCAATGAATAATTAGTTAAGACAAGGATTAATCATGTACACATTACACATGGTAGAATTTAACTGTCCTGTCCCCTCCCACCATATTTGATACTTCTTCTTTAAATGAAGTACTTCAATGATCTTGGAATACTTCAGGAAGTTCTCCCTAGCAGAGATACTTGACTTGCAGATTTGTAGCCCTTAGCGTTTTCCCTACAATACCTTTGAAAAATAATACCATAACACCTACTTCATTTGATTCTTAATCTCTCATTTCATGCTTATCGTTTCTTATGGTATTCTTAACACCACCAGATACTTGCATACCACCACTCCTATTACACAGCAATATTAATCTTGGATAGGTTGTACATCTTAACAAATATGGTTGTGATTTTCTGCCAGTATGCAATAAATTCTTTACTGTCACACTATCGTACATTCTCGTTCTTTTTTTTTAATCTTTAAGTATGTTTAAGGACCTCATTGCTTATTTTAATATTTTTGGCCATCTGCACTTCATTATTTCTTCTCTGAGGTTAGTAGTTTGCTTCCCCCACCCAAAGAAGAATCTTGCAGTTATATTTGAATCTTTAAACGCAGTAAGACTTGCAATCAAAGCCCCTAGAGCAGGAAAAGTCCCAAACCATCCTAGGTCAGCACAGTCTTCAAAGCAACTCCCAAAAGTGATTTGACTGAAAGCCATACACTTTAAGAAGATTATCCTGTCAGATATAAGGTCACGTTCAAACAAAAAACAGCACTAAAATTAGTAATTTCCCCCTGCAGCTTGTTGGCGCCTTTCACATTTTCACTTCCTTTTCTTAGTCTAACCAAGACAAGTAACAAGAGGGCAGTATAAAACCACATGAGCTGTTATATCTTTCCTATTAGTTGAGCTCTCATTCTTGGAGATGAACGCTCTCATGAAATCACCTCCTGGGAGCCTTACAACTTGCTTAAATTAAGAAGCACCATTTGGTCTCATAGGACTGCTTCAGATTAGTCTAGGAGAGCAATCCCCCTGCCTGTTAGACACAAGAGAGTAGAACAGCTATTTATCTTACTCCACTGCCTTGCTTGATCCAGAAACTCAGCCACCAGTTGCTAAAAGCTGTACTGCCCACATTCAGCACAAACAGTGCCATGATGACAAGGAATGCAAAGGGGCCTCCAGCTGCCTGAATGTAGATACCATAAACAGACCAGGGGACAGAGCCTTTGCCTTTCTCTTCCAACTGGACCAACTGACCTGTGAAACAAAAGAGAAGAGAATGAAGAAAAGAAAGCTGTTCCATGAAAATTTTTAAGTTTGTGAACATACACAAAGCTACAGTCATTGTCCAACTGTACAGAGTACTTTCAGAAACACAGACATTACTTAATACATAGAACTCAACAGTTCAAACAGTTTTTCAAAAAGTCACATTTCCTCTGTAGAATCATTCACATCATGGTATGTCTAAAAAAACGTAATCAGCACAGATTTAAATGCTAGGCTTGTATCAGCCTCACTATTGCTTTTTAAACGCTGCTGAAGTTCAAAGTTAACGTCAAACAGAGAACCACAAAACAGAGGTTAGATCTTCCAATTCTTCATACATAAATGCCATGTCCTGCCTAGGACTCTGTGAGTACCAAGCTATACACATTGCCATCTTAGGATAGGAGGGAGAAGTGGTGTGGGAGACAGGATACTACAAGTTCCTTTGTGCCAATAGCATGTGACCAGCAGCAGCCTGACTGAACTTAAAAACATTGTGCAGGCACCCATATTTAATGAATTAATTAATGTTCTTTGCCCACTGCCTGTGTCCTATCAACCATACTGAGTGACCAGGACTTGAGACAGCTTTTAAAACCTGAGAGGTACATTCATAATACACTTTGAAAGCAAATGTTTTGAGCTTATTGGTGTATAAAAATAATTACAGCCAGAAATCTGATTACATAGTTACCCTCTTCCTTCTTTACAACTTTCTCCTTCTTCACAGACCCTGCTTTGGTACTTTTATCCTGGGGTCTTTTCAGTGAACTGTTTGTATTCTTCTTTATATTAATCTGCAGGAAAACAATGACACTAAACATACCGGAGTAATTTGCTTTGACATTTTCATATCTGAACCCAAATTTTTTTATAAGCTGCATCCTAAGGACAAAGGCTTTCAAGAGCTTAGTATTCATATCACAGGGAATATTAACTTAACTGTTATTATGGATGACTGCCAACTCTAGTGGATTTAATTCTCCTCCTTTATTAATCTAAACTGCTACCGATCTGTACCGGTAGTGCGCAAGCTTAATTTCCAGGTTCAGTGACACTATGTGCGTACATGGTAGAGGAATGACACCCCTACTACTGAGAGAAAGATACAAACCCCCTGTCCCTTGTAAAAATAACTTACAATTTTATTAAGAGGCTTTTTTTTCCCCAAGCACCCTAGTACTTCGCTCAGGAAGGCTCTCATGAAATGCCTCTAAGGACAAAGTCAGGTTAAAACTTGGTCTTCCAGAAGTCAAATGTCCAAACACTAAACTGCACACACAATTACTGTTCTAAACCAGCCTTCTTCCCACAAATGGAAGTTACTACCTGTTCAGAGACAGCCTACATTAATTAAAATCCCCTACACAGCATCTTCAGGATCCTCTTGCCACACTTTATGTGAGAAGAGACCTCTCACACATATCAAACCACAGAGAATCTAACTTCACCATCCATTTCTTCTTATCCCATCGGGAATGCAAATTAATGCTCCTTCCATGAGCTAGTGTTTACAAAAAGACAGTGAAGGTCAGCCAACCACGCGGACTAGAGAATCTCATGTTAACTGTCATTACATTAATCTTAAAAATGGCAGAACTATAATCTTCATGCCTCAGAAAGGATATGCAGAGTAATGCATTTTATTCTTTTTCTTCTTTCACTGACATCTCCCAGGACAAAATTTCACCAAGCACCTTCTATATCTGTATATTTATCACAATGGTACCTTTTTGGGAACATTTTTTTTTTTTAAATGTCTGCAACTTGTGAATAAGGAGCCTCTCATCTCTTAAAAAATAAACTGCAGATGTGCTTTTTAATCTCTTCTTACTAAGAGAAAACGCACACAACACTTAGAGAAGTAAATCATCATCAAATAAAAAGCAGCAAAGGTGCTTACTCCAAAGAATAACTTCAGAAAACAATCAGGAGAAAGGTGGGAAAAATTAAATTGCTGAAAATTTAAATGCATGTGCTACTGAATGGTTCTTGTTATTTTCTAGATTTACATTTTTTCCACTGACTAAAATACTAGAGCACAAATCCAAGTTTGCATTTACAGCCATTGTTTCATAACAGAAGCAGTGTCAAGCAACAACTTTTTTCTCAAAAACCCCCAAAACAAAGCAATTACAGTTACACATCCAAAAACTGTCAAATCTAACTTTTGTCAAGTTGCATCATTTCTCCTGTGCCTCGGTCACACCCTATGTGAAAACGAAGTAACAAACCAGGAAGATTTTTTCAGAAAAAGGTCAGTCCAGGTCTGTGCTAATTTGGAGGTAAATTAAGAAATGAGGTGTACATGTAAAATAAAAGAGACAACAAGCTTCCTGCTCTGGGCGTCACCAGAGGAGATGATACATTACTTTCATGTTCAACTCATGAGCTCACTGGCAGAGTCCTCTCTAGTATGCATTCCCTAAATAGGAACTGTGACTGCAAATATGAAGTGCTAATGAAGCATAGATTATTCTACAGGAAGTCTATTGGTCAGATCAACACATGACCATGTGAAGCCATTATCCAGTCTTCCAATTAATGTCATTTGGTTCATCTCATCAGAAAAGTCATCATTCAGAGCACTTTAAAATAAACAAAACAAGTACCTCAATATGTGGTGTTTCTCCCAGCTGTAGGTTATTAAAAATAGTTGCATAGTCCCCATTTAAATTCATCAGTTCCTCATGACTTCCTCGCTCAGTAATGCAGCCTTCTTTCATGAAGATCACTTCATCACAGTCAACAAGATACTGGAGAAAATGGCAGTAAGAACAAGTCTTTATCGTTATGGCCAATAATCAGACACACTCCCACACAATCCTTTTCAGTACTTTATAGACATTTGCAGACAACACTCCTCTTCTGAGGTAAGATATCTGATTTTTAAAGGCCCTGCATTGACTACAGCACCATGATTACTTTCACTGTACACAAATAAAAAGTTTTTATGTTCTGTCAAAAACGATCTGTTATAGAAGACACAATTCATGATACTTAAACACTGCAAATACTGATATACTAAGTATTAATATTTCTATGCACAAAAGATAGCAAGAAAATCTCAGAATACATCCCTTCTGATTACTGACACCAAATCTAAGTTTTTCTGATGTGACGAACTAGCTTTATAGCAAGTTAACAAAAGTGTTTTTGAACAAGGTATTTATTTCTCTGGTAAATTTTCTTTAGCCAAGTGTTACCAGTCCAGATCAGACACCAAGCAGCACTGGTATCAAATAAAGAATTAGATTGTGCTGGGTGCATATTTGCAAACCTAGTCTGCAAACAGAAACCACGCATCCTATAAATGGACAGGGTTGTGCTGTTACAGGTCAGGGCATAGAAATTTCCAGTATGAAGGCAATTGACTAAACAGCATTTCAAGGAAGTCCAAGAAAGAAAGTATGAGAGATGTAGTACCTGAAGCTGATGAGTGATGAAAAGGACAGTCTTTGACTTCAGGTGCTTCCTTATTGCACTGTTAAAAATGTGATTTCCAACATGAGCATCTAAGGCACTAAGGGGATCATCAAGGATGTAAATGTTCCTGTCACTGTACAGGGCTCGAGCCAGACTGATTCTCTGACGCTGTCCTCCACTCAGGTTAGCCCCTCGTTCACCAATCTGCACAGACACACACCCATTATTTTATTTCTACAGCACCATGCAACACAGATATTCAGAGCTCAAGAGGTGGCTGGGATGAAGCAGACCATAATATTTTTTTTTTATGTATACACACACACACCTCCCATAATATTATATGTTGTTTTAATACATATATATATTCTAGTTTAGGTGTCCACTTCTTTGTGAAATGTGTTATACATTTAAACTCAAGGTTAACGTGCTGGAAATGTGGCAGTACTTTTTTGCTTATTTAACTTTTTTTGTATTAACTTAGCCATGCTTTTTTCTTAGCTATTTTAAATCAAGTTCGAATAGGTCCTGTTAAGGCAGCTAAATTTACAACACAATAAAAAACTCCCAAATTGTCAACATCTGAGTCAAAAACACAGCTCAACTCTCAATAGCCCAGGGCCTGCATTGATAAACTCAGCTCAAGAAGGTGCATTCAACAGCTTGGCTTATATGCATACCAGACTGATGTTCCACTCACCCCAGTCTAGTCTACCAAACCAAAACTCTACCTTTCTGCATCTACTGATTAGTTTACTATAAGCAAAATTTATACCTCTGTCAGGTCCCCATTTGGAAGGATGGCTAGGTCAGGCCTTAGACAGCAACCATTCAACACGGTATTGTATCTAAAGAACAGTTAGATACATAGTAAGAACACTGTTATTCCCCCACCCCAGGTATCTAACTAGTACAGTATTATCTCACTCTCTACACTAATAGCAGACATTCCAGCAGCATAAACCAAATTATCTGCCTTGAATTCCTAGGAAGAAACCGAGGATAATTAATCACCTACTTCTGAAGTACAGTGAAGGTAAGGAGGCAATTTCTTTCCAGGGACAGCTAGCACAGGCCACAGGGAAGACCCTCCACTGGGGGAGGGCAATGGAAGGTGCCCATACATGGCAAAAAGCAGTTGCTGCATTTAAAGAGGGCAAGGCCAAGACGGCAAGAGCAAATGCCACTTCAGTGCTGTTCCACAGCAGCTGCTAAAAACAGAGATCAGACAGTACTCCAGCATAAGGTACAGCCCTCACTGCAAATGAGCAATGACAGACGCACTGACAGACATCAGCCACAGTGACCAAGTGCAAGAGAGGCAGGCTCTTAAATGAGACTTAAAGGAGTCTTAAAGACAGACTCTAAAAGGATACGTAGGCTTTAACTACAGTGTACCCTGCATTAAATTTTCCCACGCTTGGGCCAAGAATTACTAAGCTTTCAAGAAAATCAGCAAACAGTTCTGACAAACCTTTCTTCATCATATTCCTTGCCAAAAAGAATGTTGTCCCGAAGTGTAGCATTGAGAATCCAGGCCTGCTGGGCCACATATGCAAATGTTCCACTTACTGCAATGCTACCCTCCAACAGGGTCATCTGAAATTAAAGATAAACTGAAATTATGCTATTCCATGTTTAGAATAGACTTACTTCTACAGAGTACAAATCAGTTAAATAGGAGATAGGAAAGAAGAGCAGAAGTAGTCAAAACATAATTTCTCACCTGTCCTAAAATTGCTGAGATAAGTGAAGTTTTTCCACTCCCCACACTGCCACAAATTCCAACAAGTTTTCCCTAGACAGAAAAAAAAATAAATTATGGTACTTATTTCTTACATTCTCCATCCCTTTCAGAATTGACTACCTTTAGTACCTCCAAAGGGACAGTTGGACATTAATGGTAGCTGAAAGGGGACAAAAAAAGCAAGACAGTCAGTATTAACTCTCAAATAATAAAGAGTGAATACTATCCCACAGTGGGCTAAAAGTGAATCAACTATACAGGTAAAAATGAATATATTTTAAGATCTGCTTCCCTTTGACTGGGCCTGATACAGGCCCAGAGAATGCTGCATTCAGCCAAAAGCACCAAGGCCTGCCTGAACAGAATACACCAAGATGCATTTGAGAGTGGAAGGAAAGATATAAAGAGGGAAAGACTGAAAGAAAAGTAGAATTTAGGATATATGGGTCCAGTAAAACTCTTTGCCTATGAGATACAGTTTGCAAAGGAACACGTACCAAGAAAAGGTGAGAATCCAGTCACTTTGAAGCATTTCTCTGCAGTAAAATGGGTGGGTTGATACCCACATTAAACAATGAATTCATCAAAACTACATTTGTTCCTTTTGTAAAAAAAGGTGAAGTGGACAAAAAGGGTATATAGCCATTTGTGGAATACATTGTTGGCCTCCTCTTGTTTACCAACTTCTGATAGAAAACTAGCCTTTACATTTTCAAGTAGCTGTGTACTCCTTTTTCAAGGCTGTTTTTTAAACTATATGAATCCTTCTCAGAAGTTTAAAATATAGGGGGTTTATAGTTTAAAATAGTTTAAACTATCCCTCTACTTATATGACTACAGGAGACAATTTAAGCATAAATATCTTGATAAACACAGGGATCCCGTTACTACAACATCCAACTGCCAGACTGCAAAACTTTTGTATTTGTGGAAGACATCATGTATTAAGTTCAATGCTTTTTCTTTGACAGTTTACATGTTTTTACCCATCTTGGAATGAGGACTCCAACTGCTTCTAAATTCTTGAAAAACCTCTGTGTCCTTCTACTGTACAAAAATTCTCAAGGAAGAAAATTGCACATTCTTCAACGAAAAGCACTGTTATGGCTCCATTACAACACCTAATCACCTAAAATGTTCACACAGAACATAGCTGAAACCCTGCAAAATTATCAAACGGCTGCAGGAATACACCATCCACCAATATCGCACTGATACCCTTGCTGCCCTGCTGATTCTTTAAGTTCATTGGCTCATATACTGTACTAAGAGCTACAAACAGCAAAGCCATCAGTTAGATGTGAAAGCTATACAACCTGCAGTTGTTTCACAGGCTGTTTGCAAAGATCTAGTTTGCTAAAATGGCACAGCTGTTTACATCAAGATCAGACACTGCATCCTGGATACTGCAGTTGCCATGGATATTACAGGAGTGCACAAAAGCAATATGCTCCATTTCATGCAAAAAACACACAGCTCTCTATCCCAAGGCACAGCTAAAAAATGAGGCCTTTTGAAAGCTCAGATATCCTCCTTTCTTCTCTTACCTTTTCTATCTCCAAGTCAATGTTGTAGAGAGTCCTCTGAAGCCGAAGATTAACCAGATGGATGATTTTGTTCTCCTCTTCAGGGCTAGGATGGTCATCATTGTCCACTAGAAGATGGCCCTTCTGCTCTGCCAGCACAGCTTGCTGTCCCTCATTCTGCAGCTTCATTTTCTCTTTCTTGCCCTTGGTGACTTTCTTGTCTTTTTTCACTTTGGGGGTCAACTTTGGTGAGCTCTGGACGCTGGCGTGGGAGAAGTCCCAAGCCAAGGTAGCATTTTTCACCTCTATCGCGGTGTGAGGATTGGCTGGTTTTTTCTTTATCATATGAACCTCTTCCATTAGAAATAAACTCTGATAGGAGTTGTGAGAGAGGTGTAAAGATGAGACACCTGATCAAGACTGGGAGACAAGCCTATGGCACACTCACGCAGCAAAACACATCAGGCTATACAGTAGGAGGAAGCTGAAGAGCAAAAGGTAGCTCATTAGTGTAAACTAACTCCAGGCCTGCTAAGTGGCCGGGGCATTCCTGGATGTGGTGGAAGCACTTAGATACACTAAGACTTTTATAGAACTGGAATACTCTGCATGCAATATGAGAGGGGCTTATTCTTTTAACACTGTTTGCAACTGCAGCTCTGTAACTTCCAGATTAAACACATATGAGCAGAATACATGGGTTGGAGAGAAGAGGTCACTTTGAGGGAAAGTGACTGACTTGTCCTACACACCAACTCATTATGGAAGGAGATGGAATGACTTTTAACTTCAGCCTTTACCCTTCAACTTTTTCTGCTGGGAAAAAGTCATTCCACACAAATTTAGCTGACCTATCTTGGGCTGCTTGACAATAAGAAGTAAGCCATTAAGTCCATTGTATCATGTTTTCCACCACATCCATCAGTATTTACAATCAACACAGATGAGGAAGAGATTTTTCACACAGTTTAATTACAAGATAAAATGTTTTCCATTTACATAATTCATGTTTTGAACTAAGGAGCCATTTGCAATTAAAGACTTCCCAATTCTCAATCTTATTTACTCTTGCAATTGCTATACCTGAATCATACATTCATAAGAAAGCTCATACTCATTTACAAAGCCAAAAAGTCAGTTACATTCTTACTGTGATGTTAGAGTAACCCCACCTTGTGTTACACTCCTTACACAGACTATACTGTTTACAGTCAAACTGGGAGATATTACAATTTACCCTCTCCTTCTCTCCCCCCGCCAAAACTCCCCTCAGTGCATTCGAATTTAAGAAAGCCTAATTTAAGGTGACTCAGAAGATGAAACAAAAATGCTCAAAAGCAATGAGATCTCAAAACCATTCTGCAGATCCCATTCTTCTCACACCCAGGTTTGTCTCATGAATGCATTACACAGAATCCATGTATCTGTCAATGCTTGTGGAATCCTATTGGGAAATTTCTGCAATGTGCAATGCACTATTGTCTTCAAGAGAGAAGACAAAATAAAGGCCTATCCTCTGAGTTCATACTAAAGTACATACAGTGTGTTCACAGGGATTGAAGGATGAGATAAGGATTGTTTGTTATAAGGGTTTCACTTTTCTGCCATAGATTCTGTTTTGTCAGATCACAACTGCATTTTATTCATATGGTGGTGTTTCAGTCACTTAATCTGGTCTGGAAACACAAAACCTCAGTTTTGCATGACTACAAATAAAACTCTGGTTTGTGCAAAGCTGTCTATACGATACATGACATTTCCAAAGTTTCATTAGCAAAACATGAAATTTCATTGCAGATGTTGCACTGTCTTCTCATTCAGATGGTCTTAAAAGGGAGTTTAAGAATTATTATACTGTGAGCCATCTAGTCCTGTATTCTATCTCTTACAGTGGCCAACATCAAAATCCTAAAATCATTAAATAAGAATATTTTGCTTCCCACACTGGTTATTATCTTAAACTTCTAATATTCCTTCACTACATTTGTATCACTTTTGCAGAATCCAATAATCAGGACTGCTAAGTGTAAAGAAAAAGAACTCCTCAGTTGTTAAAACAACCTTACCTTCTAAGTGTTCCCTTAGCATCTATTATACACATACAACACTACACTTACAGTTAAAACTGCAAGGCCAAATGACTGCTTACCTTAAATCTGTCAACAGAAACAGATGCCTCAGATAGAGACTTCACTGAGAAAGGCGTGACTTTTAGAGCAAAAGTCATTGAATTAAAGACAGTGACCACTGTGAATGCCTAAAAATGAGACAAAAAAAGAGAATCACATTTGGATGCAATATACTAACAACTCCAACCTTCTGAAAGCTGAAATGTCACAGCAACAATTCAAAGCCATAGAAAAGGCTGACAGTCCAAGAATAACCATTTAAATATTCAACATATTCACAAACAGCAGAAAACAGCAAATCTACCCAACTCCTTCTGTAGGGCTTTTTAACAGACCAAGACAGACATCTTCAGTGTTTGTAGGTCTACCAAAAGCAGCAGCTAGCAAATTCTGCATCAGCCTATTACTGTGAAGACCCCAGTTTAAATCCTGTTCTAAGACATTTGTGCTGTTTGCATCCAAGCACACTGTAAAACAAAAACATGCAGTAATCCCAATGCCCTATCGGAATAGCAAACAGAAGTGCTCATTTACATTCAGCTCAAAACCTGTTCTGGGGAAGGTTAGAACTGAAAACAGCACTGAGAGCTTTTTGGGCAAAATAGAAGACTACATCTGCTGCTGTCACACCCATCAGATGTTCACTTCTGTGAGCAAGGCTACAGCCTGGCCACAGAGGCACAGCCACAAAGCAAAGAATATGATGAAGAGAAACAGCTGAGCAGAAAAGCTACTGTAGCAATATTGTACAGAATATTTTCAACACTGCAGTAAGTTACCTGAGCTGCTGTAAGATCGTAGCCAAGTATCATATGGACAGAAAAGGTCACCACGCTGGCAATGACTACAACTATGGGAGCCACACCCACAGTGATGCTCTGGAAGTAGCCCGCACGCTCTAAGATTTTACGTTCTTCCTCACGAATTTCTAGAAATATAAATAGGGGCACCACATTTGAAGTATGATTGGGGGAGTACATACACAACAGACACTACCATAGCACTATAAACACTGAGTAAGAGAAGCCTAACTACGCTTTAGCGTTTATCACATTATGTACTTTCTCATAAAGACCGCAGTTACAGTGAAGCAAACTATAATTATCTGTAAATCTCCATAGAAATAGAGGTCTTTTTGCTTTATTTAAAAATGGAGCAGCCAGCACATTTAGTAAATGATAAAAAATGGAACAAAATTTAAAAATGTAAGATTAATGCCAAGCCACAAACATCATTATGCTAGAAGGTGAAACTTTAGAAGCACGTCTGTTTGTCCAACCCATCATGCATAACAAATAGGAAGCCTGGAGGATGAAAAGTGTTATTACACTGCACGTACATCGACATCTACGGTACTAAGCTAGGAGGAAGCACCAGGCTACTAAGCAATGGGGCATCTGCACAAAAGCAAACATTTACAGACTGTGTGAACTCACTTTGAACATTCTGAGAAAATGGTTTGACCCAGGCATACATTTTAATGAACTTAATGTAATTAAGAACTTCATTCATCTTTTGCACACGCTCATCTGTTGTTGATACACATTTTCTTCTGAAATAAGCTGTGAGACGCGATACAAACATCTGAAACAAAAGGCAACACCATGCAACGTTAATGGCAACTCAGAAAGAGCAAGTACATTCAACTCTTAATTACCAGAGAAAGCCAATTTTGAATCTGAAAAAGGGATTCAGGGATGGGGCAAGGCAACTATTGTTCTAACATAAAAGTCTAGCTGGCTGCAAACACTATTCATATCCTCCCACCCCATCTGCACTGAGCAATAGACTCATGATAGCAAGTTTTAACACAAATAAAATTTGTGAAAACAAAGGTGTGCGCTTTTTACCTACATTGAATAGTACCAGATTTGTTAAAGTTTCTGAAGCAGAAAGACTAGAAACGCATTAACCTAAAGACACACCCAGCTGACCCTCATGGCAAATAAACAGTAGAACCCATTTAGGCCAACTTTTTAACCTGGTCCCATAAAGCAAAAGAGCAAGCTGAACTTTGCTCAGCCAAATCAATTTCTGCCATATGCCAGTGCTATGAAGGTGGTAAAACAGTTTTAACATTTTTACTAAACCAATCTAGAAATAAATAGCTGTTCACGTGTTTCTAAGTATCTGCTACCCTTACATTCATCCCATTCCTGGTCTGAAATTCAAAACCAACACACTACTTCAGGAAGTTTTCAGCTCTTTGCCCTTCTTCGTACTCCTGCAATCTCTTTTGGAGTCCCCATCAATAGAGAAGGACTGCTGAAAAGAACTGGAAAAGATGATCAAACTCCATTTCTTATTCCCCTCTTTAAAATATAATTCCCATTATTTTAATCCTCACTGTTGGCCAGACAAATTGGACCAAAGTGGACCTCACAGTATTCAGCCTCCATGCTTTTTAAAATTTGTATTATGAATATAGTGACAAATCTTAGCAGCCTTACAGGGCATTTTAGAGGCAAGAAGACTTTGGCTTGAACTAGCCTATTTCACAGCTCAGCAGAAGTAGAGGCAGGAGTAACCAATCAAGAACACCCTCTCCCACATTCGGTGCTTTTCAATATCTTTTGTTGAAATCAAGAGCGATGTGCTCATGCAACACTGAGCTCCTGTACACAGGCTGGAGACCTTGTATCTTTCCAACCTCAACTAAAACCACCTAAGTATTCTGTAGTTTAATTTAGCTATGCACATTTATCTCAGTCAAATCTATCAGCTTTCCTATTTCCATTTTCTAATTTTCTTTACCATTTTGAGCTTCCTGTTTCCAAATTTCTGCTTCATGCACTATCTTTAGAAACACCACCAATAACATGCAGCACCATAAACGAGCTAAATCTAGCACATTTCAACACCTTCTATTCAGAACTACACGTATGTCTGACATAATAAAAATGGGAAGTAAGACTTAACTCTTTCCCACTCACCATTGCTGGGTAGAAAAGGATGAAGACAGCAGAGCCCAAGAAGCCTGTTGGACCCAGTATAATCACATTATAAACCATTCCTAAGATGGCCACAATAGGCCCCCCAGCCAACAAACTCCCAACTGCTGCAGCTTCAAACATCCTTTGACCATCATTGGAACATACATTTATGAGCTGAAAAACACACATAACAGATTATTTAGATTTAAGGCACAGCTCATTCTCAAAGGAATATATTGCATATCCATTTTCACGCTGCAATTTCCAAAATTATGCAGCAGTTTACCTCTCCAAGAGACTTCTCCTTGATGTTCTTCAGCTTAAGAATTTTCTTAAACGCCATTGTCAAGATAGCTCCACGCAGTCTAACCCCCGTGCGGTAATTCAAAGCCCAGGTTAGTGCAAGGGACCAAGATCGCACTATTTCCGTCATAAAGATGCCAAAAACTAAAAACAAGCTGTACTGCAGGTTGGACTCACTCTGTTGGGTATACTCCAAAAGATGTTTCACAACGAACGCCTACAGGAAGAAATGCAAGTTTGCATGAACACCCCATCATCCCAGAAGACCATGCAACAACTTTATGTTAAGTTAGAAATAAGTAGGCTACTTTGCTTTTAAAAGAGCCGTTTGAAATAGAAAGCATCTTCTTTCTAGAAGTAAAAGGTGTCAATACAAGAAGTACTGTAACACAAAGCCCTGCTGAGAGCCAAGCACTGAGTCAAATTTAGTAAGTAAAGAGAGTTTAATTTGGAACCATATTCCTCGCAGCACGCTTCTAATCCTCCGTGTCTTCTAACTTAACATAAATCTGTCAGTTAGCTGAAAGCAATGCATTATCATATAGAAGAGTTTTAAAATATAGTCACTACTTATACATCTGCGCACATTAAGAAACATTCCTTTACGTGACATTAAGACCTTTTTTATTTTATCTTTGGTTTGCTTCAAACGTGCTTATTTGATAAAAAGGAACAATGTACCTACAGTTGTAGAGGGGAAGAGTGAGAAGGACATTTGCAAAACATTCCTGGAAATAAACATCAGCAGTTTAATAGTAAAGAAAAAAACAAGCAGAAAGCACAAGGTACGCAATACCACAAATCATTGGGGACAGGGGAGAAAAAAAAAGACAAAAAACTAACCATTCAATCCCTCCCCATACCCTCGCCCCCCAAAAACATAAACATTTTACCTCAGGAATCACATTTCAAACATCACCTGCAGAAAGAGGACAGCCCCCAGAACCACCGATTCCCACCTCCAGCTCTTTGTGGTCCAACGGCACAATATAACATCATACAACTCACAATCACCAGTGATATTAAATACTATTGACTGCGAAACAATAGGCTTTTATTTGAAATGAAGTGCCATCTTAAATGGTAACATCTCAAAAACACTGTACAACAGGTAGAGCATTGTATAAACATACAATCTGCACATACAGGATAATAATAAAGGGCTAATATCTAACAGTCAGTCTTAGCCTCTAACATAAACTAGATTTGAAACTACACACAAAATTGTAAAGATACAAAAACAGAACAGTATTTGTTCATGAAGTCCAAAAGAAGTCAAACTTGCAGGTGCCAATAGAGGAGGCTTCTGAGGCTGCACAAATTCTGAAATCTGGTTTAAAAAGTATCCTACAGTAAGGCTTCACAGACAGCAAAAGATTTCCTAGAGAGCTTTTAAACAAATGATGCTTTAAGATACTGGTGCTTTTGATATGCTAGTACAGAGCAGAGAATTACCTTTGCCCACAATAAAAAGCAACAAAAAAAAAATCTGAGACCAAAGAAAATATTTGAGAAGCCTTCCACATCATAGTCCATTGAAGTCCTCTTGGCTACACCAGGTTTTGCAAATAAGAGTTCTGTATAGTTTGAAGAGAGAGGAAAAAAACAAAACCCCACTACTTCAGCAAAGGTATTGATAGCTATAGCCCAGCACCAAATAACAGAAAAAATGGAGATCAAATTCATCTGTTCTGAGGAAAGTAATTCTGCACATCAGAACCAAGGAAACATGCTGTAAATAATTTGCTCTTTCTTTTTCACAGGTGTGAATTAAAGCCAGATGTCCATCAGGTTCTAGAATGGCCACTGAGAAAATTTACATACCAATCCCTGAACAAATGTGAGGGGCTCACATTCACAGATCTATTGCATTCCAACTTTCTCCTTACTTGGATTTAGTTTTACATCGACTGTTTGGACCACAACTGCATACAGTTGGTTTGCAGTTACTAAGGAGATTACTGACTTCTTTTTCCAGTATTCAATCCAACATATGCAACTGAGTCACTGAGCAATTGGGGTGAAAATCCCCCTTTTTCCTCACGAGCTGTAACTCAGCATGGTCGCAGACTGCAAGCATTTTCTCGCACACCACAGCATTGCTGAAAGTCTCCAAGAGAGGATGTATAAAGATAGCAGATGTTTCCTGGGGTCTCATTCCTCCCAAAACTTTTTAGTGCAATTTTTCAGCACTATTTTATAGATTCAGCATCTCCCGTGATGAAATAGAGAGCAGCTTACATTATACCCCCATTTTTTTTTTTTCCGGAAGAAAGAAAAGAGGAAACAGCAGATTAAAGAATTTTGAAAAGGGAGGGGAAAAAAAGTCACACAGAATTAACAGTTACATCTGAACACATATTATTTGAATTCAAACTAGTTTAATGACAAGAATCCAGCATAAAATTATTTACAAAACAAGAAAGTTACAGCACAAAAACTAAAACTCAAGCTATCAGGGAAAAAGGAACTCCTGTGACTATTACCGTAGTAGTTGGTACTAGCTGCTCGGCTGTCTTAAGCATTCCCATTGAATAAACATTACCTTACCTTTGCTCTTGGCGTTGGCTCTGCCCAGCAGGACTGTCTCATTCTGACGCAGAAAACAGCCATCCTGAAAATTCTAAAGAACAGCTTCTGTCACTGGTCCCACTGCAGTGCCGGCGTCCCTGCTGCAGCCAGCGTGGGGCAGGCTGCAACTGGAGCCAACTGGGAAATCGGGAAACTTACCTCCAATAGCTTACCACTCCCCCCTCCAATAACTGACCAAACTGTCAAGCTGTACTCCACTAAGATAGCAAGTTTCCCCATCTCCCAAACAGGAAGAATAGCTCTGAACAGTTACAAGCAGGTACATTGTTCAGACCTGGAGTTAAACTGATTATGTTTAGTAATCAAAAAACTTCTTTGCTCCTCAACCCAAACTTGTAAGTTTTGGTAGCTGATCAAATAGCAGCAAATATTCACTGAAGATAAATAGTATCTCACCTATACTAGTACATTCTGATGGTTATTACAAGGCAGTCTGACACACGCAGCTGTCTCACCAGGTTATGGGTTTGGATACTGTGCCAGACGCAGAATTTATCAAAATAAAAAAAATAATAAAAAAAAAGGAAGACCCTTGAAGGATCTATTTGGTATTAAAAAAAAAAAACACACAAGAAGTCTGCAACAACTCCTTTCCAGTTATAAGCCACAGCTGTTGGCTGGCATTTCAAGGTCATAGACATTAAGTTTAATATAGTGTTTAACTCCATTTTTATAATTTTCACCAATACATGAGGTCAAGTCAAGTGCTTTTCCTGATCTCCCTTTTCACCTTCAGGTGACTGAAAGGGCGTAACAATACAAGAAAGCACTGGTACTTCTGAGGAGACAGCATAGGCATATCTATAAGGCATGCCATTTTTAAAAACAGGGAGGAGGGATGGTAAAGACTTATTTTTCATGCCAAATGGTGGAACCAAAAGGGAATTGCTCCTTATTCAGAGAAATGAATAAGGTTGCCTGTAAATGGGCAAATATCTATAGATAATTTTAAATAACCCAAATCGAGCATCAATTGCAGCGGTAGCCCCCAGCCTAGTCAAGTTGGTTTGTTTTTCTCCTTCCCCTCCCACTCTCTCTCATTCAGCAGTTTGGCTGAGACAAACTGAGAAAATTACACTACAGAAATTAGGGGCAACCCTCCTGCAAGTTCTTTGCTAAAAATAAAAGCATCTACTAAAGCCCTGTAGTGAAACAATGACAGAAGCTCTTCTTGGGGAAAGCTAGCGCTGTTAAAACCTTAATCGTGATTTATTGTTAATTACCAAAGTATGTTCATATATTTTATAATACAAGCTACTATAAATTATTACCAAGAAAACAATACCACAAATATTTATTGTTATTCATATTACAAGTAACAAGGCAAATTTAAAAAGGCTTAAAAAGCAGAACATCATTTTGATAAGACATTTAAAAGCAGGAAAACATTTTAAAAAGACATTTCACCTAACAGTGCACCCAAGTGTACTTACCCAAGAAATGAAACTTCAGCTTACCAGCACACTGAAACGTGTACTACTAGCAGTAATACTGCTCCTACTCCTCAAGGGAAATGTGTAGAGAATAAATTTAGTCAAAATTTCAACTGTAAATCTGCACAGCACGTGCAACAAACAGGTGACAAAAAATGGTGTGAATGTCAAGTCCCATATGTTGTTATCTTCATTACGACCCATAGCAACAAACAGCAGCAGCTCCTAGAGGCAATAACGTACTCTAACACTTCTACATGAAACCTGTCTGACCGTTCTCTGTAGGATCTATACCCACAGACTTCTTGAGACCTGCTCACATTAGTTTTTTAGTGCTCTAATAAAATTGTTTCATTCCACTTCTTGAAGACTGTGCTATTAATGCCAATAATCTAAGATTAGTGTTTTATCAGATTGAATTTTATTCCAAGATAAATTTACAGAATTGCAAAAAGAAAAGGAAAACAATTAAAAGACCTGCACATAAGAATTTTATGCAAAGAGACCACATACCAGTTAAGGAAGAACTTTAAACTATACTCAAAACCAAAGAGAAAAACCAAGTGTGCATTTCCTCCAGGATACCTAAACTCCCCCTCCCTTCTGCAAGAACTTGCCTCGGTATTCAGCAACTGATCCATCAGCTGTAGGAAACCTATCTTGGATTATTGAATCACTCTGGAATTTTGCCCCAAAATTTCTAGCTAGTCAAAACATTTAAGTGATTCTGCAATGAAACCTTAAGACTTTACAGTTGGCCATGAGATGGAGCCCTCTGGGGTTGTTAAAAAAAGGATGGATATTACTTACTGGTCCACTAAAACCAGCGAGCTGCGTGATCATCAGACACACTATGGAAATGATGAGCCTCGTGCGGCAGAAAATCCACACAACCCTCCGGAGAGAAGCATCATCGGGCCCACTTTCTTTCAGTTCTTCGTGCCACAATCTCTCCAGCCTAATAAAAACAGAAGCCTCATGCTATAAATTTTTCACCATGAGAGAAGGTACAATCTCATAGGTATTTCTTTGTGAAAATTCCAAGCACTTCCTAGCTTAAAGCAACAAAAATTACTAGATATCAAGAGAAATAAATACATGGTGAGGTACAGAGAAATAAATCAAGACAAATATCTGCATCCTGAAATATCTGTGTTGCATTACTTCTACAGATGAGAGGGATGAAAAGCACAATGCCTTTTGCTTTGCCTGGAGTCTTTTTGGCAATCTTAATATACTGACTTCTCACAGTCTTTCCTTGCTGATCTGACAGAAGAGTTGAGAATTTTTCTCAGGTTTTGACTCCACATTAGCTATAAAAGGTTAGCCTGATCACAAGATCTAACCCATATTCAAATCACCTTGCTACTGTCAGTATTACTTTTCATTATTTTAGCACAAGATTTTTTTCAATGTAGCCTTGAGAAAGAACTTTGTTTTAATAAAAAATAGTTTAAAGACGTGCAAAATCAGAAAAATAATTGCAAAACATTCTGGGAGACAGAATCCTCTAAATTCACTGAAATTGGCAAGAGTACAGAAGCAGTGCAGAGAGAGGAAGTGGTCTATGAAGGATAAAACTACATTCCACTATTCTGAGAAAGCCTTTAGAACACAATATCAGTGCTGCTTTTCTAGGGCAATACTATATCATTGCCCATGAACTAACGTATAAAAAAAAACAAAAACAAAACAAGAAAATAACTGAGATATCTCTACCTTCTACAATTGACATCTGAAGACTCATGCCTTGATAAAGACCATACATCATCCATAAACAATTCCCCTTTCTTGTACGCTCTGTGGGCCAAAGGAGTGAGCCAGGAGAAGGTCATGCAGGAGAAAAGCCCAGCATTATCAACAGGGTGCTGGTGTCTAAAAGGAAAAAAAAAACATGAACAAATGAAAAAGGAAACAGAATTGTAAATCCCTGAGAAAAACAAAGCCTCCTCTCATTGAAATTGGCCCATGCTAGTCATACTTGCTAAACAAATTCTGTTTTCACTATCAGTCAGCAGACCTACAGCTGCAGTCCTGCTTTGTGACTGGTTTGAAAAGCAAATGCTGTATCAGTTCTTTTGCTGCCTAAAGACTTACTTGGAAGTAGTCCGTATGGGTTTCAGCACGTTCAGGCCATGGTGGTATTTGCCCTTGTGATGCTCTTCGTCCAGCATTCTCAGCTGGGAATGCACAGAGGTGTCCAGTGGCAGGCCCTCTGCCCGAGCAGCTGCTTCCAAGGCATCCTGGCATTCAATCTGCTTTTACAAGAAAGACAGCAGAGTCAGAGGTCAAAACTATGTTTAAAGTCCATGACTTCTGACTCCAGCAACTTTGCACCTCTTTCTTCTGTAAATTACTGCGCAACAGTAATTACTATCATTTAAATGTCTTAGAGGACAGGCTTCAGCCTGGCAGCAAAGACACTGAAGGGTCACATTCTAGATCTCATTAGATTGCTGCATTTCCAAAACATAAATTAACACCAGTATTGTGACTCTGCATTCAAAGGATAAATGGATAGACCAGACTAATCCTGCATCCTGCCACAGGAAATACAATAGAGAAAAATTACAAAATCAAGTACCTATGACATCAGTTCAGGAAATCAGTGACTGGCTAATACAATGAAATTGACATACTTTCTTGATGAATTTACACCCTCTTCGTGTAATTTAGATACTTATCCACAGAAAATTCCAATTATTTTCAGAATACTACTAAAGTCCCTTCTTCAAAAGTAACTTGGATTAGATCAAAAAACAAATATGCATTAAGGAGAATTGTACTTTCTTTTATCATGCTTCCTGCTTTTTCTCTTTTTCCATAAAGGGAACAAAGATAATTTTCTCTGCTCCCAGACACACTTCTCAATGGCTCAGCAACTTTATTAACAACCACTTAAAAGGCAAGCCTTATCTCAGAGGAGTTTTTCCACAGCTCTAGTGAAAGGCAGACCTAAACACTAATCTAAGAGGAGAAAGGAACAGCAGTGATATGGAGTAGTCAAAACATTGCAGAGTTCAAACAAACCTTTTGATCAGAAGCTAGATGTGGCAAAACTATCTGAGGAGATTAGCTTGCTATCTATACTCACAGAGGGCTCACTACTGGTTCTGCTAACTTAATGGACCATTTATTGCAATGTCACGTTACCTGTTTGTATCCTAGTTTTTTGACATGGAGTTACTTTGTGGAAAAAAACCAAAACAGTTCTGAGGTAAAAATCTTCCTGGCTGTCTCACAAACAGAGATACTATGTTTACCCTTATTAGTTGCCTTACCAGAGCAAAGTTACTTTATGTCTTTGAAAACAGCAACTGTAAGGCCTTGTAGCCTCCCAAAAACACAGTACCTGCAAAGCACTAAATGCATATCAATAGCAAGCACTTGGTTCCTAACTTCTCATTATGTAATTTTTGTCTGAAATGCCAGCATTTATTGGAGACTTAGTCTGTACTACATTAACATGTAAGCATGTAGCATTAAGACACCTAGCTTCCACTTATGTGAAGGACAAGAACAGGTAATTGATAATAGCATAAATCTGTCCTTTATTTAACCAAAGCACTTAAATAGTGCCTAAGGGTGTTGTCAACAATCCACGGTCCTGATCTGAAAAAAACTTATTCACTAAGCCTAAAGCTATGATTACAAAAGATAGCTAAGTAATAAGAAAACAAAAGAACATTACAACATCATGATACATGGAGTGACTCAAAAATATGCAATGCTTGAAATCTGAATTAAAAGACTTTTCATTCAATTTTGTATCAAATTACTAAGGGCAATAACACCTTACTAAATCTACCCAAATCAGCATTAATAAGGGACCTGCCAAAGATGTTTCAAAGGACTCAGTAGTAGGGAAAAGTTCTGCACCACTGCTTTTATGGTTACAGCCAACAAATTTATAGCTAGTTTGCTGTTACCCTTTGCAAGAGCCCCAGGCAGATTTGCCCAAACACCCTATTGCTGATAACATGCTTGTAAGTGATGTCACAGGCTATTTGCAGAATCATTGTTTTTCAGAGCACACAAAAAGTGCCTGTAAGTTAAAAAAAGTCTTCCAAAACCACTGTATTTGTCAGCATAAAAGAAGTTTTTCACCACTTACAAACAAGAATAGCTTTTTAATAAGAAAGCACAACTGCAAGATACAGTATTTTTAGGCAGTCCAAAGATAATGTTTTTAAACACTCACTGTGAAAAATAATTAAACTCTCCAGAGCTGCTCAACAGAATTCTCTCAGCAAAGGTGGAAAAGATGCATTGATAAAAGACTAGGGCACTGCCTCTGAAAGGCCTTTATCATGTCTTGCCATAAAGGCAAGTATAAGCGCAAAACCCTAGTCAAGTGCATTGCTCATCTCCATCTTCGCAAGGTTGTCAAAATCCCACAGGCACAACTATCAAGAAACAAATGCATCACACTACTGCACAATTAAGATTCTAAGAAAGTCCATACAGTTCTGCGTCACATTAGAAAATCTTCAAAGCACAGAGTTTAATCAGGAAGAAATGAGACTCCTAAGCAGTTCTACAATGCATTTCTAGAGCAAAAGACTAAATTACAAAAACTAGCAACAACCCCAACACTGTTAATCTAGGTTTCTGAATCCCTATTATTTTTTCAGGTGTTCAACTGGCAACATCCTGATTGCCTGCATACATGTACAGTTTTCTTGGAAACTAAAACCTTGAAGAAGTCATTAGCAATGTGACATAACAGGCTCCAGCACTGCTCTTGAAATAAATGTCTAATAAATCATGGCTGCACTATCAAACAGAAATCAGACTGCACTTTTTCTAATTCAGCAACTTATTAATATACCAATACAAGCAATGAACCAGGTGATACAACACAGTGTTGATAACTCTAAAGAAATGCTCGCAGATATCAGATAAATCAGATATCACTAACTGGAGGGGTCGGGGGGAGATCATTCAGACATTTCTTGAAAAACGGCAGCTCACTACTCAGCATCATCAAAAAGGCCAAAAGACAATGAAGAATAGTTACAAAAGACACAAAGAATAAAGCAGGAAACATTGCCATACCACTTAAAAACCCTAGCATTTGCCTCCTTTTTGAACACCAGAGTCAGTCCCCTATCACTTCAGTTCAAAAAGGGTACTATACTTACAATTACTTTCTGCAAGCACGAGAACAGTTGGGATTAGAACAGCTTCTACACAAGCATAAATTTAACACTTTTCAGCTGGATAGAAGAGAGAAATAAAGATAAGGTACAGGTATTTGAGAGGTCCATAAAGTCATGAATGGCACGAAGAAGATAACCAGGGAATGATCACCAACTGTTCTTACAACAAAAGAAACAGGGACACTCAGTGAAATTAATGTTTTTCACTTAAATTTAGAATTTTCTGTCATAGGATGCTGTAAAGTTGAAATGCATAAATGGACTTAAAATGGGAGAATTAAACTCACATAGGATAAGCATATCATGGCTTATTAAATGCATGACAGAAGGTAACAGCAATCATTTACCCATCATCTTATTAATAGCTGGTAGATTCCAAAAAAAGTTTCTGAAGCCATGGGCAGCTCCTAATAGAGAGTAATGGTTCTGCACTCTACATTTCATGAAGCTATGGCACACCTGGGTGCAGGCTGATATGATTCAACAGATGACTGGGAAAATTAACAGATTAACAGTTAAACTTTTAATCCTGAGAGCAATCCCCAAGAGTACTGAGAGTACTAAGGAAGTATCACTACACACATGATCTTGCCATGTTCTTTTACCTCCACAGCTAGCTCACAGATAAGCAGAGAAAGAGAAACATGGCTGGTGCTGCTACCACAGAGCACACCTCCCCGCTCTGACTTTTTGCAACTTGAGAGCAATAAAACCCTAAAAGCACCTGTTATCATGATTTCCTTGTCCAACAAATTGGTCATAGCAATGGTAAACACATAAGGTAATGTGAGAGCCAGAAAGATGACATGGTTAGCTCAAGACATGTCATCACAAAAAGTTGGGGTGAGATGAAGAAAATAAGTTGTTAAGGACAAGGAAAAAGATCTGCTCATTAAATCAGAGACAGCAGTACCAAATTCACAATCCACATACCAAGGTCATGTGAGAAGGCCATGAAAACACAGAAGATTTAGGAGCCAAGCTACAAAGCTGTCAAATATACATGATGTCAGGGGTAAGACAGACAGAAGTTCTGTAGGAAGCAAGAGGGGCATCAGGAACATCACACAGAAAGGCAAGCAAACTCAAATATGTGAAATAGAAGGACACTTCTGAAAACCTGCTAAGCAGCCAACATGGGCATTTATCTCTGAGGATGGGGAGCAGGTGAAGAGAAAGGAGGCAGCTGTGTTGTATATGGGAAGGAAAAAAAAACCACCACAAAACAGTGAGATCCTACCCTTTCACACAGGCAATCTCACATTTAACAGAGAAGATAACAATTTATTGGTTTGACAACTGTAACGTCAGATGACAACAGCAAAACCAGACAAGCCTGGAGGTCAAGCAAAACAGATTTTTTCAATCCCTTACTCATCTTGCAGAGAAAGAATTTGATGCGTATGCAGTCAACATATGACACAAACCCCACCCACCAAACAACTGTTGTCTCCCCTTCCATAAGGCAGAACATCTTCCAGGGCTCAGATCACTGCAGGGAAGAAGCTGCATCTCTTCTGGTCCTACTTCTACCTGACAGGAAACTAGAGCAGACATATAAAGGCTTCTTTTATCAATCCTTGCAGCTGATACAGAATACAAAAGCTACTGTGGTTGATTTACTATTACATAAAGTTAAAATTGTTTTATTTAAGTAGTAAAGAACTCTGAGTTGGCAATGCTGCAGAACAGGAACTCCCACCTCTTCCATTTAGAAGGCAGAGTTCATCAGGCCTCCTCACTCCTTTGTTTAAGTTCCCAGTAAGGAGAGGCAAATGAGAAACTAACAGACCAGCACAATAGACCTCAGGACTAGGCAGGCATATGGGGAGAAGGGGAATTATACAATCACCAGTTCTGTTCAGTGCTTAAAGCATTCTCCATGTTACAACTCTGGGATGAACAGAAATTTTAGAATATTTAAGGGACTTCACTAAAAGACTGGTGTTTCAAAACAAAATTAGTTATTAGTTTGTTTGGGCTGATGAAGAATAGGACCAATTGTTCCAGTTAGCTTAAGGATAACTAAACCAAAATAAAACAAGAATCTAGGAAGAGATACTTTGCAGTTGTAATTACATCCTTCTTCCCAGAAATTCTTCTAAATCTTTTCAAGCATAACCCCACTTGAAAGTAGTTAGGGGTCTTATACACTGCTTTTGCAGGTAGCACAGGCAACCCCTAAAGCACTGTTGTCCAGACTTCTGGAAGTCACCAAATGCAGGAGCATGTAAAAATTAAGTAGGTTTGCAGGTCCAAACATTGTCAAATCTGCTGTTGATTGGTGAAGCAAAGTGCTCTATGAACTTTATATCCCACTAAGGCAATTTATCTCTTCTCCTTTCACTGGATTTGGTGCAGTACACAATCTACAAAAGTATTAATAGGGGGAATTGCAGCATTAGACTCCCAGCCTACTCTGTAGCTAGAATGCTTTATAATACCCTGCCTGATTAGAACATGAGCCTTTTTAAGACTAGTTTGGTGTTTCAGCCATACCAGCTGTCTCCCTGAAGGAAAGCCAGGAAGGAGCAGGCACTGGGCTATATCACAGACAATGGGTGTGAGGAAGGAGGCATTGATCCTTTAGACACCTGCATACATTGTTTGCAAAGTACAGACAGTATAGCTGAATTCACACAACAGCAAGATGAGACCACCAAATAGTTTGAGACCTAAAAATTATGTTCACAGCTTTCAGGACTGCTGCAATGAACCAAGTCAAGAAGTTAGGGCTTCCATTTTCTTCCATCTCCTGACAAGTGGTGTATACATGAAAGCTCATGTCTCTGCTGCCTTCCCAGCTTCTGCTACAGGGAAGAACAGCTCTTTACAGCACCAACCATATATCCAAATGCAGGAATAAGTGCAGCTGTGCCATATTTCTCTTACATGAAAAAAGAATTAGCTGTTCAGATGTGCGCTCTGACTTGCCAGAAGAGTTCAATGATTCAACAGCTTGAAGTCCAGTCATTCACTCTAACACACTGTTACATGTGACTTCATTACACAAGACCTCTGCAGTTGGTCTTCTGGGCTAGGATTAGCAGAAGTTGAATTAGCATTCGAGTCATGGTTTCAAAGCTAGCCTGAGTTTATGCATCCTCAGATTAGAGCAGAAGCCTCCCAGTAGTGCTTGGCACTGATATGAGGGCTCTGTTAGCCAAACAAGATCAGGGTATGTATGTTTGTGATGTGCCTGAATGTTTCAGTCACATATGTTGAGCACTTTTACTTGATGCACATAGAGTCCTCGCTGAGTACAGTTTCTTCCAGGAACACTGCTTATTTGATCTTGCCCTTGAATTCTGGCAAGCATTAGCATTGAGGTAAGATGTTCTAAACCCTCCCCTGGCAAATCCCCTTATTCCTGCAATCCAAGAAATGCAGAGTTTGGCATATAGTATTCATTTTACGATTTTGCAACAGCAGCTGTTGTGTATGCATCTGACTAGCAGTTGTGCACCTGCTTAGGTTTCTGGTATACATGAATCCATGTCTTTTGTTTTGCATTAAAACTAGTATTCATGATCTTGTAATCAAAGGATATAGGATTCATTCAGAGCTGAGGTGGTACACTGATCATCCAGCACTGGAGCTACATAGTTCATGCACAAACAGCACCGTAACAGCAGACTCCTGTGGAATTGGAAATAATGATTAGCCTTTAAGTTGCCCTACAGAATTAGCACCCTACACATGCTCTGACCACAAAGCTGGGAAACTAACTCCTCACTAAGCAGATCAAACTAACAGAGCACAGGCTGAGGATTTGGCTCCCGACTCACTCAGGTAAGCCCTGCTACCCTGAACTACATGCAGACAGCTTGCCATGTGCTGGAGGTGTTCTTCCAGTAATATCCTTTACTCAAGCCATGTGTAAGCTAGGTCACAACAGAAGCTACACAGGTCAATTTAGTACAACACCAGGAGTATCCAGGGAGTCTTTAAACTCAAACTGCTGTGGAGTGGAACCACCAATGAATGACAGCAGAAGCCTTGACACCACAGCATTTACCAAGCTTAATACAACAGCCTTTTATTCAACTTGCCTTCCTGTACCAACACATGGTTCCAAAAGCAAGGAGCACCCCACTCAGGTGACAAATTAACTAGTAAACTCAAAGTAAACACCTCAGGGCTCCAAACATGTTGGCTTTGAAATTCTTTAACCTTAGTCCTCAAAAAGGACCAAAATACAGATTTTGTTTGTGGAACAGCCTGTTCACAGTATGCAGTTCAGACCACAACTATTCCTTAGCACTAGGATACGAATGCTCAAAAACTAATAACCATCACAGTGTCTCAAGGTATCAGAACTCCCTGCATATAAGTGAGTTTTGACTCATTTCACATTAAGTTCTCCAGTAGTTTGGGATGGATCAATCAAATCCTTCTGGCAACTCTTATAACTGTACACTGAGTTTGAGACAGCCATAGGGCATAATGTTTCCAGCACTAATATGGAACACTACAATGGAAAAAGTTATTGCAAGCTTTCCTTCACTGACAGTTAATATGCTCCTTACACACTTTTGGTCACGAGCAGGCTGATTTACAAATCTGCTTTGAACAAAGGAACAGCAACCAATAGTAGTCAAAGACAATACTGGCAACTGGCCAGATCTGAGGTTTTATCATGTGACTAAAGACTTAAAAGATTGTTAGTGCATGTACTAAAGAAGGCAGCAGAGTTTCAATGGAAGGCATGAATTAGCCAGAACACCAGTGTTCCTCTAGAGAATGCCTCTGCCCCAGTGAAGGCTTTTGCCTTTTTCTTCCTCCTGTTACTAAGTGTAAGGCTTCTCAGATACAATTAACCTCCCTCCAAGTTTCAGGTAAACTTTTGATATGTGACTGGCTGATAGATATGCTCCTTTCTCAGCTGGCAATATGTACATATATACATGAAGGATGAGATAGAAATATCACTTCAGAGTGGTTAGAAAATCGTCATAAAACATTCACCGACAACCAAGTCAAGGATCTTGTGTCAAGTTAGTGACTACTTTAGCAGAAGTTGAAGTCCATGGTAAAACAACTTGACAGAACATGACTGTAACCAATACGTTCAGTTCTTTGGGGATATCATGGAAGTAATGCATCTTTAGAAAGTATGAATGTTTGCTTCTGCACATAGTCTAATTGTGTTCAAAGTTTTCAAAGATAACTACTGACAAAGCAGATTTTAAAGTTTTGCTTTCACTTGACTTGAAAAAGTAAAAAGTTAATATTTAGAGAAAAATATGCCTTCCGTATGTAGGCACTTCACTTGTCTAGGTTTGCCTTCTTGAGTTAATTATGTAGATTTATCCCCAAGTTTCTGCTCTGCTGATCACACTGAGAATCTTCAGACCAATTTCTGAAAGAATCACCAGAATAGCTCAAAATTGAACTTGAGAGCATTTTACATGCTCCTGATAGAGCTGCACTGTCTACTCACCCCTTAAACATCTGTAGATGGCATAATAGTAAACCAAAGTAGAAACGCTAAGGAATGCAAAAGAGTTTTCAGCCTCCTTCCTTTCCTTCCCGTGCAATGGTTACAAAGGTTTAGTACCATCAAATTTACAACAGGAAAATTCTCTACAGCTTTTAACAAGGGTACTTCCACAGATATTCTAGGCACTGTCAGGGCAGTTAAGTCACTTAAACTGGATTTGAGGGCTGCTATCTTTCAGTTTCATGCATTGTTCACCTTAGCCTCCTTCAGCATGGGGGCTTACGTGTTCCTAATTTCTAACCTTCCTTTATATTTAAGACCTTGACTCCATTTACCCTCTCCTTCCTGCCATCTGCGTCCTCTCAGCATAAAACATTATGGTGGCTGCTTTTTCCCCCCAGAAGCCTCCTACCTGTACCAGCAGTGGCTTCTCCTTGTCTAAGGGCCCCAGCCTACAGACACTTCAGCTTGCCAATGCCCACCCATTACAAATGCTCTAGAATAATGAACTGTAGGAAAACCGTTCCTCTGAAACAGAAATCCCCCAGCTGTACCAATTTTAGAGGTTTATTAGCACAATGTTTCTATCCACCATACTGCATGTGTTGAGATACCACACAAGTTGTATCAGAGTTGTAGACTCTGCATCACAATTTGTTCCTATGACAGTATGTACCATATAGTGTTCAATTAAAACAACTAAGAGAATAACATTATGCAGCACCTTTTGTAAGCACTGTCCACAGAACTGGTCTAGTCATCAAGTCACCTAAATTCCCTGCTAATTCAGCTGCTCAATTACAGCATTAGATTTTCAGCCTTCAGAGCTGATGTTACACATACTGTAACAGATCTGATCCACTGCCTGTTAGTCAGGAGGAATTGGTTCATTTTAGAATGTATCATACCTACTCCCTGCATTAGTGCTCTTACAGTGCAGCAGTTTGTTCACAGCAGGGGAAGAACACACCAAAGCAGGATCCATAGAGGAGCATGCCTCACCTAGCATAGCCTTTTACATAAGGCTTCCGAAGATCACTGGACAAACATTGTTTTCTTTCCTACTTCGTAGAAGAGTCAAGTGACAATACGAAGTTTAATAGCATTACTTTCCAATTTTATCATAACAGCCCCAGGAAGTAAGTATCTCCTTGCAGTCAGGCTCTGCAGCAGAATACACAAATGCATCATACTGCAAAAGCTGAAATTTTGGTTCTAGGTTGCAATTATTGTAAGAATTCAGGTTTCTTGTTATATATGTGCACCTGTGTCAGTTTTACATGTTTTACAGCAACACTACCCAAATTAAGTACTCTCTCACATTCTATGTAGCTATGATCTGAGAAAATAAGGTATCTAAGACTGCACTTGTGTGTAGTCTGTTACTAACAAGAGATCCTCAAGCTGCTAAGTGTAGCCATACCAAGCATGATGGCAGCAGTTACAAGTTTCAGAAATATAGGAACACACACATCCAGATTTCCTCTACTCTTGCACATATCTCCTAGCACACCCAAACAGCAATGAGATGACCAAGCACTGGCATCAGCTCAAACTGCTGCAGCTTCTAGTTGTGATCTGAGCCAGCCATATAGCAGTATCTGTCTGTGTAAAGACCAATTCAGAACACCTACAACCCTTAAGAGCCTGCTTAGGCTGTGATTACTAAAGTTCTGCATTCACTTGGTTATGAAAATATGGAATCTTCTGGAAAAATGCAGAGGCATCCAGCAGCTTCAGCTACAACTAAAATCTTATAGTTAAGCTGTCTAGAAGGCCTGCTCTGAGCATGGAGTACCAAGGCACTAGTACCCAGGCTACACTCACATTCCTATTTTTGAACACATTATGCAGCACAGTTGGTTCAGACACTTCAGATGCTCCAGAAAGGTTGAGAGGCAGAGTTGATCTGACTGTTGAACAGTCAGACCGTGATAAATCACTTCAAAGCTATTAGCGCTTGAAGGATTTACATCAACTCCAACAAGTTCCGATCACATTCTCTGCTGTCTTTGGCAAAAGCTGTCAGAGACAAACCTGAAAAATAAGAGATCAAGGTGAGGACAGGAGTCTTAGTAGGGCTTCTGATAGCTAAAGTTAGCAACACATTTTTCCGGCACGTTAAAAGCCATCTACAGTTCCACACTGTCCAGTGTCTTGAAATGCAGCAATTTGCACTTGAGGCTTACCACAGATAGTGCAGATGCAGTTATTATGCTTCAGCAGCAAGAACATAATCCTGAACACTACATTCCAGTCAGAACCAATTACAGCTTAGAGTACAATTTGTAAATTAGTGCCCTAGCATTGTTAACTTAGGTACTCAAATTTTAAGAATTGAGTTCTCACAAGCATCGTATATCATGAGAACAAGCTGCTTCCACATCCTCTTCTGTTGTTGCAAACATAATGGGGTAGGGGAACAAAATATTCACCTGCTGTTCTCAAATACAGACTTCATGCTTATTTGATGGAAGAACCTACTCCAAAACCACTTTGAAAACAAATTATTTCTCTTCCTCATCTGTCATTTTATAGTATTTTTCATAGACACAATGGGATCTGTCCTCCTCAGGACACACTGCTTCAAGGAGAAAAACTAAATACAATTACTTCAGATAGAATGCTTGTGTGCCCTTCAAGTTGTGAGAACAAAAAGTTCTAAAGGTATAAGTATAAATCGATATTTCAAAATATCCATTAATTTTTATTCACTGGTAATGTAACAGCTTCCTACAGATGAGGACTACTGACTATAGTGCTAGGTAGCAAGTGCACCCAGAAGTCATCTTCATTCAGAAGAGCCATGCCCCCACATACAATAAACCCCATTAGTATGGTATTATGCATTGGGAACATGTAGTTAACACCCTATTTTGTAAGCCATATTAAGGTCTCCCAACAAAGACTTAAAAATCAATTGTTATAAGAACACACTACAGAAACTTATTCATGAGGTGAATATATGCATTCACAAGCTGAATAAAAATTTTCTTCAATTTCAGTCCCAGAGTACCTATTTCAGAGGTCCAAATTTCTATAGCAACACTCCCATTAAGCACAAGGAAATGTTGGATTAGACCTACTTATATTGCAGCATGATTTCAATTATGATTCCAGGAAGCCTATTTGAAAAGCTCCTGTCTTTCAAATACATGATCTTTCAGGCTGTGACCAAACAGCATTTATGCTTCTAAGGAAAGAATTGCAAGTTCTTTTTCATTGTCATGAACACCCATTTCAGCATCCTTTCAGCAGGAAATCTGAACATCAGTATGGAGATTTCAGGACAGAAAGAGCAAAGTTGAATATAACCTTTATGCAAGGCAAAGAATAGACATACAAAAAGGCTCTGGGACATTGGCTCACTAGTAAAATAGGTCTTTCACCTCTAAAGATCTTGATCAGGCTATCAACCAGTCTTGTCCACTTCAAGTTAAGAAGGATGTATAAAAATGCAGCAATGTGGGCAACAGAAAAAACAATGAGTCATGTCACTGATCAGTCAAATGTACCTGTAGCCCTACCAGAAGTGGTCACTGCCACTGGCCATTAACCAGTGGTCCTTGACTACCAGAGGGAGCATGTTCCTGTATCCTCCTCAGAGGGAACTACGCAGTTCTGTCTTGCTCTACGAGGTATGAGGTACCTACACAACATGTTAGCAAAAAGCCTACCTCACACAGTATAAGTCTGCTGCAAAACAGTCCCAAACCTGCATTCCACAGAGATCTGAAGTTAGTGGTGAAATAACAGCCTTAACCTGCTTGCAGTTTGTTACTTGCTATACAGATCATGCTTACAGCTTTGTCATTTTTTGGTGAAGCTAGTTCAAACCCTGAGCTAGGTTTTCTACAAGAAATTTGAGAGTCCCAAAATCTCTACTGACAGCACACTGGACTCTGTTGTCCAAATGACAAGAGTTCCACTACAGCTTAACTCCTCTATCAGAACTGCTGTGGTCCTACCCGTCCTCATCACATCAGTCCTCCATTGTGCTCTGTCACCAGCTGTGCCAACATGCGCCCAATAAGCCAGCTTGGTCATCTGACCCAATCCCAGGTTTCATAAAGGATAAAGTAGTGAAGGGCACAGTCCCTTCTCTCCCCTTGAAACACCATTTCCTTAACAGCTGAGCTACAGCTTCTACCCTTTTGTCAGAGGCAGAGGGGAAGTGCTTGACCAAACAGGCAAAGCTCAACCTTATGAAAGGGAAGTCTTTGCCTATATCCCTGTTACCAAAAGTATAAAGCATCCCAAAAAGTGATAAGGCTAATAATGCTGCTGAAACCAGAGCTTGTTTCAACTAGAATGGAATAAGCTTGGTACACACAAACACAAACATGTAACTTAGATAAGGTGTTATGAATACAGCTCCTTTACTTAACCTCAGGATTTTGCAAGTAAGCAGGATTTAATCTTACTGACATGCAACAATGAATTCAGAGCTGGTTTTGTTTATGGATTGTATACATCCAAGCTGTAAGACTAGCAAAACAAAAAGCATACCAACATTTGAGCTAGAAATTAACTCAACCATGGCATACTGAGCAAGATAACTAGCAAGTAAGATGGGTAACCTATCAGAACTAGCCGATTCCATCAGCAGGATAAGTTAGGTTCATTCCTCTACTCAAAGAAACCAAACCAGATAAAGTTCTAGGTAAGAACCAGAGTGAACCATTTTCTTGCATCAGTAATCAAAAATTTTACAGAATCCCTCTTCTGCAATCAATTATCTGAGTCTACTACCCTATAGTCATGGGCAGCAAATCAAATGGTAGAGGTAGGAGGGTAAACAGAGTTAAGTTGACCTCGAGCTGCCTCAGAGTTAGAGATTTTAATGCCATGCTGTACAGGCATGCAGGACTGAGCTTACTTGCAGCCTTCAGAAAAAACCAAATATGCTGGTTTGACTGATTTCATTCATTCAAAAGGTTTAGAGGTAAAACAAGGATTTTGTCCTCAAAAGTTAAACCAGGCATCAACATGATTAGATGATGCAGACCAATGGGCAGAGATAACATGCTATGATTACTGCTTAACTCCACTGCCACTGGTCAGGAAACAAAGCTGTACACCAATGGCATCACTGTTGTCACCACTAATTTGACAGAGCAGATTTGCTACTGGATGATGTACAGTGGATGGCAAGCCCATGACATCAACATAATAAATGCCATTAAGCAGCTGCACTGTGACTCCAGAGGGCTCTTAGTTCTGCATCAGTGCCTGCTCTAATGCAATCAGACACTCTACCTTCCTCTGAACACCATCAGCAATAGTCTGCTGAGTCATAGAGCCCGTAGGGACACCAAGAGCTGCAGGGCCTGCAAGTACAAACTGCACTCAGCCTGCTGCAGAGCAGAACACTACTCTCAAAAAACAGCAGTGCAGCACTGTTAGCCCACACAAAAAACACTTGGCAAAACCCTTTAAGCCCCAGTGAAACAAGGCAAGCCTTACCTAAAGTACATAGTATCTCAGTGTCCAGTATAATGCAGCAAAACTTAAGCCTTTCACAATTCTTCATAGAAATACAGCAAGTTCCCCTATTTCCATCCTCTCAAACCAGGGCTGTCGCAGGCAATCTATATGGAATGCCCGGCAACATATATGGAAGCACCTTGTCATTGCAAAGATCAGACATTGGCAGTATTAACTTTATTTCTTTGGCTTCAAAAACTTCTACATTAGTATTTTAGGAAAGGTTAAGAACAGGACACGCAAGAAAATATTTCAGTGCTAGCATTCAGAGCAGCTAAGATTTTTAGTCGTCTTCAACTGGCACAGGTTATTAGTTTCAGACTGTATCTTTCACCAGTGTGGGTGTTTCCATTTATCTGTGCAGTTTTTTTGCCCTATAGCACTTGGTATATGCACTCTTTTCAGTGAGAACAAGCTCTAGAAATTAGAAGCTCAGAACAACAACATGCAAGCTCTAAGACAGTGGTTATTTCAAGAACCAGCTCTCAAATTAAACTAGAATTATGACAGCACCTCAGCATGTTAAATACACAGATGCACAACAGCATTCAATACAAATTACTTCCATCTGAGGGGAAAAAGTAAAAGTCTTGCTACTAGAGCAAGCTAGACATCTGCTTTAGAAAATTAATCCTCAAGAAAAACATGGCACGATTAAGAGTTTTTTCAGCTGCCAACACTGAATGGTGCATGATTTGTGCTGAGCTCTTCACTGTTCTTGCTTGCTTGTAATGATTCTCTTAAGTACAAAAGCTTAAAACATTTCCTGGATTCGCATCAAGATCTGAATACTAGAAAAAGTCTTATCTTGTTCAAATGTTACTAAAAAGTCACATTTAAAAGTAAAAAATGCTTAATAAGTGCTCAGACTTGTTACCAAGATAGCTACAGTACCCCTTGGAATGACCTCTTCCATACAAAAGGGAATACTCATTATCGACCTTCAATGCAGTGAATCTATATAGAGCTGGCAAAGCAAAAAGGCTGCTGCTGCATCTAATTTAATAAGCATAGACTGCAAAACAAACAATGAAAAAATAAACTGACCTTATGTTTAGCATGCTGAAATCTTGACCCTTCCTGCTCTTCACGCTGCACTGAGTTGGCTCTCTCCCTCACACTTCTATACCCAGGACTGGGTATAATGTACTCTTTTCCTATGTCGATGTCTTTCATCTTCTGTAAACGCCAGGGTTTACACGTGTATTTTCACCTCAAATATCTGAAAAATAATTAAATTCCACTTCATTACATGCTATGCCCAACACACCAGTTACTTTTAGACATCTAGTTTTAAAGTTTATTTTTGAAATAAAAATCAGAAAGCGACTGTAAAATAATTTTATTACAACAGGACAGTAATAATGTGACTTTGGAAACCCACAGAAGACTAACTTCTCCTGAACTAGTTTAAACATACCCTGAGGTAACCAAATAGTACAATGATTCTCAATGCACTAGAGTACTGTCATACTTCCTCCCTTAGAACTCTGAAATACAGTTATGCAATCTGACAGATTAAAGTAATAACTACAGTATTTAGTTGAAACCTTGAGAAACTTAACTTGGAAGATCAAATCCCTTAAATATTCTGTTAGTGTCTAAAGTTGCACATGCAACAACCTACCAGTACAAAGTTCTTCAAAACTGATGTCTCTAGAGATACCACATGATAAAACGAGTCATTCCACACACACTCTAGAGAAAAGTATATTCCTTCCCTATAGCGTTATTCACTTCTCCATAAGCTTGAGCTATCTGTCATTAGCTACGAACATGCACAGGAAGGAGTCATGTCTTCAGCGCTGCAGGTTTTCCCTCGACCTATCAAATTACACTGTAAGGTCAGAAGGAGAATGGAAGTCCCGAAAAGAAAATCACCGCCCACCCCAAGGCTTTGTTTTAGAACTCCGCTTTATTGCATTCTGTCACTTGCCTTCAACACGACGGAAGAAGCCTGGTTAAGTTACATTACTCAAAATCTGCATCGGCAGGTTTGGCTCGGGTGCGCTGGGCTGCCACCTCTCCGCCGCCGCCTGCAGAAGCGGCCTCCTTCCCTCATCCGCCGGCACAAGTCGCCCCCAACGCAGCTTTCCAGCACCCAGCCCCAGCCCACCGGCCGCCCCCCACCCCGCGCAGCTCGGCGCTGCTCCCCCACCCCCGGGGCCGTAGGTGTCAGCGCCGGGCGAGGATGCTGCAGAGCAGCAGGTCCCGGGGCTGCTGCACCCTGCTGGCTCGCCATCCCTCCTGCAACAGGGATGCGAGCCAGCCTCCCCCGACCTGCCACCCCCAAGCAACCCGGGGGGGGGGAGGCGGGGGGTCCCCCCTTCCCCTATCGCCCCCCGCCGCCTCCCCGTGTCTCCGCCGCACCGGCGTAACCAAGGGAGGCCCTCCCCGCTCACGGACGGATCCCCCCACTCCAGCCGGGGTAGGACGGACAGCGACGGCCCCAAGCTCTCGGCGGGAGGGGGGCACAGCGCAGCCCTCTTCAACGGGGGGCTGAGGGGGACACACACACACACAGAACACCGCTCGACCGGCCTCCTCACAGAAAAAAAGGGCGGCAAAGCCGCCTCCTCAGCCGCGCGGCGGCCCCCTCGCCCACACAAAGGGTCGCTTCCCATCCCCACCTCAGCACCCGCCCCCGGTAACGGGCGGGGCGGCTCCGCTCACCTCCGCCCGGCGACTACCCCCGCTGCGGCTTCTCCACTCAGCGGCCGCAAAGCCAAACAACATCCCTTATAGCGGTTCCGGCGTCCCCACTGCGCCTGCGCGGGGGCTGCGGCGGCCGTTCCTTCCTGGCGCCCCACGGGAAATGTAGTCCGCGCCTCTGCGCTGGCCACCCGGCGGCCCTTGGCCCGGGAACTACGTTTCCCAGAAGGCCCCGCGGTGTCCACCTCCGCCTGGGCGCCCCTCCCAGCCGTACCCCCGCCCAGTCCCTTCCCGCCGCTCCTGCCGCAGCGTGGGGGGTCTGGAACGTTCGCCGCCGGCCGGCTGGAGCCGCCGGGGCGGGGCGCGCCGCCCGGCACGGCACGGTCACGGCAGCGGTGCGAGGCAGCGCGCTGCCATGCAAATGCAATGCAAATGCGATGCAAATGCGGCGCGGTGCAAGGGATGGCGAGGTCGCAGGACGCAACGCGGTGCAATGCAGCGCAGCGCAGTGCAGGAGCGTGCGGCCGGTGCAGTGCGGGGAGGACGGGGCGATCCGCCCGCCCCGGGCGAACGTGGGGTGGGAAGAAGGACCCCACTCTCAGCTCGGACAGCCGCACGCAAAGCCGAGGGACCTGGCGCCGAGCTGCGGGGAGGACGAGGGTGATCTCGGTGTCCGTCCCCGCCCCCCCCCCAACCGGCCCGCCGCAGGCACGGCTCCCGGCAGCGGGAGCTGCCGCAGGGCGCTGCCCGGTTTGCAGAGGCGCAGCGGCGGCAGCCGGAGCGGTAGGGGCTGGCGGCCAGAGCGGGAGGAGCGACGCCTCCCGCCTGGGCCTGGGTTGCAGCCGCCCCTCTGCCGGCCCTGTCACTCGCTGCCGGTTATTTACAGCCCTTCGGCCGGGGAAAGCGCGGCTGTGTCCTTATCTGGGGCTTAACCTTTACCACGGCTGGGGCTGGAGCGCTGGCTTCTGCGGGCAGCTCTTTGCAGCACGGCAGGCGCGGAGCAGGAGGGGAGGGAAGCCCCTGCTCTGCCCCTCTGAAGGGACTCAGACCAGCTAAAGGGGCTGTGAACGTGTCCCGGTCAAGCTTTGCCCACCGAAAGGGATGGAGCAGGAGGGAGGGAAGGTGCGGCTTGTGCATCCCTGTGTGGCGGTGGCAGAGGGGCAGCAAGGGCCCCGCGCCCCCAGTAAAGTGTGACACGGGGCATCCAGCCCCCGCCGCAGGGAAGTCAGCGAAGGCGATGGACACAGCTGCGTTTCCTCTTACAAAGGGCTGTAAATATCCTTAAGAAACCCTGAGCTGTAGCTTCTCCCCGGCTGTGTTTAAATACCCTGTCCTCATCTGACATCTTCTTTCCACCAGCCAAATTTGGCTGATGTCTCATTTAAGTGGTTTATATAACAAGTGCCTGTTTGCACCGCAGTCCTTGCTCTCCTGTCAGGAATGTCTGTGAGAGTCAATTTGATAGAAAAGCTGAAATAAACTCAGGTGAAGATGGGAGATGGGAATCTGGAAGTAAAACTGGACCCAGAATATTTCTTCTGAGCCCACAGGCCAGCAGTACAGGTAAAAGGTGTCACCACACAAGCAATGATTCAAGGACACCCTTAAGGTACCAGAGAATCCCTTCAGAGCTCCCTGACACATCTGGTTACACATCCTGCAGAGCGCCAACTCTATTTCTGGCAAAAAAATGAGAATCGGCTCCATTGCAGGTGCTCTGACATTTTGGGACATGAGAACTGAGACAGACACACGGAAGCAGAGCCCTTTCCATGGTACAGCAGCCGAAAGCGCACATGGCTGCTGCATTTTCCTGCAGTCTGTTCCCCAGGACTCACAATCATGCAATTTCAGATTAGTTTGGCTGAGATCTTATTGGGAAAGAAGCTGCAAGGTGCACTTCATGCTTTGTAAATGCTATATCCCAGCAAAAGGTGGATTTTAAGACAGAAGCTGGGATGCAATTTAGAGTAAGTCTCTGAACAGTCATTAAACAGACCTTTGTCTGCATCAGACACACTGGAGTGTCAGGGTAAATAGATGTGCAGTTACTGAGCAATATAGTTAAAGAGCATAAACAGAAAGGACAAGGTATGAAAGATGGAGAGAATGAAGCTGTGTTAAAGCTTCAAGGTGGGTCACTTGTATTTTAGGGTGTTGACGAAATTGTTGTAAGCGTGTCTTTGGCCCCCGGGGCTGTGGAAGCAACTGGAGCTGCTTTTCAGAGGTGGCTGGCTGGTTTTGAGCTGATGACATGTCAAAGCCCAAAGGCTCTGCATCATGTGCCTGGAGGGAAAGAAGAAAATGAACCTCCATTGTGCCAAAGTGGTTGCAAAATGTATTAGGAAAGATGAGCAGAGAGTGATGTTTAAGCCAAGGGAGCCAGGGCGCTGCCTACACTTGTTCTGTCCTCTATTTCTCCAGTGCTGGAGCAGATCTGAGAATAAAAGGGAGGGCATGAGTGCTGGTAGAAAACTATGCTGGTAAATAACGATGTGTACGCTCTGCTCAGACTAGCGATGGGAGATGGGCCGGCGGCAGCATCAGCAGTGTTTTCACACCTGTGGTCCTGCGAGTGTACGTACTCCCTTAGTATTGTAGTGAGAGGAAAATGCTTACGTAGGCATAACCCACTTTTAAGCATGTCACGAGTCTCCTCCAGCATTTGTTCTAAAGGATATAAATGTACTGGTGCTACCGACCAGAAGAGTTACATCTTCAGCTCCAGTGGCAGCAGCTAATGCTTTTAGTGCTGCAAGTCCTGGATTCATCCCTGCGGGATGGCAGCTGTTACATAAACAAGCCCTGTACAGTATTAAAACTTGCCCTGATTCAAGATCTGGGATTTGCCGTAATTAGCCCTGCCTGCAGCAAGAAAAGCACAGCCAGACCAAAGAGCCAGCAGCAGCTTCAAAGCCAAGGCCTGCAGACCATGTGGGCTGGGAAGTAATACCTGACAATTAGTTTTCTTAGAGGTGTACAATATCTGCTCACACACACCCCAAAACAAACATCAGCAACAAATTTAAAGCAAAGCTTGAAACAAACTGAGTTGAGCCATTGGATCTACGAATGGAGCATCGCCAAGTTGACCAGGAAAACCAAGGCTCACTTTGTGGGAGTGATGGTCTTTATTTATCCAACTCTCCTACCACATCTTTCCCCATAGGATCTGGGGACCTGCTTCTGCCTCCTGGGAAATATGGAGCACGTGATGCCCAGGCAATTTAACTGAGCTGAATCTTGGACAGAAACAAACAGATGTCCTTTCAGGAGATCTTCCAAGCTTGAGGACAATTGCAGCACTAGTTTGGGTTCACAGCACTGCAATTAAGACCAGAATCTCAGCCACACAAAACCCTGTTACACACATGACTGCAAAGCAGAGAGTTACTTGTGTGCCGATGGGATCCAAATGCCTGGCAAGCCCAGAAGACACTGGTTGCACAGGTCTGGTGGGGGAGCAATGGAGTGGTGCAGTGACCATTTTACTACTGGCAAAAAATTGCAATGAGGCACTAGGACAAAACAGCTTTTCTCTTTGCCCTGAAGGAAAAGATACCCCCAAAAGAAGCAGCAAGATGTGATGGGACTGATGTCTGTGGAGATACGTGGAATACCAGGAGATGCCTTGGGCTAACAGGAGTGGAGAGCTGTCACTTCAGGCTTGCCACCTGCCCAGCACCTCCTTCCAGATCTGTGGGCTCTGCGAGGCTGGCTGGGGAACACAACATACTTCAGTTAGAGTGGATGGTGCTTGAGGAGGCATCTTCCTTTGACAGAGATCCAGACAGCCCTGTGGAGAACTGTTCCTCCCTCTATCCCCAGATCTCCTTTCCTGTGGACCTCATGTACAGAGGACATCTTACCCTTCTCCACTGGGATGCTTGGTCCCGGCTGCTGAGGCTTGCATTTTCAGCATGAGTTTCCTGGGTTCAGTCCCTCCTGATAAGCATGCTGACAGTTGTTATGCTTGCTGGTGCTTTTTTACTCTCTCGCTGATCAGAGCTCTCAGCCATGAAGTGCAGAATTCAGTAATTAATTGGACGGCTCAAGTAAAAGTCCCGTGACCTCAAATTTAGCCTGCAGCATTGCAAACCATAACAAGTCCAGAAATAGGGTGGTCTGGAGAGACTGCATTCATCAGCTTGTTCCTCATTCTCTATCCCTGTGCAGTGCCCAATCTTTTATTGTCCGTCATTTCCAAGTCTCCTTCCCAACACAGCCTATTATTAGTTCAGGACTTTGAGCTCTCAGAGCTGACCAAAAAAATTCCCATTGCACTGCAGCTACTGCAAATCACTGTTCTGGAAAGCAGTAATTTAGCCTCAGCTGGGCCATATTTCTCTTTCCTGGGAGCCATCAACTCATGTGGGCAGCTTGGCAGATTGAAACAAGCCTCAGGTAGGTACAGGTTGCTTACAACTGGAGAGTAGAGAGACATCGCTACTCATTTTCCTTTGTATCTTATATCCACCTTCACAGTTTAAGAGGAAGAGGAAAATATTCATGGCAAAAGCATCAACAACAAGATCACTGAGAACAGTCATTCTTAGTCCATCATCCTTCAGCTCCAGAGTTAACATCCCATTGAGGAGATGAGGAGGAAGGCAGGAGCCAATGTTGTACTTGTAGCAGGGCTGTCAGAGACTGCTGTGACTTGCTCAACCACTCCCCTCTTAAATCTCACTAGCATACAAACTCTTTGGGGACATCAGTGGGCTGGGTTTGTCACATGAAAACCACAGTCTGGTTTCCTGTAAAGACTGACGTTAATAGTCAGCAATAATGTTGTTGCAGAATAGCTCGTTACTTGTTATGGCAAGAAATGGGTATGGTTGCCTTTAATTTAAGAGAAGTTATGGTATTCAATGGATTTGGTCATGGCTTGCATTGAAGAACAAGAAGCGTCACAAATGCTCCCTGCACATATTTAGTGCTGCTAGTGCCCATGTTTTCCTAAAAATCCCACTGCTATGCGTGGGGTCTGGGGAGGGTCGTGACAGCAGCCCTCCAAACTGCCTGCAGCAACACCTGGTTAGACATGCCTGTCCATGCCATGTCAGGCATCTCTCTGCCTGCTGGACTACAGGGGCTTGTCTACAAGACTATGCACATATGTGCTTTGTGCCTACCTGGCTCCATCCAAACCCACAGCATGGAGCTAATAACCTCCCCATATGGACCTGGTACCAAAACCCTCTCCCCCATCCCAGTTGTAGCTGCACAGAAAGGTATTGGCAGGATTGGAGTGTGAAAGACTCGGTGCCATGAGCCAACCGTCTCCTGGAACTCAGCATTTTCCATGTGGCTGCTCTGATTTTTGAGGCACGTGAGGCACAAGACCTGGTGGGATGTTCAAGATGTAAGCAACACCCCAGGGACACCTCGCTTTGCAGCACGGACCCTCTCCGAGCTCCCACCTTTTCATTACTGCAGTCTCATTGTGCTTGCAGCTCTGCAAATGACTCATTCAGACATTCAAGACCATGTGCTTTATGTTGTTTCAGTGCTGAACAATCTGTGTTGCAGATCAGAAACTGGGGAGAGTGGAGGCCAGCTCACATGGCACAGCAGGGAGGGGTGATTTCCCCACCTTTCCCCTGGGAAAATACAGAAGAGGGATGTGATGTACTTGGACCTAGAGAAAAGATTCATCTTTCCCTTTGCTCCTGACCCGTTTTAGGCAGGAGTTCATTAATATCTTAATATACCTGTGCATTCAGCTTTCCTGGAAACAAACTGTACTTGCTTGATGTTTGTGCAAAACTGTTAGCAGTGTGGGCGTTCACAGTGATTGTGTTTTAGAGGATAAGACTCCCCGGCTGATGCAGGCAGAGATACTGCTCCAGAATACAGCAGCACCACCCATCACCTTCCCTTCAGTTCATGTGGGAGGGTGAACCTTCCCAGCCAAGCTAATGGCGTTTTACGCTTGTTCTCAAAAGCTGCTACAAATAGCCTTCCTTTCTAACAAATGCCTTTCAGTGTTATTTTATATTTTGGGGGGGGTTGAGCATCCTGCCCTATTTCTGCAGCATTTATGCTTGTCAGAGTGTAGAAGTAAAAGGTGTGATACTGCGCTGTATCACACATTAAATTCAGTTTGTAATTCATCATTTGGGTTGGGAGGAGACAGCATGGAAAAAGTGCACCAGCTTGTTTCATATGCTGCTCGCTTTGGGCTTTGGAACGGTGGGATACAAATGACACCCTCCCAACACAATTAGTAGCAACTAATTCAAAACTGTTTCAGGGAAAAGCTAGAAGCTCTCAAAGCTGTTGCAACATTTAAAGCGTAATCCAGCGCAGGAAACCAGTTCAAGGCAGTTCATCTCTAGACTGATTGTTCAATCTTTCTTCTATAAACCTGGTGATTCAGAGGACAAGATCAGTTCAAGGGCAAAGCACTGCCCAGAGACCAGAAGGTGGTGCAGACCTATGCGCAGGAGCAAGTTGTGTGGTTCCTGCAGCTTGTACCACACCCACGGTTAATGAGTAATCGATAGATACCTGCCCCATGGGTCAAGCGAGAGCCTGCCTGCTCTCACAGGCACACCAGGCTCAAGCCTTGGCTGTGTTGTACGGCTGGGTATTTGATGAAGTTAGTGGAAAGGCCAAACAATGGTACAATTAAAAAGCTGGAGAAGTGTCTGGATGACCGTTAATGGGCTGGGATGCATCCTAGCTATACCACTTTGGGAGTTACCTCCTTTCAGCTGCCTATTACCCATAGTCTGCAGATGTGCAGTAGTGGCTGTGGTTAGTCTGCAGCGTGAAGCATGTGGGGAGAAAGTCCTCTAGCACCTCTCTGAGAGCAGTCCAGGATTGTCCCCAAGCCAGAGCATAAGGAGAGGACAATGGCCACGTCAGAGTGGTGTGTTCATTTCAGGCTGCTCTTCTGGAGCTGGTTTTGGGCTGGCCAAGCAGCCATGGCTGGAGTCACGCTGGACGCAGGCTGTGGCAGGGGAACTGGTTTAAACCTTATCAAACCCGGAGGTGGTGGCCAGGGCATGACGCAGCACGACCTTCCCATCGGCTCCCAGGGACATGGTCACAGCCTGCTGCCAGGGCAGGGCACACTCTGTCCACTCCTGCCTCTGTGAAAACAGAGCTGTGGGCTCACCAAGGTGAAGGCGTCACTGCTTCCAGCTGTGTGGAAACAGCAGAGCCAGACACAGCAGCAAGGTCACTTGGCTGGCCTGTATTGGGATGTGGTTTTCTTACAGCTGGCTGTTTATGTGGCCGTGCAGGGCCTGGTTGATGGGCACCATCAGGACGTAACATGGAAAAACGATGTGTGGATGCACCCATGACGGTCCTGTGTAAGTGTGCAAAGTGCTCCCTCCTGCTGCTCTCCTTGCCAGCACCCACAACGCTGCAGCTACTCCAAGCAGCTCCTGCTTCATGAGGCGCACATCAGGCATGGACAAGCAGCACCTCTTTGATCTTCTGGCAGATGATGAGCTTGCCAGTAGCCGTGTTTTCCCTCCCATTCCCCCAAACCCTCCCCATTTCCTACATCCATTGTGAAGTGACCCTGTCAGCATCCATCCAAGGTCTCAGTGATGCAGTGTAGCAGTAACATCCAACACCTTCCTCAGCTGCACTGTCCTCCCCCAGGACACGGTTCGTGGGTGCCATTGGCTCTCTCACAACCTGCTCTCATCCTCTGCGGAGATGCTTGTTGACGATAGCTCAGCTGGTCATTAGGTACCTCACATCTGCACCAGCTGCGCTCCTGGGAAAGTGGGATGTTTCCCTGCTGCCTGGCAGTGGGTCAATAAGGAAGGCAATGCTGCAGGGAATGCCACTACCACTGGAGTTAATGTCTCTCTTTCCCCATGTGTTCTCAAGCCCTTGGGCTTTTCCATAGTGCATCCTCTGCTCTTCAACCTAGCACATGCTACCAGGGAACTGCCAGCCTGCATTTGCCCCTGTGCCCCCAGGCGTCCCTCCAAGGTACATGGGAAGGATGAACCAGCCTCAGCGAGCACACAGCAAGCACCCTGCAAGGAGAAGAGCTTTCTGTCCCATTGGAAACACCACAAGCAGCATGAGCAAAAAAGGCTTCAAAAATAGGAGAAAAATAATTAAAAATGCTGGGATCCCCTGGTGGTGCCTGGAATCCCATGTGGCAGAGAAAAGGGCAGCTGGGATGCCAATTTTGGAGCTCGCCAGTGTGATCAGCCGGTTTTAGAAGCAAATGAGGACAGCCAAGGTCAGAGAGCACTGGGCCTCTGGGACTGTCGCTGTGCAGCTGAAAACTGGGAAAAAGGGGAAGCTGCAAATCAAACACAGCTCTGTCCTTGCCGCTGCAGCTGGTGCTGGGTCTCTCCTGGGTCCTCGGGTCACCACGTCCCAGGGCTGAACACAGGGGTGATGGGGGCAAGGAGCTGTTTTTTGGAGACTCTTGCTTGGGTCACAGGGGAAGGCAAGCAGCTCTGCGTCCAGACAGCAAGGGGATAGGAGCTCAAGGCAGCAGTGAGTAATTAGCAGGGCTTGGGGAGACTTGTTCTGCTCTGTTGCTGGGAGACAAAGCAGCAGAGACTGTTGTCTCCTGCTTTCTCCCCCCAGGAAGAGCAGGACTGGTGCCCTGGGGTCTCCTGAAACAGCCCCACTGCGTGCGTCTTGTTTTGCTGAGCTAATTGCTTTTGCTTCCTTGAGCAGTTCTGCCTGAGCACCAGCAGCCACGCTCCAATGCCACCACAACACCCAGGCGCCCATGTCCTTGGGAGCCTCACGCTCCCCTCCATGCATTGCTAACCCACGTCTGCCCAGGGCTCTGTGTCAGACTGGCACAGTTAATGGTGGGCGAGCATGTGTCCTGGGGGACTCTTGGCCCCCGAGTGATAGACTACAGCCACAGTGCAAGGAGGATGGGTCTCAGTCTGGGTGGCCACTGCACTCACTCATATCTCCTCTCATTGCATTAAACAGTGGGACCGTGGGGACCGCTGTTGTGGGACACCAAAAAGTTTGGGACAAAGCCGAGGTAGGCAACAGCCTGGGTTAGCCAAGGCGAAGCTTGCAGTGAAGATGAACCCCCAAAGGAAATACTGATCAGTATGAAACCTTCAGGCTGTTTGTTAAGGCTACAGAAATCCCTGCACAGGAAAGCATATGTCTGGAGCAGGTTTGCATTGCCAAACAGAGCCATGTCACATGCCTGTCCCATGCTCTGCAGATGGGGGGAGTCCCCCAGCTGTTTCTGACCCACTAATAGGAAAAGTCCCTTGTGTAATCATGGCTTAGCTGGGTCAACAGGAAACAAAGCACTCCAAGTGCTGCATGCTGCTCTCCGTCATGATGTGGGAGGACAGGAACCTTCCCAGCTGTGGCTGCAGAGATGAGACCAGTGCTTGAGGAGTGGGAAGCAGCTCTAGGGTCTGCAGCCTGGTTCACACAAACCACAGCCCCACAGTGCTTAGAATAACAAACCCAGCCTAATACTGGTAACCAAAGAATGGCCCAACGTCCAGACCTCCCATGCCCTCTTCCCAGGACTGGGAGTGCAGCATGTGGGAGCTGGGGGATGTAAAGACTAGAAGCATCAGGACCACCTCCTCCAGCATGCGGTTACAGGATGGGAGCAGGGTGATGGTGCTCAATTCCTGGGGTGATCACCAGCTTGTTCTGTGACCACAACTGTATCACATCTCCAACTCGTGGCTCAGTTCTCTGAAAAAATGCGTGGCTCCTGGAAACCATGTGACAGAGGCAAAGGAGAGCCTTTGTATGGAAAGCAGAGCAAGGTCTCAAACCACTGCTGTGCAAAAGATCGCCCCCATCAGTGAGCAGCATCTGGCTTCCTCTTAAAGACAGAAGATTGAACGAGTTTGAACTAATGGAAAATACCCTGTTCAGATCCAGCTCCTTGTCAGTGAGGTGCATGTAACATCAATTACCAGCTGCTCCTGCTTTCAAAATACAGCAGCTCTTCATGTGGGTGGGAAAAATGAGCTCAAGCATTGCATGGCCTTTGTGAATCCTATTGCTGCCTTCTCTGTCTTCAAAAGAGCCAGGGCCTGCTCTCTGCAGTGCACTTAATATGGCTACAGTCTGATATGAATTAAGTCCAACTTTCAATGTTCGTTGGTCACTTCTCTATTTCCTCAGTGTGTTTGCAGTGGTTTGCACAGAAGAGTGCAAAAAGATGGTTTAAAATACATTTTACTGCAAGCGTTTATCAGATCACACTCTGATGTCCTGTGATTGTAGGCAAAGATACAATTTAGACCAAGTTCCTAGCTGAACATCTGTGTCACCTATAGGTAAGAGTACATCTGGGTGATGCCTCTGTGCAAGGATGATCCCTTCGCCATCTAGCTGGGGGGGGAAGAGTTGAGCCCTGCCTACACATTTAGAACTGCATGCTCTGGACTCTCTTCTTGCATCAGCACCGAGTTACTACAGTCATGGTATCTTTGGGCTTACCTTTGTCCTGTTTTGCACTTCACATCATTGTGGACACCCCTTCAAAGTCTAAGCCAGGTCTTTACACATGCCTCTACCCGAGAGGTTGTTTGTGTATCTGCACTGCAGGGATCAGAGCTGTTGGTTTATCTCTAAGGGTCAAGGATCAAAGCTGAGTATTACAATCCTGCTAAGAGTGTTTATTCCCACATATAGTATTGGCACTGCAGCCATTCCTGGAGTCCCTCTTTGGAAGTAGTGGCCCTGTGAGGGGGACAGACAGCCCCAGAAGCACTCCAGCCTAGCTCTGACAGCATGCACCAAGCCTGGCTGGGTCAGGAGCTGTCTGAGTGTCGAGCAGGGGGCATATTCCTGCCCCGTGGAGCTAATAACTTCATTTCATAGAATCATAGAATCATTTAGGTTGGAAAAGACCTTTATCATCTCAGGTGTCTGCATCAAGCAAGAAACAAGTTTGATAACTACAGTGTGTCAGGTATCAAACTTTGTGATTAGTGGTGTCACCAGTGCTTCAGAGTGTGATTGATTGCAAAAGGATGAAAAGAAGTAGAAATAATACATCTGTTTCGGGCACCCAAGCCAGCACTTGAAGGAGAGTGCTGCAGACAAGTGGAGACTGGGAAGGTGCTCCCAGAGACGAGGTATCTCAACTGCCTTTGCCTAATACTCCCACTGATGTGACAGAAAAGTAGTGGGAGCACTGTGATGAATTCCTCAGTGTATCTTGGGTATACACCCTCATCACATGGCTTAGCACATGGCATTATAGCATTATTAATTGCTTTGACTTTGACAAAACAGAAAAAGGAACCTCTAATCCAAGAGACTTCATTTTTTTCTGGTTTCCAGTATATTACCTTTTCTTTGGTATCTATTACAGCTGGAACCAGCACGTCTACACCACCAGGAAAAAGGTCATTAATCAGCTACTTCCTTCTACTTTTCTGCAACCATGTGCATATTACAGTTTGAAATATATCCCTGACAAATTAAAAGAAGTGTTGGAAAGAGTCCATGGGAAACGTAAGTTCAGTAACCAGATCTGTAGTGTACAACATCTGTCAAGATAATGTGATCTCTCCATGGCTTTGATGTGATGGAAGGGGGCTGCTGAGTTCCCCTGAGAAAGTTCCCCTTCTCTCTCTTTATTAATCAGATCTGAAGGCAGCCCCAACACAAAGCTTTTCTAAAACAAAACTCTGGGTGCATGAGCAACTGAATGGATCCTTGAAATGGCACAGCTACTGAATATCACCCAGTTCCCAGCCATCCCTGGAAATGTGGAACCCCTTGGGCTGAGAGATCTGATAACTGTGCCTTTCCTGTGGAGCTCCAGGCTCTCAGGGAAGTAAGAGTTAAAGGAAATGTGCCCTCTCTTCTGAACTGGGCCCTTGCAGGAAAGGCAGTGATCAGAGCACAGATAGCTGTGCCTTGATCAAAGCTGCCTGTTGCTCCTGGCAGGTCAAGCAGTGGGAAGCAGGGCTGCCCCTGAAATGATGCGTCTGGTGCCAGCAGTAGGGAGAAGGCAGAGGGATGGACAACTCCTCCTTCAGCATCTCCTCCAGGCGGGGCTGGGACTGGTCCTTGAGGGGACGCTGCAAGGGTCATTTTCCTCCCCTGGACAAGATGAGGGATGAGGAATAACCCTGCCCTCTGCCCTCGCACACGAGAGGGGAGCAGCCCCGTCTCAGAGCAAGAGAACAGGAACAGAGCAATAATTCCTGCTGGTGGCTGTTCTGTGTCCGTGGCATAAGGCTCCTGGGTGGGAGGGAGTGGAGGGATGGGCTGGAGCCAGCTAGGGAGCTCTCAAAATGAGGCCCTGGGTCAGAGAGCGGCCAGCCATCCTTCTCCTGGGCATTTTCCCTGACTGTTTAGAGCCAGGGAATTCCCTCCTTGCCCCTGGCAGCCCTGACTTGGCACTGCGGGTTCCCTTCTCATGAGGCAGGTGATACCAGGTCCCGTCCCTGTAACCCTCTGCAGCACGGCATTTCCCTGCCCATCCCCACAGTCCCAAGGTTGCAGTTACCCAGTCCACGTTTGGCTCAGCCCTTTGTCTTTCCAAAGGAGATGTCTTTTTCTTTATAACCCAGCCCACGGATCCCTTCCTAGCAGACACTGTTTATTATTGAAGTGCAAGCCTCTCTGGGCTACCCTTACATACCTGCTTGGGAAGGGCTGTTCCCGGCTTCTCCTGCTACAGGAATCCACATGGATCAGAGCTGGAAAAGGGTTAGTTGGGAAAACAGAAGGCAGATCTGCTAGCTCCCCCCTTGTGAACTGGGAAAAAGGATCTTCTTGCAGGCTGCCACCTCATTTCACATGGCTCAGTGCGGAGCCAAATGGGAGCACAAAGCTGGGGGTAAACCCTGGACTAACGTAGGCTTTGAAGGCCAGGGACCGCAGGGAAGGAGGTGTTACCAATGTAGCAGTGGTGCAAAGAGTTGTATGTGAATAAGGAACATAGAAAGGCCAGAGGAAGTATTAGTCTGCAGACTCATGAGCCTTGAGAAAGTGATCTCCTGGGTGTTTATGCTCAGGCAATCCCCTGCGAGACTGGGAGTGCTGGTTCCCATGACTGCTCCAGCAATGTCCCTGACAGGAGGTGTGTTTTGCTCTTCAGACTTGAGTGGCTTATAGGGTCATGCAGGGTGGCTGCCTCCAGGGGCTGCCGTCCCCAGGGCTGGAGCATATGCCAAGCCCAGATAGCCACTGACGCCCAGGCAGGGCGTCCTCGCTTAGCTGACTGAGGAGCCTGTGCTTGCCATGCATAAAGCCTCATCAGTCTCTGATAGCAACCAGAGAGATGAATCAGCAAAGGATGCAGCCAGAGTGTGAACAGCAATAGCAGAAGAGCAGCACATTCATGCCCCTGCATCTGCACCGTGGTTACCTGGGTGAGACCATGTCTGTCAGCTGGACGTGAGCACCATTGCTCTGGGGCTGGTGTTGCTCCTCTGGAGAGCAGCTGGTGAGGGATGATGAAAGCAGTGTCCTGAAAGATGCATCCCCTCACACAGACTTCATCCAACAGCTACCTCAGGAGTCTGGAAGTAGGTGTTGCTTGCTGAGGCCATGGGGAGAGAGCAAAACCATTGCAAGGGGGAGAAACTGGAGCAAGGCTTGTAAAGGGCTGAAGACTCAGCTAAAATATACAGCACAATATAGCCTACAGCCCAGTCCGTGTCTGTGTTGAGGTTTAAGCCCAGCCAGCAGCGAAGCACCACGCAGCCGCTCACTCACTTCCCCCCCCCTCAGTGGGATGGGGGAGAGAATGGGGGAAAAAAAGGTAAAGCTCATGGGTTGAGACAAGAACAGTTTAATAAAACAGGAAGGAAGAAAATAATAATGATGATAACAATAACAATAATAAAATGACAATAATAATAAAAGAATTGGAACATACAAAACAAGTGATGCACAATGCAGTTGCTCATCACTCACTGACCAATGCCCAGTTAGTTCCTGAGCAGCGATCCCCCTCCCCAAGCCAACTCCCCCCAGTTTATATACTAGGCATGTTGTCACATGGTATGGAATATGCCTTTGGCCAGTTGGGTCAGCTGCCCTGGCTGTGTCCCCTCCCAACTTGTGCCCCTCCAGCCTTCTTGCTGGCTGGGCATCAGAAGCTGAAAAATCCTTGACTTTAGACTAAACATTACTTAGCAACAACTGAAAACATCACTGTGTTATCAACATTCTTCTCATACTGAACCCAAAACATAACACTATACCAGCTACTAGAAAGAAAATTAACTCTATCCCAGCCAAAACCAGGACAGTCTGTGAGTAGAGAGCCTGGGACCAGGAGAAGCCCCAGGGAAGAAGTAAATTAGAGAGAAGTTTACTCTGGGACTTAACTGTGCTTTCCCTGTCTCTCCTCTCATTTCAGGTTTCTGAGCTCCAGGCAGGGCTGGTCAGTGGCAGACAGTCACATGGATGTCCCTTCTTTAAGCAATGGGGCACTTCTGCTGTCCCCTGTCCCTCCAGGGAGACCTGTGCCACCTGTGGGGAACCTCCTCAGCTTGGCATACCTGTGTGGTACCCAGCAGCACAGGATGAGCATCCACCAGTGGCAGCCCCCTGCTGCAGCCTGCTCACCACAAACGCTCTGCTCCTTGCAACGGGACCCCCTGCAGCCCCATCTCCATATTCTGGCAGCTGGGCAGGTGCTGGTGCAGCAGCCACCCATCTCATTGCACATCCCATCTGGCACAGGGACAAACGCAAAACACGGGGCAGCTGAGCTATAGGGAGCTGTGGCAGCCCAGAGCTCAGGCGGCAGTAATGCATATTCCCTGTTAGCAGGTGAATGATGCTGTGCCCAGCATCTCACTGGTGGAAGGGGCCACCAGGGACTGCTGTGAGCAGCACCCCAGGGCAGGTAGAAACGCAGGGGGATGCAGACAGGGTGGCCTCGTGTCTTTGGCTCCCCTTCTCAAGGCTGCCAACCCAGCAACAGCAGGATGCCGAGAGCGGAGGAAGCCCAGCAGTTCATCTGGCAGAAACCTCTGCTGAGAAGCGCAGGAGAGGCCCAAATGAGCAAAGAACGGAGGAATAGCCTGTGAGTCAGTGTCCCTGCTGTCAGCTTGGCCAGAGCCCAGGGCGTGGGAGGAAGGGAGTGAGGCAGAAGGGTTGGGATGCAGAGTGCGTCTGGCTTTCATATTTGCTGACTTACTTGTGGTCTGGAGTTTTCTTTTTACCTGCAGGACTTGGTTCGGCACTCAGGTAAATCTTGTGTCAGGCATAGAGCCGTTCAGGTGTGCAGGAGGGCTGAACAACGTAAGCATGTCCTGGCTGTTGCCTACCCCTTCTCCCAGCAGCAGGAGTTCCTCCAAGGGTGCTTGGGGCAGACAGACCCCTCTCTGCATCTGGCAAGTGAGCATCAGCTGTCCTGGGTAAGCTCAGGACAGCCCCCTGTGCCCAGATATCCTGTGCCAGGGCTCATGGCCTGCCTCTGTCACCTCTGACGCTGTGTGGGGATAGCCCCAACCTAACCAGGCTCCCTGCCAGCGTAGCATGGGCCAGGAGTTTAGGCACTAATTGCATACCTGACCTGGAGGTGAGATGACACATGTCCCATAGCTCTCTGCTGAGGCACCCAAGGATGCTCCAAGGGCATCACAGCTGCTGGCCACCAGGCAGGACATGTGAGGGGAAATCAGCCTCGTGCTAGGTACGTGGTTCCTCCATGCAGACCTCCTGTGATCCTCCTCATTGTAAGTCTTACCACCCTGGGGACCCCCTGACACAGGTCCCACTCAGCCCTGATGAACGAGGAGCCTCAAATCCATCTCAAATAAGACCAAAGCTGGAGCTGCCTGCCAAGGCTTAGCGATGCCTTGTGGGCCATCATCTACGCAGAGGGAAAAGCCAGGGAGCAACCAAATGCTCAGAGAGGACAACAAACACAGAAGAGAAAAGAGTTAAAAATGTAGGAACAGGGACTGGGAGGATGCCCCAGAAAGCAGAGCATCCCCACCACGCTCATCATTCCCAGAGCTGCTGGATGCTGCCCCATGATGCTGTGTCCAGGGGTATCCACGGATGAGGGAGTAAGAAAAAGCCCTACAGTCTATGGGTCTTCTCACCCCCCTGCCCAGCCGCTGTGGGATACTGGGTTTGATGGACCTCCAGTCTAACCCAGTCTAGCCTCATTTCAATTTTCATGAGCTAATTTCAATTTTAAAAGCTCCCCTGGAATTATATTGCTTTCAGAAAATGTTTGGCCCACGTGCTACTGGCCTGCAAGTCCCTGGTGAAACCAAAGGGAAACGTGTCTGCAAAACCTGAGGAATATTTATCAGGCTGATTTTGAGTTCAGGTCATCATCAATTACCTTGACTTGTCTTCCCCTGCTCCTGCCAATTTACCAGGGCAACATCTCGGAAACTCTCCTCATTTGGAGAGAACAGGATGTAATTAGCCAGATAATCTGCTGATTCTCCTGTCGAGCTCTGTGTGCCTGGTCTCTGACATGGGCAGTGGCTGTGCAGGCTGGATCAGACCTGATTTCTGGTGCTGTTTATGCACTTAGTGCTACGTAGGCAGGAAGAAAGATGCTGTCCTGCCCTCAGGCAATGACAAATCCACTTCTTGGATCATTCTTCAAGCTGCAACCCCTGGGGTGAAACCATCTGGGTGCTTTTGTTCTGGGGTTAGCTTCTTTGCAGAGGCAACAGGATTCCCAAGGGTATGCGGATACCTATTTTTGAAAAGGATGGGGATGATTTATTTCCCTAGGGCAGCTCATTTCTATTTTCTCACTGTGTCCATCCTTGCTGCTTTATTCCAAATCTCTAGCTAAGGTCAAGCAACTCAGCCACAAGGTGCAGCACAGCAAGGGCTCAGTCACAAGTTACTGGGTGCAGATGGCACCACATAAGCGATGCCTGAACGTTTTAGCTGGTAAGGGAAATTTCAGGGAATACCCAATGCTGCAGAGTCCTTCAGGAGACAGAGGAGAGTTGTTTTCTACTAAGTGAGTCCTGAACCTGCAATTCAACCGATGAAAAGGGATGCTGCATGTTGCATATTACACTCTTCTCCCACTCACAATGCAGCAAAGACCCCTCAGCACTGCTGTGGGGGCTGTACAGGCTGCCTGTGACACTGGGACAGTACTGTAGGTCTATGATTGAGTTGTGCCTCCCTTAATTTCCCCGTCACTGGGGTGGAAAGGCCATACTGTGTATGTTGGGCTGATAAGCGCGTGCCACCTTCCACCCTGGGGAAAGATCCTGCCTCAGAGATGGGGGTGCAAGTGCCCTGTGTTTCTTTCTAGGATCACAGTTGAACTGTGTATCAGCTCCTTGAGTCTCTGGCTGATCAGTCAGTGGGTAGGTGCAGAGTTGCTAGCAGATGAGAGCGGCAAGGACCAGAGCAGGGTGTCACAGCAGGGCAGTTTATGGGGAGCAAGGGAGACCAAGAATCCAAGAGAGGCTGGTGAGGAGACAGAGCAGGGGCTGTGAACGCCTGTCCCACGTGGAGAGAGGGACAGAAGCATGACAACAGGTCAGGGCAGCGAGCACCAGGTTCTGCAGCACCCAGCACTGGTAAAGGCCCTCCTGCTGCCAGGCTCGGGTCTCTCTGCAGGCCTCCTGCTGCCAGCCTGCTAGGAGCTCCCTGGGGAAATATTCCAGCCTGTTTTCCTGGTTTTGAATGCAGGGGTTATCGCACAGTTTTCTGTCACTAAAAAATGAGCAGGCAGCAGTGCTGTGTGAGCTGTGCCAGGCAAGAGGGACTGCAGCACTGTGACTGGCAGCAGAGAGAGGTGGCAGAGGAGGGATTCAGCCAAGGGCACACTTTCTGTGCTGAGGACTGTATGCAGCCGATCTCCTTCTGAGGGCCAGGCCAATATTGAAGCACGTTAGGAGGGACCACCAGACCTGCATGAGGGTAGAGCCCAGGCTGGGGCAGGGGTGGCTGGGGAGACCAGGATGCACGAAGCTGACAGTGTCCGAGCAGAGGGCACAGCCAGACACCATCACCTGCAGCTCCCAAGCAGGGGCTGCTTCGCCAAGCTGGGGGGAAGACAAACGCCATCCCCACCCCCAGAAACCACATTTTCTTTCCCCTCCTCCTCTCTGGAAGTGTCTCTGGGTGGGCTCCAAGACGTCCCTCAGCAACTGCGGGTTTTGGTCGTCACTCCTTGATGGAAGGCGAGTGCCAAAGGGCTGGTTCACAGCAAGGCTGGCCTTTGCCGAAACAGCGGATGGGCATCTGGAAATGCAGCACAAGCACGTGGCAGCTAGGAAGCTTATCAAGAAAATACAACTTTTTCCTACACTGGAAATCCCCGGGGTTGCACCAAAGTACTACACGCACCCCGAGGTCATCTGGGAAATGCCTGTGTGTGGGACATTCAGGCTTTCCCCTCGCCTCCACTGGGTCCTGGCTGTCCCCTGTCATGGCGGGGAGCGCCGCTCTCCCCTCCACCCTCTCCCTCCTCGGGGGCTGCCGGTGAAAAGGCCTCTCTCCCCCCCGCTCCCGAGGCGCAGGCATGTGGGCCGGCAGCGCTGCCGCAGCCCCTGCAAGCGACCGGCTCCCACCGCTCTGCCTGAGGAAGATCCACTTGGCAATGGCGGATCTTCTCCACACAGGTGCCGGCGGACGGGGCGAAAGGCTGGGGAGGCAACGAGGGGCTCCCGAAGCCCTCCTGGAGCTGCCCTCTCCGCCTACCCGCACCCCGGACCCTGCCTTCTGCTAGGCTGGCTGACGCTCAGGGAGCGGGGGCCCCGGCGGGGCCTGCCCGGCTCTCCAGGGACGGACTCCGCTCAACCGGCAGGCCGGGGCCGCAGGGGCGGGGACCGGGGACTGCTGCCAGGCCGCGAAGGGGCGCCGCCGCCCCGCGCTCTTCTGTCCCCGCCGAGCTCCCGTCGCTGCTTCCGGCGCGGACTCGGAAGCGGAAGGGGGGAGCTGAGGCAGCGTGAGGAGATGGCGGCCCGCGGCACGGCGAGGCGGGGGACCGGCGCGGGGGTGGCCCGCGGGCCCGACCCGCAGGAGGAGCCGCCGCCGCCGCTCCAGGCCGTGCTGGTCGCCGACAGCTTCAACCGCCGCTTCTTCCCTATCTCCAAAGACCGGCCGCGGGTGAGAAATTCCCCCCACACACACCCCCTCCCCGCCTGCTGCCGCCTCCCCCGGGCCGGTTCCTCTGGGGCTGCCTGTCCTGTCCCGGCCCGGCCCCGTCCCTGGCGGGGCTGGAGCGGGCAGGCCTCTGACGAAAGGCGGAGTGCTCGCCGGCAGCGAGGGTCGGGCCCGGGGTCGCGGCGTGCCCCGCCGTGCGAGCCCCGGGCTGGGCCGGGGGAAGACGAGGCCCCCCCTAGCCGCTCCCGGCAGGTCCTGGGGTGCTGCCGGGCCCCTGCCTCCTCCCGGGGCTCGGGCAGCCCCCAGCGCCGCGGCTTTTCCCGCTTTCACCCACGCTGTGGAGGCCTCTGACCGGTTCTCATTTGTAAAAGTTTATATCCGCCGCTGGAGAGGCAGCGAGGATCTCGTTGCTGCGTTGGTGCTGTTCGCTCTTCCATATGGCAAGGCAAACTGCACCGTTTGCTTTTAGTCTGTCGCTGATACAGGAGCAGCAGCGGGTTTGGGCAGGCTTGTTTCAGATAGAGGAAAGGAGCAAAGTCTTCGTCCTTGCCAGCAGTAATGGGTAAAAGAATATGGCCAGAAAAGTGGATGGGGAAAGCGCTGTAATTATCCTGATCAGAAGGCTGTATGTTAAAGGAACGAGCACTTCTGGAGAATTTAGGTCTGAACAATTATCTTGCTTCGTTTGCTGATTAAATGTTTGTGGTGGTCATAATTATACACGCGAGCTCAAGCCTGAAACAAAACAGCACCAAAAATGAATTAAAGAGTAGTATGAGATCACTCAGCTGTGAATCAGTAATTTGGTTTAAAAGTGTGGCTTGAATCTCAAGTCAAGAGAATACTCACTTCACTTTAGGTTGGTGGGTTGGGTTTTTTTTTTTCTTGTTTAATTCTGGACAGTCATATTCCTGTGGCTTCATCATTCATGTCTGACAGGTTTTTCTTGAAACAGTTAAAGCCTGAGTCAGGGAATCAGGACTCTGGGATTTTTTTTTTTTTTTCAGTGTCTCTCATTTATCTGAGTCTTCTTAAAGAGTTTTCTGTGTGATAACTTCACTTTTTTTTTTTTTTATGCCTTCCTTTCTGAACTGAGGATCTGCCCCTATAGAAAATCAGAAGCTAGCTCTTACCATTTAGATCAACTCTAAAAATGTTTGATAAAAGGTGGTGGAGCAGTTACTCGTGTTATTTTTCTGGTACTACTGATGATATTATATCCTCAAGTTGGAAGGGGCTGTTGCTGATGTTGAGGTACAGAGCATTTGTTCAGCTATCCATATGTTTTTCATTTTTGGGGTTTTTTTTAGGCTCTTTTACCTATGGCAAATGTGGCCATGATTGACTATACCTTGGAGTTCCTAACAGCAACTGGAGTGGAAGAAACCTTTGTTTTCTGCTGCTGGAAGTCAGCTGAGATAAAAGAGCATTTACAGTAAGAATCTCTTCCTCTTTTTAGTTTTATCACAGAAAGGATTCTTCTGTCCTCCAGCAAGCCTCAAAGGTCTTACTGATCCTTCTGATGAAAACTGTGTGCAAGAGATTCCCTTTCAATGGTTATCTCCTAGCACATCTCAAAAAAGACCATTCCTCCTGTGAAGGAGTGTGGTTGTGCAGTGTATTAAAAGGGTTGAGTGTTTTGGGACTGCAGTTATATTGGCATTTAACTTTTCTTGTCTAAAAGCAGGGGTTTCCTGTGGGTAGCCATGTAAATTAGAGTACCACCCTTTGCGTTATGCTCTGTCTTGGTATGCCATGCAGCATATGGAAACAACTCTCTCAACATCTTTGCCTCTGCATGCTGCAGGTTTGCAAGCTAAAGAGAAGCATGCAGTCTTTTCCCTGCCTGACGTACTGCTTTCTGAGAAAAAAAGTTTGGGTTGTGTGTAACTTTTCCTTCTCCTTTGTCAAAACTTGGCTCGCAGTGGAGTCGGGTTTCCTAAGTTTCCATAAGCAACAGTGTCAAAGTCTAACCCTCTTCAGTTCATCTGCTGTGTGCAGATGAGCATACCTAAGCCTATCGATAATGGGCTCGTAATAGCGTTCTCCCTGCATTCACTTACAGATGCGGCATGCACTGGAGGACTGTGTCCTAGCGTGTTCTTATAGAAATATCCTCTTTATGCCTTCCTGATGTGTTTTTCTCCTTCCAGAAAATCTAAGTGGTGCCGCCACACTTCTCCCAACACGGTGCGCTTTGTGACTTCTGACCTGTACCGCTCCCTTGGTGATGTGCTACGAGACGTTGATGCCAAGTCCCTTGTTCGTTCCGACTTCATTCTCGTCACTGGAGATGTGGTGTCCAATTTCAATATATCGAAAGCCCTGGAAGAGCACAAGTACGTGTTGAAAGAGTGTACGCTTGCCTGGCTTGCTGAGACTGGGCTCTAACTCTCTGAAGAGTGATTTTAAAGCTCTGCCCTTCTTTTTCAGGTTGCGTCGTAAGATGGAAAAGAATGTTTCTGTGATGACGATGATATTCAAGGAGTCCTCACCTGGTCACCATGCCAGGTGCAAAGAGGATGACATTGTTATTGCTATGGACAGTGCCACAAACCGTGTCCTTCACTACCAGAGAACACAGGGGCTGAAACGCTTCCGCTTTCCTATGGTGCGTCTGGAACCTGACAGGTGGAAAAGGGCTGCAGTAGTGAAGCAGCCCACCCCAAGGAGGAGGTCCTCCTTGAGTGAGGGCTGGGGAACTGTGCTTGCTGCTTCTTTTGGAGGAGCAGATGATAGGAAGTAACTCTTGGTAAAGTGGCTTTTTTTTTTCCTTTAACCTTTATTTGAGGCTTGATGATATTGTGCAGGGACACATGTTTGGGATTCATTTCAGAGTATGATGATGGGGCAGACATGTTTCTCACAATTCAGTTTTTGCATTTATTTTATTCCTTTTCTCCATGTGAAACAAAGGAGGGGTGGATGATTTGTACTGTCACAGGGGTTCCCAAATTGGGATGCATATACTGCTATCATACACAAACCATTTTGAAGCGGCACTGAGCCTGGCATGGGGGGTGGAATAACAGCACATGCAAGGGGTAGTACTTCCTATTATCTCTGCCTGTACTCTTCACCTAATAATGTAGTAAATGCTTTGTAAATGTCTATGGAGGCACTTTCTCCAGTGAGATAGATGGATCTTTTTCTTTTTTCAACTTGGAAACCAAAAAGGAAAAACCAAAGCAAAAAACAACAACAAAAAAACAACCCACAGCTGTAGAAATCCGCAGGGCGTATGGAAACTATGAACATCTCTTTTGATTTATTAATGTTCTTTGTACATTTGTAGCTCCAAGCAACTAAGGTAAAGAGCCTCTTGGAGGAAAAGTGGTTGTTCGAAGTACAAGCTGTTTCTTGGAGAGCTGCACTGTGTAAAGATGAGGCCAGTCTCTTCTGACTGACATGCAGCTCTGTGTGTGACCAGGCTGTGCCTGCTAAGCTTGTATTTCAGTGTAGATTGTAGATTCCTCTGATCATCAGAACTTCAGGTAGTTTAATAATTCAATCAATAGTGCCACAGCTTATAGAAGGCTTTTGGGGTTTGGTACTGCATAAGGCACTCAGATCATCTGAATTTTTTCCTCTTTCAGAGTCTGTTCCAGAACTCTATTGAGAACGTTGAGGTGCGCCATGACTTGCTGGATTGTCATATCAGCATCTGCTCTCCGCAGGTGAGTTCTGCCCTTCTGAGGCTCCAAAATTCAATCTGCATTGCTCCCTTTGTCCTGCTGGTGTGCAGGGGGTGCGTTCGGCTTGAGTGTACTAGGTTTTGAAACCAGAACTCTCAGTTGTGCACAGTGACTGAGCTGAGAGATTGAGCGATCAAGTGGCACTGCTCTGTGGACTGTGTGGGTGCTCAGTCTGTATCTGGCATCTGCTGCTCAAGCCCAGGCAGAACTAGACAGTGGATGCATTGGTAGACTGGCTGATTTGGCATAGGATGAAACTGTTCTGGAAAATAAGTGATTTCACTTCCGAGTATAGTAACATCTGTGGAGCAGAGGTGATGGCTATGCTATGGAAAAGTGTCAGTACTTGCAAGCTGGTACTGTGTTAGGGTAACATTCAGGGTTATTCCAGCCTAGGCTCGCTAACGTCTCTTCCACATCTGAAAAAGCTAGTCTACAGGCTTCCTTTGGGAGTGAAACTAAAAGTGAGGCTGTGCAGATTGCTTGGGAATGCTAAAGCACTGTTTTGCCCCTTCTGAAAACCAGAATCTATTCACAGTCTCTGATAGGAGGAGGAGATGGGACGGTCAACACTCCTATGAGGAGGAATCAAAGCTTTATTCAAGGCAAGAGCATCACTTTCCCGTACTGTATAACTCGGCTCTCTGAGAACCACTGAACAGCCTTTAATTATCTGGCTTCCATGACAACATTTTCTGCTAATTATATTATTTCCTTATCTTTTATTCCTGGCAGGTGGCTGAGCTGTTCACAGACAATTTTGACTACCAGACACGAGATGACTTTGTGCGTGGTCTGTTGGTGAATGAGGAGGTAAGGAGAGGGTTGTTACAAGGGAGATCCTATTACCTTGCATTAGAGAATCTTCTGACATGCTCCTGCCTGTCTCCCAGGTCCTGGGGAACCAGATCCATATGCATGTAACAACAGAAGAGTATGGTGCCCATATATGCAACCTGCTAATGTATGAAGCTGTGTGTTCTGACATCATCCGGCGCTGGGTTTATCCTTTGACTCCAGAGATGAACTTCACCGATGACAAGAATCAGAGTTACACCCATTCTAAACACAACATTTACCGAGGGGTGGATGTTAGCCTTGGCCACGGCAGCGTGCTGGAAGAGAACGTACTCATTGGGCAGGGAACCGTCATCGGCAGCAACTGCTCCATAACAAACAGTGTTATTGGGCAGAACTGTAGGATAGGTGAGTACCAGAATGGGGAACATGCATGCCTTGGCAGGCAAGGGCACAGGTTGTTGGGATTTAAAGTGCATTTGGCTCTCAGAGAGGATGATAGGTGGGTACTAATTGACTTCTAATGGGAAGAAAGGAGAAAAGCTTGGTTTTCCAGCAGAGGAAATAGATTAGTTTTCAGGGTACCATAATGATGCTGAAAGGTGGAAGGCAATTCATGCAAGTAAGTCATTTCAGCAGTAGAGAATGCATGACCTTTACTGATTTAGAGTTATCACCCACCAACATCCTGCAAATGAGGGACATCTGTCCCTGTCTTTGTGAGCTGCCTGGTACTCCTTCATCCTAGTCTTGGCTGGAATTTTTTTGTGAGTTGGCTGTATTTGTGCAAAACCAAGATGTCAATTGCTACTGTCAACTTGTTAAGTCTCTGCAGAGAACAAACTTGTCTTTTAGCTTTGGGTAAGAAATGGCCCTAGGCTTCTTAAGGCCAATTTTTACCTTTCATCTAACATTCATCATGCATCAAGGGCATTGGGATTCAGTAAGGTGCTTTCTAGTGGACTCAGCAGTGTGGGAGAGCAGCAAACTGCCTTGCTCAACGTATTTGTGCTTGGTGATGTGTAACAGGTGATAAAGTAATTTTGGACGGAGCTTTTCTCTGGGACAGAGTACACATAGCAGATAACGTGGAGATCTGCCATTCTGTTATCTGCGATGAAGCTGAAGTGAAGGAGAAAGTAAAGCTAAAGCCCCACTGTGTCCTCTCTTCTCAGGTGAGCTGTATTTATGTCTGTTCTGCTTTCTGCCTTTCTTGGTAGGTTACTAGACTTACAGTAGACCATAGCAGAATACAGGGCTGCTCCAAGCCTTTCTGCAGAGGTGGGCGATATGCTACTGCTCCCATCTTTTTCTTCCTTTTGTTTGGCTAGGGTAGTACAGTATGTGATCTAGCAGTGCTGATGTCTTCACTTATACTTGTTAGTATACAGCTTGTCTGGAGCAGCTGTTGTCCATGCTGGTGGAGGTACAAGGGGGCAATCGGGGTATTTCTTCATTAAGGTGTATTGCATATATTTGCAGGTAGTAGTAGGTCCTGGCATCACCCTTTCTGAGGGCACAGTGATCTCTCTGCACCCACCAGATGAGGAGGAAGAGGATGATGACCAGTTCAGTGATGATTCTGGCGTGAACAAGGAGGAAAGCAAAGTGAAACTGAAAGGTATGAGAGTCTCTGGCTCCATGCACTCAGGCTATGCAGAGGGCTTTGCCTTTCATGATCTTTTGGGGTCTTTCCCTCCCCCATTCTAAACTGTACAGTGCCAGGCCGGAGCTTAGTGCTGCATTCAGCTTGGAACATGTATTTTCAGTAGGGCAGGCAAGAATATTTGGCTCAAGTTGGACAGTGAGATGTACCTCAGTACCCCAGTATTAAAATCTTTGGAGAGTCAGCTTTTCTTAGATTAGGAGCCTTGTAAGACACAATAAGCTGAAGTTGGAAGAGATGTTCAGTTCAAGGCAGGTTGCAAGATCTACGTCCTCATACCTGGACTGTGTCCAAGGACTTTGTCCTTGTGAAATACTGTTTCTGTCAGTTTGGGTTTGTTGAGGGATCTAAACACGGTCAGATGAATGTTGCTGCTGTAGGGAGCAGTAAGTCGGTCGCTTATCAAGGCGAGTGAGAAGATAAAAGCTGAAATCCCTATGCATCTGCAGGAATCCCGGCTCCCTCTCATTGAAGGATATTTAGGGGCAGTAATATGCAGGTTATACCGGTCTATTTCAGGTTTGCCTGTAAGCTGATGCAGTATATCTACCTCCTAATAACTGTTTCTTTTTCAGGTTACAATAAAAAGGATGTAGGCTCAGAGGGCAGAGGCTATCTCTGGAAAGCGGATGACAAGAATGAAGAGGATGAAGAAGAGCAGAGGCAAAGCCTATGGGGTGAGGAAAAGTTTAGTGTAGTCACCTGGGGATGGACAGACAGACCTGTGTCAGGGAAACTGTCTGAGTGGGACCCTGGTAATTGTGTTCAGAGTAAGTCCTGGGCTTTGTGAAGCAGATTGGCTCCAGATAACATATGTGTGTGGAGGCAAGGTGAGAGGTGAAAGCAGGTGGTGAACCAGATTCTCTCTCTTCCTGTGCTCGATGTTTATTATATCTTTGACTTATGCTAACACACACAACTGTCTGTGCTGTGAATGGCGCACTATGGGATACCAGGCCCTCCCTTAGAGGGAATATGCTTTGGCTATTCTGGGTACTGCTGGCTTTCTTCCTGCTAGTGACAGTGTCTGCTGACATTGCTCCATTGTGAGTCAGCAGTCTGCGCAAAATGCATTTGCTTCTGTCCCTGTCCTTTGTTGTCTGCCTGCAGACTCTTAAAAAGTCCCATTATCCTAGTGCCAGCTGTAGCATTCCCTCTGCAGCAAATCTAATCATCTGGACCTGTAAGCAGAAGCTTCCTTGCAAGGACAGATAGTTGCTGACTTGGTTGGGAAGTCCGTGGGACACCTGGTACCTCGTGCATATGACAGCTGCAGCTTTTGAGTGTTGAATGCTGTGTCTTCTCTTCTTCATCAGGCCCAGCTATGCATTCAGAGGAAGAGAGCGAGTCGGACAGTGACCTCAGCATGGGCTCTGAGGAGCCAGACAGTCGGGCAGCGTCCCCGCAGCTAGATGATATCAAAGGTGAGAGATGGGCTGTTAAGAAGTATGGTGAGCCTGCAGGTCATGCAGTGAGTGTGAGATTTGTGCTGTATTCTCTAGGTGTATTGGAAAACTTGTAGATGTCTAGAATATGTTTGTTTCCTGACCTCACTTCCTTAATTTCCCCTCTGTTGCTCTTGTGATAACCCAAGGCAGCCAAGGATAAGAAGCTAGACAAAGAACCTCCATCTTTCTCACCCCTGATCACTGGGCCATCATGAAAGCAACCTCCCTGAGTTGTCTGTTTAAATGGCAGCGTCATTGCCTAAACCCAGAGATTGTGTGAAGGTTCAGCAGAGTTTCCCTGTGTAGACGGCTTACTGCTGTAATCATGCTGGAGAATTAAATGTCCTTGTAGGACCTGCCTCTTTTGGCAGATATATTTTGGTGTTCTTTTGTTGTGTTAAGCTTACCTGGATTTGAAAGGTATTCAAGCCAAACTGGGAAAAAAAGTATGCCTTTTTCATGTTAAAATATCTCCCCAAAGGAAATTAAACCAATAAATTTTAGGTTTGAGTTCACGTCTTTAGTTAGGGGAAGATGATGTTTGTCTGAATAGGAAAGGCTAGATTGTGAAAGTATAATAGAAACTCTACTCTTTTAAAAGGTTGCCAAAGTAAATAGCTTGGTACTGGTTTGTGTGGATAGATCAATGGTATCTAGTAGGTCGACTCCTTTATTTGAATTATATTCCACTACTCATAAGTATAGTTGATGTGGGTTTGTGCCAGCTTACAGAGAACAAATAGACATCTGTGTCAGAATGCTTCCTTTAGGGATACAGTTTCTTCAGTAATGAACAGTTTGAAGAATCTATGCTTTTCCCTCTCATGTCTAACTACCTGTCCTTTCCTTCATTAGTTTTCCAGAATGAGGTTCTGGGTACGTTACAGAGGGGTGAAGAAGAAAACATTTCCTGTGACAACCTGGTCCTGGAAATCAACTCCCTCAAGTGAGTTTTCCCTTAGGGATGCTGTCCCTTATGCTGAACAGTTGGGTTTGACAGTGGATCTAGAAAGAAGAGGAGAAACCATGTGAATACCCACGTTCAATTGTTAAACATTAATTTTATCAGTATAGAGCATGAGAAATGCAGATTAGAGATCATGACTGAATGATGACAGGATTTGATGGAGAGCACCATCTGCATCTATAGCATCCTCAGTGGTTAGGCTTTTCCTGCCCCAATTCTTGTAACAAGAGATTGAATTGCTATTAAGTAACTGTGGACTGAAGAGAGCAAGCCAGTTCTTGGCACAGACTGCCTGTAAGTTCATGCAGGGGCTGCTGCTCTGTGCATTGCAATATTCAACCAGCTGCCTGCAGCTGGGGCTGTGCTGTGGTGTGGCTTGTCCACTCTTATTACAGCAGCAAGTCTAGAACGCATAATCAGAGTGCCTTTTACGTAGTATTTCTCCAATACAAACCTGTTTCCCTTCTTTTGCGCAACAGTATTCCTACAGCACTCTAGTAAATGTGAGGGTGCTGTCCCTGCAGCAGCTTGTTCCACTGTGATAGCAGATTTTCAGGACTTGTGGCCTTATGCAGGGCCTGATGCAACGCAAGGTGGTTTTACTGCCTGAATATTTGGAAAACCAAACAAACAAAGAAAAAACAAGTCTGGAAAATGAAAATAATTTTCTGCTGTATCTCTGTGAAGAGGCGTGGTCCGCAGAGATCAGATGGTGTGAAATGTTGGGGGTTTTTGCCTTTTTCCTTGCAGGTATGCATATAACATTGGCCTGAAGGAGATGATGCAGGTGCTCAGTAAAGTGATCCTGGAGTTCCCACTGCAGCAGCTGGATGCAAACCTGGACTCCCAGAACTATTTCTCAGCATTACTTCCTGTGAGTCCTGCTCCATTTGATTCTTCTTTGGGCTTGTCTCCTAGTGTGTAGGAGTCTGTCTGGATGCCCCAGGTAGTTCCTGGCTGAGAAGTCTTTTTGGTTAAGCCTGAAGCCACTTGAACTCCTTGAGTTCATGAGCCTCTTTGTCTTCTAGAGAAGTATAAGTGAACTGAAACTATTGTACCTGCTTGACAGAACTCAGCTGAGACTGTAGATGTGGGGAGCTCTACTTCAGAACCTATGTTTGTTTCTGTTACCTCTGTGTGATAGTGGAAGTGCATCGCTTGTAGAAGAGAAAAGAGAGGGACTGTTAGAGATGTCTTTACAGGCTTGCATTCCAGGAACCCGGTTCCAATCCATCATAAGCCCTGTCCCTGGGGCAGCAGGGAGCGCTCCTCTCCCAATGGGATCCTTTCCAAGATCTTACTTGTCTGCATACTGTAATTGCTGCCAATTTTTTTCCAGCCAAATGCAAAGGCATGATATTGTTGTCTTTGAGCAAAGATGTGCAGTTCTGTTGTATCTCTAAAGAGATGGGTTGTATAATTGGGTGAGAGCAATTTCTGTTTCCTGACTTAAGGGGGACAAAATAGGGTAGGATCTGCTTTAAAAAGCAGGCAGTCTTATCTTAATGGTTTTGTTGATCCAAGCTGAAGCTGTTGTAGTATTTTTGTCTCTTTGCTATAGCCCATTTATGTATTTGAGTTTGCAAACTCTACAGGTTATGAAGGTGCTCTTTCAGAATGAATGGGTCTGACACATGTTTGGGAAGGACTAGTTTAATTTTTTTAGGAGGTGGAGCTAAAGAGGAACACTAGACATCCCATAGTCCTTTCTCTGAGGAAGTATGTGCTTTCAATTGATGGAAAAGGGTGGAAAACTAATTCTTCTTTATGTAGGTGTAAGCATGGCACTTAATTCATCCCCTGGAGGTGTGGAGATGCCTTCTGTAGGAAACATCCATGTGAACTGATCTGTTCATCAGATGGCTTAGTGAGATTTTGCTGTTCACTCTGTTTAAATTCTGCTTGCTTTTGTTCATTTTTCCAGACTGTTTTCTTGAATAGCGTGTCCTGTCCTGGAAAGAGAGAATTGAAGGAGGAGGACTGAAGAAAATGTTAGAGCAGGTGTTAGATTCTAAGCGGAAAGCAGTACTTTTAGACAACAGGTTGTGTGGAGTTGGTAGCTGTGTAGGATGGTTGTGGGTTTTTTTCCAGCTAGGATACAGCATGTCTTTCTGTCTCCCAGAGTGGGCTCCTAATCTAGTATGAGTAGGACAGGAGAGCTTCACTGCAGCACCCAGTCAGAAGAGGTTCTAGTCTGGGATAAAGGATACTATACAAATGCATAATGTTTTGTGTAATTGCCTAGCTGATGCTCATGTTTAACAGCAGAAACAGCAAATCAACTTGCCTTTAGTACAAAGCGATAATAATCTAAATGTAATGTTCGGGGTGACCGTGCCCTGTGTCATGGACAAGTGGAATTTCTCTAGGCAGGGAATTGTGTGGCATGTGCATTTATGAAACACAAATTATCCTTAGATTTATCAAAGAGAGCCAAGTGTCAAATCAGTTGACCATCATGGCAGCCACTTTCTCCAGATGCTCCTTTGTAAAGAACAACCAGGAAGTTTCTTAGATAATCCTTCTCTGGGACAGTTTTGTGCCTCACTGTCTTTACGGTGTGTGGAATTGTGCTGGCGTTCTGTACTGAAATCAGCAGGAAGGCAGTATCCTGGTGAGGTATACTGTTAATGTTCAATTGCACATGTGATGTTAGTCACTGTTACAATAACCCAATATGTTTGAGTTGAGATGTGCCTCTAATGGAGGTAGTGAACGAGCCTTCAAAGACATTAAACAGACATTGATGGTCTTCCTGGACAGCAGCTTTGTGTATTTACCAACAGCGCTTTGAAGAGAAGAGACCGTTTCTTCGGGCAGAACATGCATGTTTGTACAGCACCTGAAACAGTGGCTTTTCTGCAACTTGTGGTTCCATAGTTAGTAAAAAGTACGCTCCATTAATTTACTAATACGTACACCCTGAGAATCCCAAGCATTAGCTTGGTATAGGTTAGTACCTAATGAAAGCATGTAGCTGAAGTGTGTAGCTATGCAGCTAAAGCTGCCTCAGTCAATAGCAGTATTAGGCTGAGATCTGCTTATGATGTTTTACATGTGGCAAAGTGTTATTTTGTATGAGATGGGGATACTTGCATTCTGAGAGTGGTGAATATCAGAAGCCCACTGAACTTTACAGAACTGGTTTATGTTTCTCACTCTCTCTGTAGCTCAACTCTGACTAAGAGATGTTGAAGGAAGATGGGTTGCTTGTGTAAGAGTGATGGTAGAGCGGTCCCAGACACCTCAGGAGGGGAAATTGTAGAAATGCCATAGTTATGATGTATGGTTTGACTTGGAAACCACAGTATGTGCTCTGAAGTGCTGGCCCCTGAGCATGAAGCTCTTAAGTGTTGCAGCAATTTTAGGAAACAAGCATCCGGTAAAGGATATGCCCATGGGTATTCTTCAGATGAAACGTGGAGGCTTGAGAAATAGAGTTGTCCAGTTCGATGTATGTCAGGCATCTTGTTTGGCTCTTGTACAAGTTATAAAGCAGAGGTGGTACAGAAAACCAGACCTTTCCTAGAACTGTAGACATGATTTTAGCAAACGTGGCTGAAGCTGCTGATAAACTGAAGGCTGTGCTTCTGTTGTCACTGAAGCAGCATCAAAAAGGTTATGTAGGTGAGGATGTCTAAAGGGAGCTGGGGGAGGCAATCTAGTTGTTCAATTTGCTGAGCTGGCCAGTGCCTGCACTGCTGCCCAGCAGCTAGCACGTGTGCTGCACCTCTTCAGGTTTCTCTTAGGGAGCCTTACTCTTCTGTAATGTCATGCAAGTGAACACAACATGGGATCACTTATTCAGGGACAAAATGGATCTCTGCTTTCACTGAAACAATTCATGGTGATCAGCACAGATGCTGTTATGGTGTAACAGGTTGTAATTATAGCTTTGTCCCTTGTGCTTCTGTGCTGGAGGTAGGGGTAAAATAGGACTGGTGTTGAGACTGTTCTTCTGGAAGAAGAAAAGTGGATCACAAACCTCTTTGAAGTTGATACAGCATCACTGACCAGATCTGATATAAAATGAATCGTCCTGTCAGAGGAATTTGATTGCTTTTTGCATACTGTAGATTGTTTTGAGGAGTTACCCAGGTAGAGTCAAAGCCTGGAAAGTTATGATATTGTCCATAGGGCTCTTTGTCAGGTATCTTCACATTTTTCAGTCTTTTACTCAATCTAAAATAATTGCAAGCTTCCAATTCCCCAGTTCAGATTTTCATGAAACTCTCAAAACAGCCTCTCCGGTCATACAGGTTCATAAGTGTATTTTTGCTAGGGGCTGTGTGAGGCTGAGCCCTACTTTCCCCATTAGCACCATTTACAGTACAGTGCATGTTCTTGACTTGAGATGGTATACTTTTTCTTCTTTCCCTTTCCCAGAAATAGGCATACTTGATTGAGTCCTGGGGTTGTGAATGTTTATAGCTCTGCTTTCTTTATAAATAACTTGCTTTCAGAAACTCAATAGCTTCTGGTTAGAATTGTGCCCACTTAGGATTTAAAGGCATTAACAGAAAGGTATTACAAAATATTTCTTAGCCTGGAAGGAACTTGCTAGTAGCTTTACTACATTCGAGGTGAATATTTCCAAAGGATAATAAAAATGCAGGAGATGCTTATAGAGGAGGGAAGAGTCTTTAGGATTAAGCATTTTGCTAAAGGCTAAAATACTTTCTGGAAATATGCCATACAACCCTCAGTTTTTTGTTGTGATACCATGATGATTAGGATCATTCTGTGCTGTTACTGTTGTTCCTTGAGCCAGTCAATGTACTACTATACAGATCAGTTTGTTTGTACTAATCCCCTTTGTTTCTGCTTGAGGCATGCAAATTCCAGCATGGTTGCATAGCAAATGTGTCTGAAGAGGTGATGGAGTGTAGTAGTATGGGGTAGTTGAGCACTGTTTCGTAATACAGGCTACCTTTGGTAGTCCACGCTAGCCTGGGTTCTAGCTCTGCTATATGTCCTGGAGTTCTCTGTCTGGCAGGGCTACTGCCTGTTAACAATTGTCCTGGACAGAATAATGCTGATTAACCCTGAATATAGGTGACTCAGAGCTTCTTCATCGCACCCCAAGCCCCTGTGAATTACCTGTTTCCCTTCAAAACAGACCAGATGTGTTCTGTAAGGAGACACTGTTGAAGGCACAGCAAAACAGTGTATCTGTATGGGCATGCCAGGGATGTAGTTGCAGGAATGCCTGCTGTTGAGTTAATCCATTTAAAAAGATGTGGAACTCTGATTTAATTTCCTGCAATGTTTTTGTAAGATGGTCTGGTCACGATGTGGCCAATGAGGAATTTTTGTATCTTATCCTAGTTCTGATACCTTTTAAAACTGTTATGGACAGGGGTCTAAGTATCTTTATTACCTTCTATCCCAGATTCAGGTCATTCTGTGCTGCTTTGCAGAGCTTTCCCTGCTGCTTGCCTTCCAGATATGTACAACAAGTGAAAAAGCTGTGGGGGACTTGGACAGAAATACTGTTTGAAGAGGCAGCACCAAAATCATTAAACTAAAGACTTCATAAAAAATAAGCCTTGGAGGAGAGAACTGAGATCAGCTAATAGTGTAACAACTTCTTGCCCTTCATCCTTCCCACCCATTCCCTGCAGCAGACTCCAGGATCCAAACAAACTTGCAGGCACACGTGTGACTTGCACTTAGGGGCTGCTCCACTGCGTTCCTGTTTTAGGGGTGGCTATTTTGCACTGTCCACTTCTACTCAGCTGGTAATTATCCTGGCACTATCTTCTTCTCTTTTTTTCTTACTTGCTCTTCTGCTTTGAAGGAAAGTTACACTGAAATGTCAGCTGCTCTGTGGGGGGAAGATTTGAGTAGCATGTGTGTACCTCTCCTTATCAGTCTGCTGTGAAGTGATTTTCTTTGAGTACCATATTAAACACATTTATTGTGATAATCTAGTATTCCATCCAGAGAGGCAAAACCAAGAAAGCTAATGGATACCCTCAAAGCTGCTTAGTAAAACCAGGTCCTATCTGCGCATGCGAGACTTAATAGCATCTGTTTCATGGACAGAGTGGGCCAAATATATAAAGTGGTCAGCTGAATGGTTTCTTAAAATGCTTCCCTGGGTCAGTTTCTTAATGCAGCACAGCTGAGAAACAGGGCTGAGTGCACACATCCATCTCATAGCTCAGGAACTCTTCTGTTTTTCCTCTGCAGCTGTTGAAGAACTGGACCCCGTTGTTTAAGAACTACATAAAACGGGCGTCAGATCACTTGAATGCCTTATTTGCCATTGAGGAATTCTTCCTAGAACATGACAGTCTCTGCACGTCGATAGCTAAAGTGAGTATCCACGCCCAACTCTGAGGACCTGTTTTTGCTAGATGCATGGTGAAATGCATCCTGTTTGCATCATAGGCTTGTTTGCTTTAAAGGAGAGAATTTTGGGGTCTCAGTGGAGAGGGTGTATAGAAAATCCATCTATATCAATTGCTTTAAAAAAAAAAAAAAAATTGTATGTCTGCCTGTGCCTCTGAGGGAGCACAGCTGAGGGTAAGTATTAATTACCAGCATGCAGCCTGAAGAGAGCTATTATTTTGCAGCTTCTAACCTAGATGCCCTTGTTGTGTGACCCTGGAAGAGACCAGGCCAGAGGCTTGCTATAGGAAGAGCTTTACTTCATTTATCTCTCTATGGTCCCTGGGATCTAACTGTCAAATGGTTTATCCTACTTTAGAGTGCAAAACAAGCAAAGCTGGTAATAAGGGTGGGATTTCTTATTCAGGCTGAGCTAGTTATGAAACTGGGAATAAAGGGAAGCTGACATGTGTCTTATTACCTATCTCCCCACTTCTGAGACTTTTCAGTATATTCCTCCTTGCCCTCCTCCACAAATATTTTGTCCCTGTGTTCTTTCTGCCCTATCGCACTGAGAGTATTTGACTTGGGTTGCAAGTCTTTCCTTTAGCTGTGTCTCAGGAAGCCCCTGTCACTTTTGGAAGAGCTCTCTTAGAGCCTGTTTAACTCTTGGTTCCTCAAGGAAGAGTAATCCTAACTTTTGCTACCAATGCTTCTGGCTAATGGCAAAGCACTTAAGACTGGAGCCAAAAGCCTTCAGTTTGGTGAGCCAAAATGCCCTTGGATTACAGCAATTGTTTGGCATGTGTCCATTGTTCTAGGGGCCTGGGTTTCCCTGGAGGCTGGGAATTGAAGTGACATTTTATATTTGGAGTTGGCAGCCAGCTTTGTCAGTGCTCTGCTGCAAGGAGACCGACTGCAAAGTGCCTGCTCTGCCTGAGCACAAAGGCACCCTGAGAAAGCATGACTGCATCTTACCCTTGCTGTACTGGGGAGGAGTTTGAGCTGATGAATGACCAATTGCTTTGACACCTGCCATAAGGCACTTTTAAGAGAGAACTGGCAGGAGGAGGGAGCCTGGGGAAGAGCTGGATAGACTCATGCTTTTCTCTGCACATGTCGCTGTTGTGTGTATGTGGGCCTGTGTAAGAGCTGCTTGTTAGATCTGCTTTGGAGATGGGTTTTGGGGTGCTTTAAAAAAAGAGCTTGAGTAACATCTTGAACTGACACCCTCTGTGGCCCTTTGTTGCCCACAGCTCTCTATGTATCCACAGAGCTAAAGCCAATGGGGCTTGAACTTTGACTTATTATGTGTCATAGCATCTAATTGTCAGGAACATAAGGCTTGGTAGGAGAAGCACAGTTATTTTTAACAATAAAAGCAAAATGAAGTAGACTGAGTGCCTTTTGTTGAAGATGGAGCTGGGAGACACAGATTATGTGCAAACTTTGTGCTTGGACATGAGCTAGCCCCAAAAGAGTTTATAAAAAGCCCTGTTGCTCTTTTCTAATTGATGCAGGTGTTGATGACATTTTACCAGCTGGAAATTCTGGAAGAAGATGTAATTCTCAATTGGTTCTCTTTGCGGGACACGTCTGACAAGGGAAAGCAGCTTCGTAAAAACCAGCGGGTAAGTCCCAAAGGTGTTTAAACATGGGGGGTGGGAGTTGGGGGGGCAGGGAGAGACACATACACGCACAACAGCTGCTAAAAGAAAACTTTGAGTGGAGTTCGATGCCACTGTTGCCTTCTGTGGAGCAGCTGCCATTACATGGTAGGCCAGTAACGCACCAGTGCACTGAACACTAAGCAACACAACTTCGTTCTCTAGAACAGACATTTCTGTGCATTCTGCCATAATCATCCTGTTTGGATGAGGAATGGAGGTAGGAAGAGAGGGAGATTGTTCCTAGTGGGCTCTCTGTAGCACGAGGCCAGCATTTTCTGAAGTAGCAGCACAACTTCTCTAAGCCAACACCCATTTGAAATGGGCTTTAGGCCAATGCCCTGCGTGCTGGCCCCATGCAATTCCTTTGAAGCTTTCATTCCTGGCTCACCAGTCCCTTCACATATATTTCTAAGCGTTTGCTGTACTGAGTGGTTTCATTTGGCTTGTGTTGCAAGGAGCATATAAACGTCCCCCCTCCATCAGGCAGAACTTTGTGCTGTAGTTTGGCTGAGCCCTGTTCCAGTCCTCCTCCCTGGATCTGGAAGAGGAGCAGGGGAAAAAAAGCCATCTCTGAAGAACTCCAACTTTGTTTAAAACCTTTGCAAAGTCAGCTCTTAGTATAGGTCAGCAGTGCTTTCAGCTGCTAATTTGAGCCCAGTTAAAAGGTAAAATGAGCTGCCTTCTTTATAGCAATTTCTCAGGGAGTAGGTTTTCCCAGCAGAGTGTTCCTAACATGTCATAGCTAAGGTGTCGTCTCTTCTCCCTCAGGCTCTGAAAAATTCTCAAACTTTTGCTGAGTGTTGTCGGGATTGTCTGACTGGAGGAGTCTCCCTAAGGAATCTAATCAGTCTGGGTTTGTCTGTGGCATCCCAGTTGTTATTAATCTAAACTTTTGTCTCTCTCTCCCTCAATCTGCCTCTGTGTTTCCTAGAAACACTCTTTCTCTTGTGCATGATAGTGGTGCTCACTGACACAGTGTAGTTGTTGGGCATGGTGTCACTTGTTACCCAGTTACATTTCTTTCTCTCTGCAGCTCCAGAAGTTTATCCAGTGGCTGGAGGAGGCAGAGGAAGAGTCGTCTGACGGCGACCAAGACTGATATGGTGGCTCGGCGTGAGAAGAGGCACTCTCACTGCCTTTCTGAGCCGAGTGGGCAGGGCAAGATCAATGCCAGTGCATGGTGTGTAGATGTGGGGCCTGACATGGAAATGACTGACAATCCCATCATTAATTAAGTTGTGTGTTCCCGACTTTGCCACTTCCCTCCCTCCCTCGCTTGCCCGGTGGCACCTTATGTCGGATGGTTGCAGCCCAGTGCAAAAACCATAAGGGAAAAGCAGGAGGTGGTGATACCTAGAATCCCTCTGGGGCCTGGATATGATATACTATAAGCTATCTTTTGGGAGGTCCTTGTTACTAACACAAAGGGAGCAAATAGATGCAAATGCATACAATGCCCTTATAAATCTAACCATCGGGGTCGTGGAAGAATGGTCATACAGCTAAGTTACCTGGAGTGATTGTTGCTTCTGGAGCTAAGGGAACTCCTGCTGAAGAGACACTGGCAAGGTTGGCAAGTAGGAGCATGTGGATTAGGATCTGGAGTGCAGGACTGGGATTCAGGAGTTCCTGTGCCTAGAGAAGATGCAGTTGTCTGAGAATGCCCAAGGCATTTTGCAGCCTAGAAGGCACTTCTGTGATCCTTCCAAAAGGGAAAATCTCTTGCCATCTGCCATGCTAGGATCTAACACAAGGTTGCACAGTAGAGTTGGTAAAACCATGTGTTTCCCCCTTCTGTAGAACGGGGGATAATACGTGCTCAGTTCCCCCTGCGGGGGTTAGCTAATAGTGGATGTGCACTGGCCAGTGAAATGCTGTATGGATCACTGTACATCTTAGATGTGATCTGTCTTCTGTACATCCCCAGCTTAGCAGACATGTTTTAGAGAAGTGTCTGTTTCTTTCTTTATATTTTTTTTTTTTTTTTTATAAAAAGGGAGCAGAGGTGCCTGGCTCCTCCTGCTGCACCAACTATACTTGTGTTTTGCTCTGGAGGCACTGACTCTACCAGCTGCTTTAAGAAGGATGCAGGTTCCGAAGTTCTGCTCCAGTGTGAGAAGGAGCAAATGGTATTTCCTTCAACAGCACGTGCTTTTTGTTTCCACATGATTTCAGTTATACAAGCTTGCTTACTTCATGTCCTTTTATTTATTTGAAAACTTCCCTTCCCTCAGACAGCAGGGAAAGTGCTGCAAACCCACTGTAAAGTTCAGCAGCCACAGAGAACTCGGCATGCAGCAGGGAATGAGCGTGCTTCTGGCACTTTGTTGCCAGCACAGACAATGTGTGGCAGCAATAAGGCCTTTAAGAACAGCTTTCTTGGAAGTGTCACTGTGCTGTGTTCTTCCCTGCTCTCAAAGAACAGCAAAAAAGGCACAGCGAGAATCAGCTTTTGTTCATAGGTGGGTTATTTGTTGGATACGCTGACCTTGCCTCTGCCCCTTCAGGAGGAGCATGGAATAAATCCTGTGCAGGGGGAAATGCACTGGAGCTGCCCACTCAGGATATTTACTTGGCCGTTCCGTGGTGCCACAGTTGTCAGTGAGGGGACAGCATTGGATGCTGGAGACCAGGGATACTGCCTCTTAAAAACTGATGTTCAGGCAGGGTGATCTTGTGCACTCACACTATCAGTTGCCAGGATTGTGCGTAAATGTGCTTTGTTTTCTGACATCACAAACTCAGTCTTGTAAATGTTGGGGAAATAGTTGGTATCTGAATTTTCTGTATCTGCCAATATTTAATTCAGGGAGCAAATAAAAACTATGCTGGTGTTACCGGCTTGTTTGCGTTCTTTGACTTTGAATTATATGTCTCCAGCTGTGGCATGTGCCTGAGCAGGGCTTAACGGGTAAGCTAAATAACTCATTGCTGCTTTTTTCTCAAGAGATTTTAAGCACATAATAGGCAGGTAGGAAATCAGCACAGCATTGAATTGGTATAAATGTTCAGTGATAACTCATGACCTCACTGTTTACAAGTAGAGAACAGTTTATTAAAACTTCGGAACTTAGAATCCTGAAATGGGTGAAGTTTGGTTTTGTACAGGGGTATGTTGCAAAGATGAACCTTAAATCCTATGATACCTGTTATCCTTTGCCATGATGAGAATTATTGGGAATGTTGGCTGTTAGGTACTGCATTGTGCCCTCCTGATGCTGGGGAGTAAGAACTGGCAGAGAGGGGGAAGGACAGCTACAGAGCTCTTGGTAAAACCATTTACAAACCAGCTGCAAGACTTGGTAATTTTAAAATCTCCTTGGACATCTGAAGTATTTTTTTCCTTTTACAATGTAAAGATGGCTTAAAAAATAGGTTTAACATGTAGTTCTGTAAATGGCTCGGTTTTGCCAGAGGCTCTTGAGTCTTTGTGCCAAGTTTTGTTTTTTCCACATTCCTTCCTCCTTTGCTCCATAGTAGCCAACTTCTTCATGGTGCGAGTTGCTTTCTTACCCAGGGGTTAAGATCCAAGGGGATGATGTTGCCATAGGGCCAAATATCCTTCAGGCCTTGGTGGTGTGTGTGTGTGTTGGGGTGGTTTTACAGGTGCCAAGAACAGAGTAGCAAAAAGGAGACAAAATAGGACATGATACTCTCCAAGGTGGAGTTCTGGCATGGTGCAGCATCCTTATGGGCAGGTTAGTGTATACTTCTTAAAGGAGCATTAATTGCATCACTTAAGTATAGCATGGGCTTGATGCTTTCTATTGCTTTCAATCAAGATTTGTATTTGGTTGGAAGACTAGAAATGCCTTTGAGAGCAACCTTGATTGCACAATCGTTGCTATCCATCTTTCTGAGCAATGTAAGCAGTAATTTTTTTTTTTTTTCTAAGGCCATTGTAGTCAACTTGTATGACTTCCCATTTGACATGGATGGATGGATGAATGTCACCTGTATCAAACCTATAACTTCAGTTAACAATAGTGTGCCTTTTCTAAAAGATAATAGTTTTGTGTTGCTTAAAGGTGTAAGTGGTGGAACTCGAGTACATCCACTTCTGCTTTGGGCTGTTCTGAGAGGTACTAAAATGCCTGGAACCTGTTTACCCTGTAAGGAGAAGCAATGCTATCAATGCTGCAATTTTTAAATGTAGATATAGGCCAACAGGCAGGTCCTCATGGACCTAGAGTGCTCAGCACAATCCCCTTCTGCTAATTTCTTTGGCTCTGTGTTCTTAACCTCCATTCATTAAGAGTGAGTCATGCTTCACAAGACCTCTGCAAGCAGTTAAATCAATCTATTGACTGGGTCTATTCAATCACTTGGCCTGTTTTAAAAGAAGAGGCAGCTGTAACAATAAGATTTCATCTCCTACCACCCTGTGGGTGTGTGGCACCCCTCCTCTGGGCTGCATGTTCTCCCTTTGGAGCTCAACACTTCAGAAAATTGCTCTTTTGGTAACAAAGGTGTCTAACACATACGATACGGTTGTGGATGTGCATCCACAACTCTGCTGGGAGGTGGGCAAGAGAGTGGCTCTGTCAGGGGAAGACTATAGTTCTTTCACATGGGCCCAGCTTCTGGGGCAGGGAGGTGTTGCAGAAAGACTTTAAGATAACTCTGTCAGGATTGACACAAGAAGCAGCAGCTTCAGCTAAACTTTTCCATTCCTGACCTGGATTCTTCTTTCCAGGTACACTGGCTTTTACCACAGAGCTCCGAGCATGAGGAAGTGACAATCTTCCAAGAGCTGATGTGGAAACATGGGAGAGCCTCACGCCTCTTACAACTTCTGCTTACCTGAGGTTTTCCCTTGATTTTTTTTTTTTTTTTTTTTTTTAATTTAATGTCAGATTCTTCACCCAGTCTAGCAGTGCTGCCCAGATAATTGCTAGCAACGCCTACAGGATTCTTTCACGCATGAGGAGGCTATTTAGCTCATGCCTGCTCGCCAGCCTGAGGAGCTTGGCTCTGTTCCCTATAAGATCTCTCTGGCTTCTCTTCCTACGGCAGGTGAGTCTGGCGCTGAGGGCTGGTGATCTAGTCTCACACCCTGTGCAGGCCCACGGTGTGGTTCTTCCTCTGCATTTGTTCCTACTAATCCAGGACAGTGCAAGGCGGTTCTTGCCTTTCCTGGTGGTGGGTGTTCCCCAAGCTCCATCCACCCCAGCTTTCCTCTTGGCCACAGCTCCAGGAAACTGCTGATGGAGACGGTTCCTCGGCGCCCCTTGGGTGCTGGCAAGGTGTCCAGAGGGGAAGCCAGCCAGCCTGAGACTGCTGTGGCACAGAGGCAAGTCCTGGGGGCTGGGGTCACGGTGCTGATGACTGTAGGTAAGAGAGTTGATAGGGTCTGGGGAGAGAGAGGATGGGCAAGAAACCACAGAGCCAAGGGGCTGTCGGAGCTGGTCTGTGTGCACAGTTGAAGAGGCCACGGTGTGTGGAAAGGAGGATGGTCATGAAGAACGGAGGAGGGAGTCTGCTTGGTGAGGAAATGAGGCTGGGGAACTTGAAGGGACAGCGCAGTGGCCAGTGCCTGAGTATCAGGGATGTTCGTTGGATGGTGGCAAGGGGTTTGGACGGGAGCCACAGCTGGAGAGAAGCTGGGGTGGGAGGTATTGTGCTCTTCTTGTGCCCCTATGTGGGATGGCCATCAGAGACAGAGTGTGGGGAGTTCAAAGGGATCTGGACATGGGAGGACAGGGTAGAGCAGGATATGCCTCATGTTCTGTAAGCTGTACTCGAGGGGCACGTAGTCGTATGAGGAGCGTGGGGAAGGCTGGGAGGTCTGTGAAGAAGGACCAGGGCTGCAGAGATGGAAGGGGAGGCCTGGGGCGTGTACATGAGAAGCAGTGGAGGTTTTGGGATGCAGGAGCATATGTGGCACAGGAATGACCATGTGTGTGAGGCGGCATCAGTGGGTGTGAGAGGGGATGAAAGCTGAACGGGGCCAGGGACCCTGGGAGGGGTATTTGGGTGCATGCCAGCTAGGACTGGGAATGATGTGGGTGCGTGGGGATACTGGGCTGTATGGAAGGGGACGTGGATGCAGAGTAGAAATCCCAACCCATCCGCAGGCGGTGGGGCTGTGGACGGCCGGGGAGGTGATGAGGGGTGGCATTCCCAGGGAGCACGCACCCAGCGGGGGTGCAGCAGGAGCAGCGGTGGGTGTGTGGCCCTGGGGAGAGAGGGGCGGGTGGGGGTCGGGG
>NW_010972798.1:6845596-6879741 GCF_000737465.1 Haliaeetus leucocephalus | reverse complement strand
GAGGAGGAGGCGGCGGCGGAGGCCTGGCGGCCGGGCAGGGGCGCCATGGCGGCGGCCGAGACGAAGATCATCTACCACCTGGACGAGCAGGAGACGCCGTACCTGGTGAAGCTGCCGATCCCGGCCGAGCGCGTCACCCTCGGCGACTTCAAGGGCCTCCTCAACCGCCCCAACTACAAGTTCTACTTCAAGTCCATGGACGACGACTTCGGGTGAGCGCGGGCCCGGCCCGCCGACCGCCGCGTGTGTGCGTGGGGGAGTCCTCCGTGTTCCCGCGTGGGGCCTCCCTGGGGGGGGGGCGGGCTGCGTGGGCCTGGCTGGGGACACCCGCCCGGCATGCTTCTGGGGACAGGGGCTGGCTCCCCCCTCCGCCCTGGTAGGGTCCTGTCGTCCCCCCAGAGCAGCGGGGCTGGGACCCCCGGGGGTGGGCTGGTGCCCTTCGGGACTGGTGGCCCCTTTCGTGCCCGGTGTGGGGAGGAGGACCCACATCCATCTGCCACCCCCCTTGCCTTGCCTTGGAGGGGGGCGGGGATGGCATCCCCCTTGTGTTCTGTTTGGGGACACACACGACACCCTCACATGCACCCCATCCAGGGGCATGTGCACCACCAGTTACCTCACCTGGGGGGGGTTGGTGGTGATAGCCCCCCCATGCAGCTTCTCTGGGGACAGGCCGCCATCCTCGCTTCCCCCATCAGCTCTGGGGGAAGCTGCCCCCTGCTAAGTCCTCTGTGGGGGAGCTGGTGGTATCCTCTGTGCTCATCCTCTAGGGCTGCACCCCCATGTCTGCCAGAGACCATCGTCTCATCTGAGGATCCCCCCCTCGCCGTGCTCACGATGTTTGGGCAGCACCTTCCCTGAGAGGGTATCTCCCAGTGCAGCCCAGCTTGGGGGTGTGTAGGGGTGGCATCCCCCAGTGTTACCCTACTTGGGGTTGTCATTCCCCATCCAAAGGGTTTGGGCGTCTCCCACTGTGCCTGCCTGGGGAGGGTGTCCCTTGTTCCCTCTGCCAAGAGGGTGTGGGGACAGTGCCCCCTCCATCAGCCCTTCCCAGGGAGTGGATTTGGGGACAGTTTTGTTCTCCTACCATCCATTTTGGGGAGGGCCATCCATTTTGGCAGCTTGTGCTCTGTATCTCATCTTTGGGAAGAATGGGTAAAGGGGACCATCTTTCTCTTCCCCTGCCTCCATAGAGAAGGAGTGAGATCTCTCCACATGCTGCCCATCTCTGAGCAAGGGGTGTTTACAAGACCTACTGCACCCACGTACATGTCCCATCCTCAATGTAAGATGTCCCGTGCTCAGTCTCTGGGATGGGCCTGTATAGAAGAGGAGTGCAGCCCTGCCTCGCATCCCATCTCCTGCGGGGCAGCTCTCTTCCAACACCGGTATTTTCGTCGCTGGTTTTGCGGTACCCTTTGGTTCCTTCCATCACGTGTGGCTGTTTGGAGGTCGGGGGTACGTTCTGTTGCTTGTTGGGCAGTTGTACTTACTGATCTTCTGCGGAGCCCCTGCTGTCTCCTACCTTCATAAAGTCGGTGACTTCTGGGGAGCAAGCACCATGTGAAGTGAACTCTCTGTAGGACCCTTTGTCGCCACTCTGTTTTGTCTAGAGTCTTCTTACATCTGACTCTCCTCTAGACTTTTTGAGGACCTCTGTTTCCATCCTGGGAACATAGCTTCTCTTGGCTTCTGCAGCATGTGGCCCTTTACCATTCCTAGCACTTTGGTATTTGAAAGAGTTGCATGATCCTCCTTCCTCTGGATATTTTTCCCCCCTCTGAAGATTTAGGGTTTACAGTAGGTCTTGTGTATGGAGGCTGGGACTGCAAAAAGCTTTCAGTTTTATAGTCTTCCTAGTGTCGTCTTAGTGCGCCAAATACCTCCCTAGGCTGTGATCTTGGCTCGTACCCTATGTTGAACAGGGCTGGGCCTGTTCGGGGCTTGGATGGAGATCGGTGTGGCTGCCTCAGCAGGGGGTGCTCTCCCTTCTGCAGCCAAATTATCCCAGTGCCCAGGTTCCCGTTAGCTTGGGAGGTGCCAGCTTTCAGATGAGGCTTGAAATTTGGAGTCACTCCTTTGACCACAGTCTGGGATGCTTTGCCTCCCTAAATTCCTCCTGACCCAGTGGAGAGCCTGAGTGCTCAGAAGCTTCCCCGTTCTCTCCAGGCAAATAGAAGTCTCCAGCCCTCATTTTCCATAAATTTCCTCAGCAATATCAGTTGTCTGTGGATCGTTTCCTGTCCCTCAGCTGTTGAGTAGCGTTGGGTGCTACGAAACAGCTGCCTCTCCCCGTCTCGGAGGGGACCGTGTTCATTGGTGGGAGAAGCGACTTCTCCGTGCATGCTGTTTGTAAACAAATGCTTTGGGATCCTTTGAAATGTTGTTCTTGAAGTGAATTCAAACTTGTCTTGAATGAAACATTGCCATGTGGGTGGGAGAGTGTCTGCATAACTATAAACAAAGTTTAGTAATAAATAGCAGCATCTCGCATTGGGAAGAGGGGTCTGGTGGCAGCAAAGTTCTGTGCTGTGCCTTTTCATCCTCCTCTGTTTCTTTAAGGCTCCACAGGAGGAGGCAGATGGTAGATTAATGAAACTCAACGATAAAGCAGAATAGGGAGTTGTTGTGGATGCTAGCAGGGAGAGGGGAAAATCACTCAGGAAGACGCAGTGAGTTTAGTTGCGTCAGAAATGCATGGGGTGAGATTTTTGTTGGGACCAATTCAGCTAATTCTTCTGGGAAGAGTGAACCTCTCTGGAAGGGAAGGTGCAGCTGAGAGGGGTCAGAGGCTGTGTGTGGGCAGTCTGTTCCTTGACAAAGTCCTGTGTGATGAGTTGTGCAGTTGGAGCAGCACATGGCAAGGCCTTGTATGGAACAGAGGGGAGAAAGCCTCTTGTGGTGCCACCAGGGATGCCCCATCAGGAAAGCTGTCTTTGCTCCTTTCCAGAGAGCTGAAGAACATGCTGGTGGTTGGCTGGAGCACGGGAGGGAGCAGCCAGAGCAGTCCAGCTGCAGCCTTGTCCCTGAGAAGCCCTGGAGCCCCAGGCACCACTCAAAATAGAATCAGAATCATTTAGGTTGGAAAAGACCTTTGAGATCATTGAGTCCAAACAAAATATTTCATGATCCCTGGTAATTGGTGTCCAGGAGAGAGCGAGCCATTGGTCTGTGGGGAGAGACAGGGATGGAAGGGCAGGAGGCACCTCAGCTGCTTGACTGTAAATGAATGGGCAGTTAGTGAAAACCAGGAGGAGACTAACCATAGCTGTATTCAGAAGCTGTGTGTCAAGGAAGGATGTTGCACACTCACATGTGTATCTCTCTCAGCCCCTTCCCTCCAGATGCCCTCTGCCCAGCATGGGGGGTGGCCTGGCTTGTGCTGGCAGTTTCTAAGCTGGGCTGGTTTTTGTCAGTTGGGCAGTGTCAACAAGTAGTACCCAGGGTAAAGCCCCTTTGGGAAAGAGACGAGCTGTTGATGGTGGATGGCCTTATGGCAGCTGATCAATGAGGAGGAGACCTGCAGATCTGATGGCTCATGCTTTTTGTCAGCAATAGGACCTTTTGCAGGACCCCTGTGGTGTAAGACTAAGTTCTCTCATCTCTTTTTGGGAATGGAGGCATCTCACCTTCCAGGGTCAGCTGGAGCAAGATGTGGTCCAATGTTTCCTCCCACCTCTGTTGCCCAGACTGAATCTGTTTCTCCCTCTTCCTCCTCTTTCCAGGCTGTGGATCTCCAGCCTGGCATTCCCTTCAGCTCACCCCATCCCCAGGGCAGTATTACAGCCGCAGTCTTGGTGTGTGGGATTTTTCATTCTTTTGTTTATCTTGTTAATATTTGTTTGCTCTGAGAATCAGGGCGGTGATGGAGCAGCTTCAGTGTTTACATCTCCTTGGAAATGTGAACTGAGGCTCCCCTGGGTGGCTGTGGAGTTGTCAGGCTATGCCAGGAGCTCATCTTCGTTAAAGCGCTCAGCCTCAAATTAAGAAGACCCCAGAATGGCGTCACTTCTAGGTGGGAAGGAGGAGAAACAAGAAGATTTAATGCACCCGATTGTGGGGAGAGGAGCTGTGAGCAGCAGGAAGGCTGCAGGGTTTTGTAGCCTGGTCTAACTAGCATGTAGTTGGCTACAACTGCAAATAGGGAATCCAGCCTGAGCCCAGTGGTGCAGAGCAGTGATGCAGGGTGCAGATATTTGTGCCCTTGTTGGCTTTGTGTATTGCAAATCCAAGAACTGGAGGCATGTGGAGGAACTAAGCAGACTGATGGTGGAAGTATGGCGGTGCATAGATGTGGTACACTCTTCTTGGACCTGAGACGCTTTGTGTGGATGTGCCTTGCTGTGAAGTTTGGAACTATTCTTAACCTGCTAACCTTGCCCTCACTAGAGAAGGAAGGTTGGGGGTTTTTTTCCCCACAGCTTGAGTCTTTTTGTTCAATATTTTACAGGTAAGATCTGTGTGCTGGTCAGGAGGGATCTAAGGAGAGAGCCTTAGATCAGTGCAGTGCTGTGACCGCTTGTGAGATCCATGTTCTCCATCAAGCTAACTGCAGGTTTTTCATGGGGTTTTGAACAGACTTTTAAATTTCTGTCTTTTTTGTTCCCAATCTGTAAATTGGAAATTCTAACAGTGCTCCTGTGCCTTGTCTCATCCACTCGACACTGAGCTTCTTGGGCAAACATTTTTGTGGATCTTAGCATGACAGAGCTCTCAGTTGCACAGAGGTGCTGCAAGAACAGTACTGTAAATTCTGCTGGGGACCTGTGCAGTTGGGAAGGGAACAACTGTGCTGATGGTCTGTGGTAGTTTGTAGTTTGCTGGGATGTGGGCCTCAGTGACGTGTAGAGTGTTGCCTCCTGCCCAAGTCCATCATGAGAAATGTACTTGTCTCTGGGCAGCATGGATCTTCTTGCCAGCCAGGTTGTGTGCGTGTTTGCCCCGACTGAACTACAGCTTTGACTTTTCATCTGGCCAGGTGACTGGTACAGCTCTGAGGATATTCTTATATCAATTGAAATGTGGTTTCTTTTTACTCATTTTTTGCTTGTAATTGATGCTGCTTGTTTTCTGTCAATCGAAAGGTATTCCCACAGGGGCATGCTAAAGTTTAATTTAAACTTTTCAAAGCAGTTTCAGTTAAATGAGTGTAATTTGTGCATCCAGGTAAGTCCTTAGCACCTGGCCTGAAGTTCTGTGTTGTCTTTCCATAAATTCTGGAGTGCCTGATAGTTTGAATTTCTTCTGTGTGTGGAGAAAGCACTTGGGTGATCATTTTATCTTATCTCCACTTTACTCAGCCACCTCTCCTCTTCCAGGCTGGGGAGCAGAAAGGTCTGCTTCTCCTGCAAGGGGACCATCCCTCCCTCCCCATCTCACCTACTTGTTCTGCGTTGCTGGGATGACAGCAGCGATAGCAGCGATTCGAGGTGCAGTGGCAGGATGGTGCTGCTCCTCCCACTGCTGCTGGTTTCTCCCTCTTGCAGGTCTCGAATCCAATTTTAACTTCAGAGCTGTGGTGAGTGATTCCTAGGTCTCAACTGTCAAGGGAAAATTGGTATCCAACTAATCACTAGCCCGGTATCTAATCCAGACCCGTTTAATTATCACCTGCTCTCCAAAGCCGGGTATGAGGCAGTGATTAGGGCAACACTCTGGAGGCAGAACAAAGCGGGCGCTGCTGGAATTCCCAGTGCAGGGGTCAGATGCCGTTGGTATTTGGCGACCTCATCTCCTGCACTTGTGCATGGGGAAATGCGTTGACGGTCACTGAAAGGCTGAGTGATTTATTTTTATTGTAGGGTCTTTTTGAAATTGATGCCAGCAGTGACTGTCCTTCTGGCTGGAAGTGTTTGGAGCTGGGGAAGGGATCCTAAACTTAATAAGCAATGTCAGTCCCTAAGCAGTGGTGAGCCGCTGGCATGGTGCCCCTGCCTTTCCTGCCAGCAGTTTGTAGCGTGAGTTGGGGTAGTTGTTTTATTTTGATTTTTGGAACTTTATTTTTTAAATTTCGAATTGGAAACTCTGCTGTCTGCAGAAGGCCTTTGCCTGTCCCATGCCCCTGGTGGAGAGTGCTTCCATGTCAGTGTGGATTTCATACAGGGAGAGGTTGGCAAGAGGTCTGTGAGCAAAAGAGCCTCCAAAACTGTGCAACTCCCTTGCATGCTCATGTCCTTTGTCATCCTCCTGACCGAGTGACAGCACTGGCCTGGCTGTGAGGTGGCCGTCACTTTTCTTCATCTTCTGGCCACTCCCTGTCCTTTCTGTGCAGAGGGCAGCACTTAGCCATGTGAGAGGCCACAGCACCCCATCTCTTGTGCTCCCTGCTCCCGAGAATGCGTGGTTCCCTTCCTGCTCATGTGAGGTGTGCCGCCCTGGTTAGCTAGGTTCCACTGGAGGTTATTTTTTGGACAGTTTGCGTGTAGGTTACTGCAGCCTGTGCCTCTGTTTCCTTGGCTGCTGAAGATTTGGCAGAGAGCTGCTAACCACTGTCTGCGCTTGTGGTGGGAAGTTCCTGTAATGCTGCCCGTGCTGGGGGGTGGCCCATTGACACTGGAGCTGGTCCTGGCTGTAGCTGCTGCTGGAGGCTGTTTCCAAGTGTCGTGGCAGTGGTGGTGGGGGGCCACAGCAGTGCCAGCGCTGGGGTGCAGATGGAGAGGGTTAGTTGATGGTATTCACTCCTTCCCTGGGTTGTATTGTCTGTGCCTGGCAGTGTGTGTCCTGCTGTTCAGACCCAGCTATTACTGACTCTGTAGGTGTCCGGCTTTCTCTGTTGTGGTTGGAGCTGTGCTCCGAAGGCCACATTGGGTAGCAGTCATAGCCTGGTTTCTTTGCCCAGGGGTGGTGTTCAGAAAGCCAAGTTAGCCAAATCGGGCTGCAGACCAATTTCCCTAAGGCCTTGTCTGTACTATGCAAACAATGAAGCTTTACAACAGCTATTGAACTTGTTTGCAGCTAGAGCTGGTCAGAATTTTTTTTTGACTGAATGTATTTTTTCCCAAAATATGGTGTTATGTTGAAGCCAGCATTTTTCTTGGAGAAGTATTGTTTTCATTTATGTTTTTGATGGGAATGTTTCTTAATTTTAAGCTTCTCTTGTCATCTCTGAAAAAAAAGAGAAAGAAAGGTCAAGAAACCTTTGCCCATCCATGAGAATGCAGCTGTTTTGATGCAGTTACGTGTTTTGAAATCATCTGGAGGACTCTGGTCCTCCAAATTCCTGCACAGAGCAAAAACCTACTTTGACGTCTCAGAAATTGCCATGAAGTAAATCTGTGCACCCTGACTGTCTGTGGTGCAGCTGTGCTCCAGCATGGCTCAGTCTCTGAGGTCAAGGCCAAACACCATTAAAAATGGCTCATAAACCACCATAATATGGGTTGTGACCTGAGCATTGTTTGTTGTTTCGGGATGATAGTGCTGGCCCCACTGCTCAGTCTTCTGGTTCCTGCTGAAATATGACTTTTGAGAGTTTCATCTAGAACTTGGCTATTCCCAAATCCCAGACCTTGGCTCTCCTGCAGGGTCAGTACTGGATCTTCTGGGTGGTGGCATAAGGAGTGATGTTCCTTCCTACGTGGCTATGGTGAGAGCAGGATGGGCAGCTGGGGAGGCAGTGTTTTGTCATGGACTCTCAGAAGGAAGGTGCTGACTTGTAGGGTTGGAGGCAGACGGCCTGTGAGCCCAAAGCCCCTGTGCTCAGAGCACTGAGCCTTCAGTAAGTTGCTATTCTCCAGCATGCTCCGCTCCTGGCCTTCTTCACCTATGATTTCCCCACCTGGTCTCCGAGCAGGCAGAGACATCTGGGTCTGCAGCCATGTGGCCTGAACTCTTGAAGGTGGAGGTAGTTACCCACCACCGTGTGTTTGGGGATGCTCAGGGAAGAAGGGTGCTGTGAGTATAAGCGAAGAAAATCTCGTTTCCCCTGCAGCTTTTCTGCTGCACAGATGTGTTTGACTTCAGTCCTCTCTCAGGGTGGGCATCAGGTCCTCTATCTAGACTTGAAGGCTGTATATGTAGAGGTGTAGGGAGCATAGTTAGAATTCCTCAAGTCTTTTTGAGCTCATGGTACTTAAAGTGGTGGGGAAGCCTCTTGCACGTCTGCATGGCAGTTGCTGCACTGTTCTGAGCTGAGGGTATCTACTGTAATGAAGTGCTACTCCTCCACCCTTGACTGCATCCAAATAGATATAACAATGTTGTGGTTTAGGAATTTGATCTGTGTAAAAGCCCATGAAGGAGAGCTGGGCTTGCAGAACACAGCATAGACTGTGCCTGCAGGAAATTGCCTTCATGTTGTCGCACCAGCTTTGCATCATGCTGCACATCTGATGAGGCAACAGTCAGGGCTGTGTGTTTTTGGTGTTTCCTATTGATTTCCTCTTCTCCCCATCCCTTGTTTGTTATTCGGAGCTTGCCCTTCTGACCTGTGCTGGATGGATGGTGGTTTTCCAGGAGGGGGATGTGGCACCACGTGGCTGTTACTGTTTGTCCCAGTGGTGCTGGCTTGTTAGGCAGCAGCTGGCAAGTTAAGTAAAACTTAATCCTGCTGGTGACTGCCATTGGAAATTTTTGGACCAAATCCTTTTGTGAATGCTCTTTGGAAGGCGTTGAAGTAAGGTACAAATCTGGGAATTAGTCTAATCTCTGTGACTTTGTCTGCTTTGTCTGTGTGCTTATCTATGTAATGCCATGGTGGCCTTAGGAGAGTATGTTAGCTCTTGGGCCATGAATATCACTGTCTCCAAGGTCTGCGTCAGCTTGCGGAGCTGAAGTATTAGTATCTCCCTGAGCCTCTGCTCTGAAGCTCTTGGTTTCACTTGTTTCCATTGCTGTGTTGTTACTGCTGTAGCACTAACACTGAGCCCATCCAGGAATGGGCTGGAATTCTCTGGAGGCTTTGACAGGCAGAAATGCCTGGTGTTGACCTTCCTGTGCCATGTAATCCTGTATCGCAGTGGAGGGTTGGGACTGTTGTGGTTGTTGTATCAGTTATTTATTAGAGGAGAGGAGCCAGAGGCATTGTTTTTCCAGTCACAGCTAGCTATTGAAGGCAGCAGAAGCAGCATTTGGGTACCCTGCTCCACTAAGTCTTCTGTGTTGGTTATTCCCTCACTGGCACATCTGTCTGTGTGTCTTGCTGGCTAAAATCTGCCATCTTGTAAGAACTGGAGGAAAAGAAGATTTAGTGAGCGGTGACTGAATCGCTGCAGTGGGACTCCGTCCTTCTGGTCCTGGCTAAAGACATAAGCTAAAGGGGGGAAGGCTTTCTCGCATGACTTGGAGCAGAGATCTGTTTCTGGGAGAGCTGGCACTGGCCGCTGCGTGGGAAGGTCTTTCCTCTGCTGGTTTTTGACCTGCCTCTAGGGTTTGGAGAGGAATTTATTTGCTACGTGGCCCCTCTGATCGCTGGCAGCTGTCTCTGTGATAGGCTGGGAATTCAGGGTCTGGGTAACAGAGGCTGTGGGCTTTTCCTTGTTTTCTGATGGCTGGCAGCTCCTGCCATGTACAGGCTGGTTCTGAGGACACTGCGAATCTGCCGGAGGGGTCTGTGTTTTGGGAGCTCTGGCTCCGCATGGATTGTCACAACAGGGAAGCTGGTGCTAGCACAGTAGCCTGCCCGCTCACTGCGCTTCAACTTTTTCCCTCAGCATTGCTCTGACCTACTCTGACCTGCTTGAGATTCATGGTCCTTTTGTGTCTCACCATCTGTGAGCAAATAGGTTGTCCTGTATACACTGCATTGTGCCGCGCTGCCATTGTTGACAACCAGAGCAGTGTCAGAAGTGCTGTGACAAACCTGGCTTTGTGGCCTGACGTGATCAGCAGGACAGGGGCAGGGAGAAGGCTGCTGCTGGGCTGGCCCCAGGGTGCAGCAGCTTCTCAAATTGAAGCTTTTTTCAGAAGCTGTGATGGATATGCAAACTCCATACTTCTGTTTGCATATGGCTAATGAGCTGTCCCAGTTCATTCAGCCCTGCCTAGCTCAACTAGTATTTTAGTGCCATTTGCAGGGAAACTTGCCTGTGGGCCCAGCTGAGGCTGTGCTATACCGGAAGCCCATATAGGGGCTTAATGCAGGAAGTCTTGCCATTGCACTGTGTTAATTTGAATTTTTTCTTACTGGCTTTTGTAGCTCTGAGAAGGGTGGATTTTCGTGGATCTAGCTGCATGGCTGAGTCTCTTATGGCAGACCTCCCAGCTGGTAAATGCACCTTTAGGTCCTGAAGGGGCTCCTGTGAGATGGATTTTCCTTCCAGAGTGAAAATGGTTCATTTCAACTGGGGCCAGAAGGTGGGTTAGTTTGGGAAAACTCTTAAGCTTATTCCCTGCCCAGGCATTCTGGAAGCATCAGAGGAGTTTTGGGGTGGCAACATCTACTGCAGCTTAGGCCCTGTCTGTGTTTCCTTGGGGCAGCTCCGACTTACTGCAGAGGTATGTAACATCTATATCTGGTGTGCACATGGAGTCTGATGTGTCTGAGCTGGGTCAGACTCACACAGCATGTGTCTGTGCTTCTGAATCCCCTGCGCAGAAACACGGGAGCCTACTACAGCAACAGCAGTCTTTTCTTTTATATTGCCAGTGTGGGACAATTTAAAAGTCTTTTGGTGACTTCATATGATGTTACCTTTGGTTGCAGTTGGTACCTGTGCCCTGGTAATAGGAAGCTGCATGGCCCACATGCTCTCCCCTGTAGTGAGATGCATAGTCTCGTGGCGGAGAGTGTGTCTGGCCATGCTGTCTGCAGGGACCAGGTGAGCTCCTGGTCAGTCAACGCATGGTGCTGGCACAAAGTGTTTGCGGTGACTTTACATGTGACTATAGGAGAGGTGCTTCATGGGAATTTAATGTCAGTATCACAGATAACTAGGAAGCTCAGAATCAGGGTCTTGTTGTAACTTGATTTATCAGCAGATCCACAGACATGGGAAGTGGCCCTATTGCAGTAATAACGTTTGACAAGTATCTCTGGGCTGCCGGTGGGAATAGTTAACGTGTAGAGTGACCAGTTCAACACAGTTACTGAGCTCATGGGATATTTACAGACTGCAGACAGCTTGTGCTGCCTTTCACTGCACTCCTCCATCCTTGAAGGACCTGGGAGTTGGCAGCTGTGGTTTTAAGACCCTCCACAAGAGGAACATTTTGCATCATGTGCGATGGTGACTTCTGGAGGTCACTGACTATTATCCAGCCTTTGGTGCAGTTGTCAGAGATGGCAGGTGGGAAGGTTTTGAATAGTGTGTGACAGGGTCAGGCCTGGGAGTTCAGTGTCAAAGAAAAGCAGCAGCTCTCAGTTGCACTTGGTCCTGCAGAGGTGGGGTACGTTGCTGTAGTAATCCAAAGCACTGTCCTCTTCTAAATTGTGGGGAAACTTACTTTCTTGTTGAAAAGCTTGCTGATTCCTGGTATAGAGGTGAGTCCTGGCAGGATCTGGACTGAGTTCTCTACAGGGCACCTCATGCAGACCTCAGACTAATGCCAGTCATCGCTTATAGCTGGGCTGCTGAAACAGAAGAGCCTGGCTGCTTGCAGAAAACGCCTTCCTTCCAGATTGAGACCATGGCCTGCACCCTGTTTCCATAAATCTCTGACCCTCCTTTGGAGGATTGCTAGGCAGGTGATGGTCTCCTGACTGCCTAGATATTGCTTCGTCCAGTGGACCATCCATCAGGTGTTAGGAGGACTCCTGTGGGCCAGGGCTTTCATAAAGGAAGGAAAAAGTGAGTATTCTTGTTGCTGAGAGTAAACCAGCAGCACGGTGGAGACAGCTCACGTTTTCCCTGCTTCTTGGCTAATTAGATTCCTTTTCATTTACAGTAATTGATTTGCTCCTGCTTTATGGCTGTCATCCACTTTCTGGACCTATAGTTGAGCGGGTTGTGTAGCAGCACATGCTTGGTTTGGTTAGGGCTGGAGCATCTTTTTTGTCTCTTTCTTCCAGCAGTTGAACAGTATTTGCTTGTTTGCTGGGTGATGGCTGGAGGGCAAGGTTGGCTGGCCTGGTAAAGGATGCTTGGTAGGAGATTGCTCATTGTATTGTTCAAGGACTTGGCCCTGCGTCTTGAAGGGAGTTTGGTGAAGATGACTGGTATCAGCTGAAATAAATGAAGTATATAAAAGGCTACTAAAATGTGCTCTATTTGCTGTCTCTCTGTACAGGGAATTTCTTGTTCCATCCCCTGCATGGACACCATCAAAAGCAGGAGACCAGGTGAAACAGCCTTCCTCTACCTTTGATTGGTTTTGTCTACTGGTAGACCTATGTAGGAGCTGATTGTTTAAACCATTGGTTTTCTCCAAGTTCTTCCTGGCTTGCTGACAATTTCCTGAGACTGAAGTGAATATTTCAGGTTGCACCAAAAATTATCCAGGGCCCAAAGGTGAGGAAGAAAAAGAACATGCGTCCCTGTCCTAGCGATGGTCAGAAATGGCTCTTACGAGTGTTCAGACCCCTCATGCTGTTTGTTGTCTCCTGCATTTTAGGACTAGAGGGACATAGTATCATTGTCTACCCTTTTTTCAAGTGCTGGAATAGCTTGGGATTGGGGACAAAGTTCTTTCTTTGCCACCATGCAGCTGTTGTGACTCTGAAAAAGCTCTTCTTTGCGTGAGTCCTTCTCATTGTCTTTGGCAAATGTTTTGTGGTGGAACTTAGTTTTGAGCTTTATTAACTCCCTGGTGGTTTTATAGGGGTTCTCTGAATGTCTTATAGACCTAGTTAGCAGAGATGTTGCTGATGGTAGCCCAGCTGGATGCGAAGAGTAGGTGCAGTCATCTAGAGCCTGTTACGCTTCAAGGCTCCTTCCCACCGGGTAGGAGGTTGGGCTGGTTTCCTTGGGACACTCTTGCCAGTTATTTGTGCTAGGAGAGAGTAATGTGAGCTGGTCAGTGTCTTGAGGGCAGGGCACGTGTGGAGGCTGCTTTGTCATCTCCTGGTGGAGAACTGTCATTAAATACAAATTAATTGTTAACATGATGGGGGAAACGAACCTCACTCCTCCTCCCCACAGCCATCTGCCTCGGTCTGTGCCTTCCCAGACCTGCTCTGGAGGTGGCTGTCCAGCAGAAAGGTGCTCCAAGAGCAAAGGGCTGATGCTGGGCAGGGCTGCTGTGCTGCCAGCCCAGGACAAGGGGGTGCTGGCGAGCAGACTGCTCTGTGGCAGCTCCCTGCTTCCCCAGGTGTGGGAAGTCCAAGCTTTCAGACTTTGTTTCCCACCCTCCCCCTCCTCCCATTTTCCCCCTCTTCTCCTCTCCTTGCTCTCCCGCTGAGTTGATGCTTTTCCAGGAATGAGCTGTACTGCTGGCCCAGCACATTCCACAGCAGCAGCGCTTTCTTGGCAGGAGCCTTGCTTGCTGTTAAGAAAAAGCAGGACTGACTTGGCGTCCCTCAGCTGAGGGCCAGAAAAGGAAGGCCTGGTCCTACCTTCCTCATAGTGCATGCAGAGCCTTCATGGACATCATGGCCCTCTCCCTTGGCTGCTGTGTACATGCTAACATCACACAGTCCCCCCAGCAGCCCTTTACAGCTCTTCACTGTCATCTTAACTGGTGTGAAGTCGCTGGGCATTGCAAGGGAGGCCATTGCTTTTCTAGCCAGCCTAGAAAGGGGTGAGTGACTTCTGTGGAGAGTTACAGGGAGTTCCCTGTGGGGCCCAGACACCTCATCCATAAGCTTCTTGGCAAGGTGGTGTTGCACCCTTTGTGTTCTGCTACCAGCAGTAGCTGGGTAAACCCCTTTTCCACCTCTCTGCACAGTCCCTTTCTCTCTGTTGTGTTGCAGCTCTGCATTGTGGGCTTTTCCTGCTGTCTGTGTCCAGATGGAGCTAAGTGTCACAGCAGACCAAGCCTCCTCTGGTTTGCTTGCCATCTCTCAACATTAATATGAACCATAGCACCTGCATCAGGATTTCACCGTGTCTCATACATACGTCTCTGTTCGGCTGGGCCTCTTTGGGCCTGTTTCCTATCCCACCTTGAATACAAGCCCAGCTTTTGGTCACTGTTAGATCTGTGGATTTGTCTCAGTTCCCTGAAGGTCATTTCTGCAGATGTTTAACCTCACATCTTTTTCTTGCAATGAGTCCTTGCACTTGTCTTGCATCCTTGTGTTAGGCTGTGCAAGCTCTTGGAGTTGTTGAGGAGCTGAAATTGAGCTACCAGGGTGAAGAGCCTGGCTGGGCTTCTGCTAGGAGTTCCCATTTGTCCTGATTTCCAATTCAAAGAGACTGAAAGTGTCACTGAACCTTCGAGGGCCTGGAGAACACTTCCTTTGATGATGTCTCTAAATGTCCTTCTGGGAGTTGGAAGCATGGCTTGGGCAGGGCTGGATTAATTAGTGTGGAGGTGCCTCCTGCAGTTGGAGGACAGGCCTGTTGGGCTTGTTTGCAGAGCAGTGCTGCAGCCAGATGGTCACTCCGGAGATCAAGGCGGGAGGGGCTGCCGGGGCTCTTGGCTCACTTCTAAATCAAAGTCTGCAGCTTTGCTTTGATAAGTGCTGCTCCTGGGCAGGCCTGTGAGGCCGGGTGGGTCATTCCTGAATGCCATTCCTTTTCCAGTCTTCAGACTAGCTGAACAGGAGGTGTGTCCTCTGTCATCTCCCACCCAGTGATGCCTGTAGGACTGAGCACAGGTCCAGCTGGAGCCAAACATCTCCTGGACGGGGGGGCTGTGGTTTTCCTGGTGTATGTCCAGTAGAGTGATTGCAAATGTGTTGATGAGGCGTTCTTGGGGAAAACAGTTGCCATCTTAGATGTCTGTTCAGCCCCTGCCTGAGTGGCCACGGGGGCAAAGCGCAGCAAGCTGTGGGGCGCACGGGGAGGCTGTGGGGCAGCAGTGGTGAGTGCAGTTGAGGGAGGCTGTAGAGATTACAGCCTGAAAATGAAAGAGGCTGTTCCTGTGCTTTTGCTGATGGGCACGATGTCCCCACTCCTGAGGAGAGCGAGTAGTAGCTTGAAATGGGGTGAGCTGCTCCCCGAGGAATCCTTGTGAAGTTCCCTTGATTTGTTAGGAAAGCAGAGGTGGCCTTTCCCGCTAGAATGCAGAGATGGGTTATTGTTGTGTTAGCAGGACAGCTGGTTTGTGCTTCTTGATTCTTAAAAAAAGGCACAAGGTAAAGATAGTGCTCCAAGGGAGCTCACGTTCACACAGGGTGCAGGGACAGATGGGAGAACAGCAGCTCCTCTGGGGAGGAGGGTCTGACAGAGCTAAACCAACTGCAGATCTGTTTCCCTTTTTACCCTGTGCTACAACATAGAGGAGCAGTGGATAATACCCTGTCTGGGGGCTTGGGAGGGAAATTAAATGGGAGAGCCATGGTCTCTGTTTATACTTGGAGAGCCCTTCTCACCCCAGTGCACCATGCAATTTGTACACTATGTACTCCTCTTCCTTGCACAGGAGGTAAAAATACAGTGAGGAAGACCCGAAGAATGCCCTGGCTTACGGAGACAGACAACTCAAATCCTCTAATCCTGTTTGATGCGTGCTGTTTGCCTGCAAAGCCCAAGGTCTTGCCGATACACGTGTGATCGCTGGCGTGTGTATTCTTTCGTTGGGCCTGTAGCCCTTGGGGGGATTGCATCCCCACGGGAAGCACACGTGTCATGTCTGGGCTTAGTCTAACAGGCGACTATTTCTCATTTGAAATCCCAACTCTGTTGGAGAATTGCCCTGTCCAATTTTCTCTTCTGCTGAAACGGATGCAGAGCTCGTCGCTGTGACCCCAGCATTTGATTTTGCAGAAGAGAGGAGGATTTTGCTCTAGAGCTAGGAGATACTCACATTTGGATAGTAACACATGAAAGTGCTTCCTTTCGCTATGCAGCACTATTAATCTATACAATCATTTGGAGACAAGACATCCCTGCCCTAAGGGGTGTGTACTACAGGTCTTGAAAATGAGATCACATTTCTGGTGTGTAAATCCCTGAAGCTTGTGCTATTGGGTAGAAATGTCTCCTGATGTTTTTTGTTTGGTTTTTTTTTTCTTCTTTTGTGGGCTGTAGGAGATGGGAGCTGTTAAGGTCAGAGGAGTGACCCACCTAATCTGTGCACTTTTGGGAGGTTGTAATAGAAGATTAAGTTTAACATTGAATTTCTGGGCTTTGCAACATTGGAAGAAATGTCGCTGTTCTGTAAAAGGTCTTTCCTCTTAATAATGGAAGTAAATGAAGGAAAAGATCTTTCTTTTTTTCATCTGCTCTACTAGCTTTACATCTTTTTAGTGTGAAATTGTCACTGCTCAGTTGTCTTCTCAATCTTTGCACCTCCCCTAGTAACAGACTCCTTTTCATCCTGGCCGTCAAGCTAACATGCTTGAGGGGTGCCCTCACCTCCCTTCTTGCTACTGACTTCCCCAATGCCAAATTCAGCTTTTCTGATCACTGCCACGTCCCATGATTGCTTCTCTCTGAGTATCCTCCCCGTTGCGAGCCCTGCGACAGACAAGGTGGGGAACGGGACCGCCAGAGACGAGCAGTGATCGCTGCTGCGCTCCAGCCTGCATCTGAGGTTCAAGTCCTCCTGCCAGAGCCTTTGTCCGTGCCTCTTGGATTTCTGCTCTCTCTGGGCTTGCGTTACTCCTTCTGAGTTCTTTGCTGGGACTTTGCTGTGGCTAGCGGGTCCCGCTCAGGAGAGACCAGAGCTGGCTGAAGCTAGAAACTCCCTTGTATCCGCAGCCTCGCCCGGGCTGGAGGCCACCAAGGGGAAACGGGGAGGCTGGGAGCACAGCAGCTGCGCTGGTAACGTCTGCGCAGCCCGGGGTCTCTGACACGGCGCAGCCGCCTCCGAGGCTTGGGTTTTATGGCCTCCTTTCTCTCCTGTGCGCGCTCTCTTGTTCCCCACCTTCCCTTCATTCCTAGGATGTGACTCTGTGATATAAAATACCCTCCAATTTCCTGAGCCGGGCTGGGACTCCCTGGAGAAGGCAGCGTCTGCCCGCCTGTCCCTCGCCCGCCTCTGCGTCCTTGTTCCAGGCTGCCAGCTGCTCCTGCCGGTGGGGAGCAGGAGGGAAGCTGGGAGCGTGGCATCTTCCCAGGCCGTGGGGAGAGGGTCTGCCGGCTCTTCCGGAGAAGCCGGCGGGAGGGTAGGGATGGAGCCAGGGTTGGAGATGGATTTCCTCCGCTTCCCTCCCTGCTGCTGGGGCTGCCCCTTCCCCTCCCCCAGCTGCATGGGAGCAGATGTGCTGCTTGTGTCAGCCCTGGCAGCCCCCTTTGCACACCCCAGCCGGGCTCCTGCGGCAGCCAGAGCCTTGTCCCCTCCTCCTCCCCCCCGGCTTGGCCCCGTGTCGCTGGGGATGGCGGTTGAATCATCCGCCCACTCGGCCTGCCTCCCCTGTAACCCTCCCTCCCTCCTTCCTCCCTCCTTCCTCCCTCCCGCAGGTCTCTTTGTTGGAAAATTCAAGGCAGATGAGTGCCGGGGAGCGCTGGGCCTGCGGGCCAGGCGCCGAGCCTGCAAGCTTGGCCGTAGCGTGTCTGCTGGCCCCGGGGACGGGACGGGGGCCGGCGAGCACCTGGTCTGCAGGGCGATTCTCCGTGCAGAGCAGCAGCACCGAGGGGGATGGACCCACGCTCGCCTGGGCCTGGGCATGGCTCGGGCTGCCTCTCTGTAGAAGGGGGTTTTCCTGGCCACCGTGCCCAGCCCCTGGCAAGGGCTTTAAACATGGGAAAATCTGAAACTGGGCAGCCCTGATGGACAGTAAACTAAAAGCTAGTGCCTCTGAAATCAGCCTTGGGCAGATGTTTTCCCTGGGCTGTGGTGGCTCCTGCCAAAAGGAGGGGCTTTTAGAGAACCAAGAGAGCCTGAGTTCCTTCTGGGTCTGCTCTTTCGGGATTCCCGGGTTCAGACCCCATCAGCTGGGGGCTCTTCCCAGCACATTCACAGGATGGTTTTCCCTCCCAGCACATCCACAGGACAGTTTCATCTCATGGCTGCCTCCCCATGCAACTGTGGAGGAGAAACGTGGCACTGCTCACAGCTCCCCCAGAGGCTGCTTGGTTGGTGGCTTCTGACGTGAACCTGCGGTCTTGTTCGAGTGAGAAGTGTGACTTGAAGAGAGTGGTGAGAGGTGGGGGGAGGAAGGCTACAGCTTGGGGCTGAGGCTGGAGAGGAATGCAGGGCACAAATAGCTGCGACGGTGCAAGGGGTGACAGATGTGAGCAGGACTGCAGAGATATTCCTGCTCGGCATGTGCCTGACTCCAGCACTATCAGTTTTTGCTCCGTAGAGTCTAAATATATAAACCATTGTGCTCTGGCATCTGGGTGATAAATAGTGATAAATAATGTAGTGGCTGGGGAAGGAGAAAACTGCTCCAGGGTGGAGCTGACCCCTGGGATGTCTGGGGCAGTAGCAGGGTAATAGGAGCGATGAGGGACCAGCTCTCAGGACAGAGAGAGCTTGTTCTCCATCGGGTATGGCAGTTGAGGTGGGCGGGGGGTCTTGGGTGTTGGTTTCCTCTGTCCCCACTGAAAGTGGAATAGTTCATTTGTGCTTATCAGTTGGTCACCTTGACCCTGCAAATATATCACACTGTCCCTTCACCCACAGCCAGGGCTCTGTCCCTGAGCAGGCAGCACGCAGCACTGAAAATTGGCTCTGCCTGAAGTTCTCTCTAGGAATTGGATGAAGTCCAGGCTGCTGGCGACAGTATAAATGGATGCTAGTGCAGCCAGGCCAGGGTGCATGCGTGTGTATGTGTGTGCACTTGGAAGTGAGGCGATGACAACTTGCCTGCATTGGAAAGAGTTGGCGTGGGCACCAAAGGGGACGGGTCCTGGGAAAGACTGCCTGTTTGACACTCATCCTGGACTGCAGGGCCTTTGGGCAGAGGCTGGCACAGGGCATGCTGAAGAAGTATTAAGCCAGCAGGGTTTTAATCCATCCTCACTGCTCCTTTCCTGCTTTTTCCTGCTTCTCCATCTGTGCAAGAGGAATTAACGCACATCCTGGGAGTGGATTAGACTGCTCAAACCGTGACGTCTTCATCTGTGCCTTCTGGGGATGGGTAGCAGTTGTCCAGTCCCTTTGCTGGCTCTCCAGTTTGGGCAAGGATCGTGAGTGCCAGCTGCCAGCAAAAACGCGGCAATATGCTGCCTTTCACCCCGTGGGACAGCTCTTTGCTGAGCGTGCGTGACACTGGAGCAACCAGCACGGCTGGCAGGGTGGAGCGAGCCTGCTCCCCAGGTTTTGGTCTTCCAGCACTGTTCATTTGCCTTCTGCTGATGCCTTGCGATGTTGGCGAGCCTTGCCGTCCTATTTTCAGTGACGGCTTGGGCAGCTGTTGGCGCACCAGCAAGCACAGCCGTGAGCCCAGAGTACCTGTTTCTCTGAGCCCCAACGTGCTGCGACTCGATGGCAGTGCCTGGACTGCATGGCAGTCTGGGGCAATGGGTCACAGCTCTGCGTCCCATTCTTGCATCCTCTTCGATTCTCCGTGAGTTGGGGACTGGCTTGGGGACCCTTCAGAGCTGTTGATGGGATCCCACCTCTGTGTACTTTGTTACTTATAAACTACTTCTTTTTAATACATAATTTCCCTTGGTTTCACATTTGTTCTTTTTCTGTTGGATCCTTCTCCCTCCTCAACAATTTATTCACAGTTTTTAGTTACTACGTTATTTTTTTAAGCACAATATATGTCAAGCTACCTTAGATATAGCTTGGAAAGGGAAATTAATATCACAGACTACTTGTAAGATATCTTTGTATTAGAGTGCTTAAAATGTTGTTATTGAGTAGAAAAGACAATGAGCTTGTTAAAGCCTATTTTGCCATTAAATTTGATTTATCAAAGATGATATTAATTTAATCTGGTGAATTTACAAGTTGTTTTGATTACTTTTTCCACAGTGACTCTGCATTTAAGTGCCCAGTGATATTTAAAATAGAAGGAATAAATTTTCTCTCCAAAGAAAACTGATGGTTTTACTGTTGGGGGGGAAAAAAAATTATCAGTGCTCCCTCCACTATGAAGACTGATAATAATGTAGCTGTTTGTGTAATGTGGGAACATGACATTGTGGCATAACTATAAAGCTTGAAGTGATGTTGAAATATTATGTACATAATTAAAAAGCAACAGTAACATTTGTGAGGCAGCTTGTTTAATGTATTTCACTTTCATCTATTAGAAATCTCTGGCATAGGTTGTGATTCTTTCAGATCATTATAAAGATGTTTAAATTATGTATTTCTTTAGAAACAAGCGAACTGGTGGAAATATGCATCTGATTTTTTTTTTTTTTTTTCACTGATTAAAATGTGAATTGGGCGATAAAACAGCTGGATGCACACGGGAGAGCGTATTCTGCCCTTGTCTTCTCCCCTCCAGCCTGCCAGTCGTGGCTGTGGGCATAGGAAGCTGTAGCCTGGCAGCAGGAGGGAGCTGCCAGTGCTTTCCCTGCCCCATTCCCAAGCCTGGGCTGCCTGTTGTTGGGTGCAAACTCCTGCCTGGGAAAGCCTCCTTTTCCTCTGAAGTCCTGGACCCAGCTCTGACTGTCTCCTCTCCCCTCTGCAGGGTGGTGAAAGAAGAGATCTCAGATGACAATGCCAAGCTTCCCTGCTTCAACGGCCGGGTGGTGTCGTGGGTAAGCAAGCGCCTTGCTTCGGTATCTTGCTGCCTGTTTCTGCCCTCTCTGAAAACCACCATTTGGTTGCATAGTGCCAACTAAGGCACGGGGACTGCTCTGTACTATCGGCGTGCTGACTGCTAACGAAGCTGATGAGCTGGATTACCATGCTCCAGTCCCTCAGCTGGAGAGGGGGCTGTGTGGTGCTGGGTCCCCCATGCTGGGGAAGATGCGGGATGCCTCTGTGGAGAGCTCGCGGTAACTGATGCCTGGCAGAGGTGGTGGTCCCGGCCTGTCCGCAGTGTAACCCATGTGCCCCTATGGCAGGGTCAGCTTTCCAAGGGAAGTCCCGCTCCGGTGACTGGCGCAAAGGGCTTAAGTGACTTTAGTGCTGGTGAAGTGGACTGGATTTGACTGCCCTGAAGACTAAAGGTACTGCCTGGGCAGCTGCAGGACAAGCTTCTCCCGCCATGCCGTGCCATGCACATGCTCTGTCCCCTGCCCGCATGCCTGCATCTGCCCCCAAGGGGACCCTCTATTTGTGGGGGGAGAGGGTATTTAGTCTCCATAGCCCATCATCCCTGTTTCCCCTCTGCTGAGCTGCAGTTTGTGCTGATGGGGGTGCGTGGATCTACATCAGGAGCAGAACCAAGACCCAAGCGCCTTTTTCCAGAGGCCACCAAATAGCACCTGAACAGTGAAAATCCTCAGCAAATCAGGCTAGGTGGGACCTAATGCTTCTTCTATCCCTGCACCAAACAGCTAGGCCTCAGCTGAGGGGCCATGAAGCGACTGTGTTTTGGGAGGGAGGGTGGGGGTGGCAGGACCGGTCGGGTGCCCTGCTGCCAGACTGGCTCCCGCTGGGATGCTGGCCAGGGGAGCAGCGCGCAGGCTGGGGTCCTGCCTGCACCCCGCACTGCACCGGGAGGAGAGGGTGCACTGGGTTCCCACACAAAGAGCAGGCAGCCGGACGCCTGCCGTCCTCCCTCTAGCGGTTAGCTGGGCCCTTTGGAAAACAGCCTGTCCGGCTCTTGGCCACCATCCCTGCTGCTGCTGCATCTGCCCTGAGACATCTCCCCACCACTCCCTTTCCAGCTGCCTTTTGTTTTCACCTGCTCTATGGGGATTCCCAAAGTCTCTGAACCCTTTCTATTGCTCTTTTTTTTTTACCTTGTGTACTTTTCCTTGTGGTCCACGCATCCACGCAGCTGCTGGCTTTCCTTGTAGAGCCTCTCTGGTTGCTCAGTGTGAGTGGCACGGAGCCGGTGCAGCTCCGTCTGGTGTGACCAGGGCATCGTGCTGCTGCTCTGGTGTGCTGGCTCCTTGTGGAGAACTTGTGCCTGGAGTTAGCACTACTACCAGCCCTTGTGCACAAAGGGTGACAGCAATCTCGGAGACCTTTATGCACAGCTGATGATCCCTTTTTCTATCTCTGCTGAGAGTCTTCTTGTCCATGGGTGGTTTGGGGGCTTGTGGGGGGAGCACTTGCTTTGCTGCTTCTGCCAGACAGGCTGGGATGAGGCTATTTTAGGAACTTGGTACTAATTTTAGCTAGAGGGAAAGACGGGGGCTTGGATCCAAGTGAGTATTTCCTGAGAGTGCAAGAGGCAGGAAAAGTGCAGGGTGGTTATCAAAACCTTCCCTGGAGGAAATCCCAGCCCTGGGAGTGATAGAGGAAGGCAGCATCAGTCCCCCTGCTCTGGAACACCCCCTCTCCTTTCCTTCTCACTGCTGTTTGACAGCTGCCTGTAGCTAGTTCCCTCTGTCCAGATATATTTGCCTGGTTTTGCCTCAAGATCTTCAGGCATAGAGCATTATAAGACTTTTCCCTAGGCAATGCTGGCCACTTCCAGCATCTCTTCTCCCCTGTGCTCCCAGGCAGTGGCTGCCAGAGCAGGGATGTGGCCCTCAGGGAGTGGGATGTGTCCTGGGAAGACAAGTCACCAGGAAGGTGCCTGGAGCAGAGCCCAACATGTGCCTGGGGCTTATTGGAGGGAGGGAAGCTGAGCTGAGTGTGAGACCAGAGCTGGTTAGGCAGTTGTGAGAGCAGGAGCCACTGGGCTTGTCCTGGGGCTTGTGGGACAGGCTCTGCAGCTTTTGACGCCCCAGGGTGTTCTCTGCCCTGTCTGCTGCCTTGGCTGTGGCTTTTTCAGGGCTGCTCTGTCTTCCTTGCCCTGGCTGCATCCCTGTCTCTGTTCCCAGTGCCTCCCTGGCAGCAGACCTCTGTCCCCCTGCCCTAATGATAATCTGTGGGGCCCATCCCCCCCTTCATCATGGTTTCCCCAGTTCTTGAAGGTGGGCAGGGCACAGCTCTGTGTTTCATCAGTGATGCTGGGAAGTGCTCAAGACCTGTGTAAATAGGCTGTGCCTCCAGCACCTGGGTTGGCATCTGCTCCTGCCTCCATGCAGATGTGGTCCCTTCACCAGTAAGCAGCAGAGCTGCCGCTGCATTTACATTAGTCATTATGGTTTAGGCAGCAGCTATCAGCTCCTTTCCAGCCCATGTTTCATGATCCTTCTGTCCTGACCCACAGTGGGGCATCCCTCACCTCTGTTAGGTCAGATGTCTCCTGTGATGGCTGATGGCTTGGCAGTTGGTTCAAGTACACAAGCTGAGGCTTGACCCATCCTGGTCTCCTCACCTCCCTGGACTGGCTCCAGGCTGACCCATAGCCTGTTTTGTCTGGGGTGGATCAAGGCACTGGGCCCTGCGGTTGCTCCCTGACACTGGGAGAGCGCCAACCCCCCTGCTTGCCCATGCCATGCAGGGGACAGGGATGGGGCAGACGTGAAAAGCACGGAAGGTCCTTAAGAAGGAAATTGATCTTCCCTTGCTTGTGAGCTGTAGCCTGTCCCTGGGAACTTGGTCCCTGGCCAAGGTGGGGGCTCCTTTCTGGGCCCTGTCACGTCTGCTCTGGGGGTCCCTGAATGTCTCTTGCAAGGAGAAGGCTTTTTATTGCTTTCCTGCCCGGCCCTATTGGGATTAGCCCTGCTCAGTGCAGCTTGAAAGCAGGGAGAGCGCAAATCTGCATAGGGAGCAACGTTGGGGAAATGACTTTCCATTGAGTTCATTTGGGCTATACTCTGTTTCATCCCACTGGCAAGCCTGTTCCTTCCAGGAGAGGCTCCACCTCATTCCCTGAGCCCTAAAATTGGTGGTTTATCTTGGAGCCAGAGGCACAGATGTAGGTGTGCCTGGGCTGCCCCAAAGCATGGATGGTATAAAGAGTTCCCGGGGTTTGACCCTTTCCTGGATTTCTGTGCTGGGGAAACTGTTGAGCTTCCCAGAGGTTGGGTGGAGGTTATGCCCAAGCCAATTAGCTGGGCCCAACCTGAAAGTTTGCAAAGTATGTGTGGAAGCCAGAAAAAGAGCATGTTGAAGTCTGTTTCAAAGCCAGCCTCAGCTGTGAGCTCTGTTACCCTCAGCTCCCATGGGCTGTGAAGGTGAAGGTCCTGCTGGGTCCCACAGCTTGAAGGCAAAGGTGTAGAGATTGGTAAAATTGAGAAAAGGGAGGACTGGTAGCTGCCTCTTCTGATGCAAGAAGAACTAGGGGAATCCACTCCTTGCTACAGGACATGTGCTAAAGGTTACCTGAGTGTAAAAACTGTGCGGCATGGGTGTGCAGATGATGTCAGAGTCTCCAAGCAGGGCTGTCAGCCACCCCGACTTCACCGCTGGGTCAGGAATTCCTGAGCCACAAATAGCCGGCGTCTGGGAAGGCGTTGAGGGGGAATGTTGCTACATGCTTGGCCTGTTCCATACCCGCTCCTGGGCATCTGCTGTTGTCCACCGTCAGAGATGAAATCCTGGGCCAGGCAGGCTTTTGGCCAGCTCGTTTGGCCACTCTTCTAAACGTTTTCCTAGTATCTTAGCAATTTCGTTCTGTCTCTTGTCCCTCCAGCTGGTGTCTGCAGAGGGTTCCCATTCAGATGCTGGCTCAGTCTGTGCTGATAACCAAACAGAGCTGCCGCCCTCCATGGAGCGCACGGGAGGAATTGGAGACTCCAGGCCCCCCTCTTTCCAGTAAGTTACCTGGAAACCTATCCTGTTTTCCAAGGGACCCACAGTGATTTTGTTGTAAATCCAGACCAGGGGCTGGGACACTCCCATCCAAATTGGCAGGGATCATAGCCAGCCAGAGGGGAGGAGGATGGGGCTGGGAGCAGATTCTAAGTGGAGCTGCATTATTCAGCAAGCAAGGGCATGCTGAAAATAGTGCAGGGAAGTTGGCAAAGAGCTGGCGCAGCTTCCCCCAGTTCTTTGCCTCGCTCTCATAGATGTGCTATGGTTGTTCCCCACCACCTCTGCTCCTTTCCCTCAAGAAGGAGGCAGCTGATGGCAGGAGGCTTGTGCTGGCTAGTGCAGAGGTAGAGAGCACGCTTAAGTCATTCCCTGTTGGACATATTTGTTCCTTTTGTCTCATTACAGTCCTAACACCGGGGGTAGTCGGGAAAACTTGGACAATGAGACAGAGACAGACTCGGTGGTGTCGTCGCAAAGGGAACGACCTCGTCGGAAAGATGGGCCTGAGCACGGTGAGCATTGGTAACATGGCAAGAGCTCTGCAAGGCATGGCTGGGGCACCAGCTGTAGACGTGGGGCAGCTCTGTCTGCTCTGCAGAACCTTCCCAGCTCAGAAGGGCTGTTCAGTGGTCTGAGGCCGTAGCCTCACATTGGAGGCAGGAGCTAACCCATGTTGCGTCACAGCTTGGTGATGAAATCTTTGGGGGCAAAGGAGATGTCTACTGTAGAAGCCTCAAGAGTGGAAAAGAGAGGCAGCAGTGCCTCAGTCCTTCTTAGTTGAAAAGCAGAGTGTGCTATAGCCTTAGCACTCTGTGCTGCTCCTTGGTCTGCCAAGAAACCAGCTGTAACAGTCTTCTGTGGCTTTAGCAGCATTGTTCCTAGTAGCCCATCAGCCTCTTCCCCATCCTCTAGTGGAGCAGAAGATGTATCCCACAGAAGATGGATCTGATCCCAGGGTGGACTCAGAGCCAGCCAGCACTAGATAGGGTTGTCTGACGGCCAGATTAATTCCGAGAAGGTTGTTGTGAGCCCTGCATGGGGAAAGGAGGTGTTTATCTGTAGCGTGTCTGAAGTATACTGAGCCTTGTCTTTCCGTAGCACCCAGGGTGAATGGTACAGTGAAGGGAGAGCGGCGCCGAGACCTGGGTGGGTACGAGAGCTCCTCCACGCTTATGAGCAGTGAGCTGGAGACCACCAGCTTCTTCGATTCAGATGAAGATGACTCCACCAGCAGGTAGGAAAGCTTAGGTCCTGGAGGAACACTGGCTTCCCGCTCCCTCTGCGCACAGAGAGATGCCTTTGCAGGGCACAGTAATCCTGGGCTGCAGGGTCCTTGCTCAGACCTGCCTCTGTCTCAAGTCTCGCGCATCAGCACCCTCTGCTATTGTCTTTCCCCCACGTACATGTTCTGCCCCTGCAATCATCTATTCCCTGTGCAATTTCTGTGGCTTGCTTGCTGCCAGAGCCACCACCCTGGAAGCAGAAGAGCTGACTCTCGCTTTTGCCTCTAGGTTTAGCAGTTCAACAGAGCAAAGCAGTGCTTCCCGTCTAATGAGGAGGCACAAGCGACGCCGGCGGAAACAGAAGGCTCCACGCATTGAGCGGGTACTCAGGGGTTGGGTGTCCTGGGGAGGGCAGTGCTGGGCAAGGCAGGCTGCCTGGTGGATCTCTCCACTCAGTGCTCCAGGGCTGATCAGGGATTTGGGTGTTTGCTGTGAGCACAGCTGGGGACACGTGGTGTCCAAGTGCTCAGACTTCATAAAGTGCTGTAAACCTTTCTCAAGCCAATGTAGCCTCAAGAGCTGGGACCACAGACCTTGTCCTGGCTGTGGAGAGGTCATAAGGAGTGTGGCTGATGCCCTCTGGCTTTGCAAAACTCTGGCATAAGGCTGGAGTTGTGGGTGGTGGCTGTGGTCCCACAGGGAGTGGCAGGGAGCACAAGTGGAGGGGGCCTGGGGCTGGGAATGTTACTGTGGCCCAGGAGGACATCTTATGTTTCACTTATGTTGCAGTCATCGTCCTTCAGCAGCATCACAGACTCCACCATGTCCCTGAACATCATCACAGTCACACTGAACATGGGTGAGTGAGAGGTGTGCATGGAGCCTGCAGTCCTTCCAGAGTGAGGTTGAGTGGTGGAGAGGGAACTGGGGAGGGGGCAAAGAGAACATGTAGCGGGGAGTGAGGAGATGGATTCTGTAGGAAAGTGGCTTGTCTTGAAGCCTCTCAAGAGTTACTCTGCATCCCAGGACATGTCTCTGGGACAGGGGAGCTAGCACATGGTTTGTCTGAGGTTAGGGCTGCTTGTGCCTGCTGCTTCATGGTGTCTTACTTCTTTCTCTTTCCATCCCTGCAGAGAAATACAACTTCCTGGGTATTTCTATTGTGGGACAGAGCAATGAGCGTGGGGATGGAGGCATTTACATTGGCTCTATCATGAAGGGCGGCGCTGTGGCAGCTGATGGCAGGATTGAGCCAGGAGACATGCTCTTGCAGGTACTTCACGCCCACATACCTCCATCTTTGGGCCTGGGAAAGCAGTAAGAAAAGACCCAGAAGCCTCCCTGCGCTCTTTGGCAGGCTAAACCCAGGAAGCTGCGCTTGGAAGAGGGAAGCTGAGTCACTGCTGAGCTGAGAGGGGAGCTCAGCCTCTGGTCACATCTCTGGGACTCACCTCTTTGCGTTGTTTGCAGGTAAATGACATCAACTTTGAGAACATGAGCAACGATGATGCTGTGCGGGTGCTGAGGGAGATTGTGCACAAGCCGGGGTAAGTACTCAGGTTGTTCCTTACCTGCATGGGCAGCTGCACAGTGTGTGCTTGGGGGCGTGTGAGTTGTGTCTTCCAGCCACCTCTGCCAGTGGCTCTGCAGAAGCTCAGAACTTATGTTTTTGGTGTTGCTTTGACTCCTGGGTTTTCATGCCCAAAGCAAGAATTGCAGCCAGCAGCATGGTGGTGAACTGGGGTCTGTGCCCTTTTTTTGTGGGGATGCCATGTCGTTAGGGTCATCGGCAACCCTCAGCAGGGTCACATCATTTTGTCCATGCCACTAAGGAAATCCATAGCTGGAGGGGGACAAGGGCAATTCACTAGCATCCTCCCATCACACAGGGGTTTGTGCCACTGAGCTCTTGTTCTAACTCTCACCTTTTTGTTGCAGGCCCATCACCCTGACGGTGGCGAAGTGCTGGGACCCAAGCCCCCGGGGCTGCTTCTCGTTACCCAGGAGTAAGTGGATAGCTGACCCACCCTTAACGCTGGTGCCCAGCTCATGTGAGAGCCCTGCCTTAAGCACTTACTTGGTTGTTGTCTTGTTCCTCCCCTGTGTGTGTGACTCCATGTGGCACTGAATTGGGGTTCAATGGGGTTTCAGCTCTCCTGTTAGGAGACTGCTATTTCCTATTCCCAGGCCAAAATGCCCATAAGCCCAGCCCTCCTTCCCACATCACGCTGGGGACGCGTTTCACTGGGGCAGGGGGGTCACTTGCTCGGGGCGCCAGAGGAAAGAGAAACCCCCCCTTGAGCCATAGGGGGATCTCTCCCTCTGCACCTCTCCTGCTGACCCTCCCTCTCTTCTTTCTCTCCCAGTTGCTCCCCAGCGGATCTGGGCTGGGCCAGACTCTCCATGCTCCGATCCGGGTGAGTCCCGGCAGATGCTGGGGATGGAATGGGCTGCGCTGAGTCCCTGTCCCTCCCCAGAGGTTGATTTGATGAGGGGATAATTTCTTATAGCTACTGACTGACTCTTTCTTCAATGCAGGTGAGCCCATCCGGCCCATCGACCCGGCAGCCTGGGTGTCTCACACGGCAGCGATGACTGGCACCTACCCAGCGTACGGTATGAGTCCATCCATGAGCACAATCACTTCCACCAGCTCCTCCATCACCAGCTCCATCCCAGAGACCGAACGTAAGTCCTTGTGCCTCCGTGCTCCACCCGCTGCACGGCTTCCTCACCTTCACTGTGCTGTAATGGGAGCAATACATCTGCTTGGGGACAGCTGGGATGGGCAAGATCTGTCCTGCCAAGGGACTAGGAGGGAGGCAGCTCTCACCAGGCAGGTGCTTGGATCAATGGGAGTTCTGCCTGGGTCAATTAATACCACATTTTTCAGCCTTCTATATAAGGAGAGTAGAAGAGCCTGGGCGCAATCCAGGAGCTATGGCAGGTGCAGAGGCAAAGGCTCAGAGCAGTCAGGGATTAGCGGCTAAGAGTGCCAGACCAGAGGGATTCAGCTTGTCCCTGGAGCAATTGCCCTCCCAAACAGCAGATAGGGCAGGATGAAAGCAGCTGGGAGCAGAGAGCCTTGCAGTGGAGCGGGGTCCTGCTGAGCACAGGGCTCTTTTGGTTGCTTTCTGAAGGTTTTGGGTGATTCTAGTATACAGAGCCCTGAAGCAAGGGTCTGGAGAGCTCAGACGGGGCAAAAAGCCAGGAGTTTGTTGTGAGTTTGTGAGGAGCAGAGAATTCTCTTGCTGGGCTGTGTGGGCTCATTTGGCAGCTTTTGTATCTCAGCTGCTTGGGATTGGCTGGAAGGAAGGAGACTCTAGCCTGGGGTTTGCACAAGAGGAAATGGCTGATGTGTTGAAGGATAACATCGGAAGGCTGGAAGGGGGGTTACACAGCATGCGCCCCAAGGCTGGCTGCGATGTATTGTTCCCTGGCCCATTGCTCCTGTGTGTGATGCTTCCATGTAGCCCTGTTGTCTTTTCTGTCCTCTCTCATCTCTGCCTCCCTTCATCCACACCACAGGCCTCGATGACTTTCACCTGTCCATCCACAGCGACATGGCCACCATTGTCAAAGCCATGGCCTCACCAGAGTCAGGCCTGGAGGTGCGTGACCGCATGTGGCTGAAGATCACCATCCCCAATGCCTTCATTGGTAAGAGACTGTGCTGTCTGCAGCAGAGGCAGGGACTGGGGAATGGGTGGCCTGTTTTCCAAGCAGATGCCCAAGGGACCATCTCTGTCACTGTAAGCTAACTGTTGACCAGGCCAGAGTCACAAATTGAACCTTTGGCTGTGCAGTCCCTTTTCACCTTTTGGCCCATTTCATCTTGGCTCCAGTGTGGCCCACTGCCTCAAGGGCCACTGTCTTACTCTCTCTTGCTGTATTTAACTCTGACGTTTGGTGGCAGGTTCGGATGTGGTGGATTGGCTCTATCACCATGTGGAGGGTTTTACAGACCGTCGTGAATCCCGCAAATATGCTAGCAATCTGCTGAAGGCTGGCTACATCCGACATACCGTGAACAAGATTACCTTCTCGGAGCAGTGCTATTACATCTTCGGGGACCTCTGTGGAAGTATGGCACTTGGCGTGGGCGGGAGGGTGAGAATGGAGGGGTAGAGGTCCTGCAGAGTGCTGCTGACACCATGGGGACATAGCTACAGCTATTGCCATCAGGCTGGGCCCCTTGTTCTACAAACCCTTTTAGAGAGTGATGAAGAATATCCCAGCTCCCTTGTCATGCTGCTGGGGTGGTGACATTGGAAACAGTGTTGACAATGTCACTTACTATGATCTTTTCTCCTAAGCAGCCATAGTGGAGTCTTAGTCTTTACTGACTTTGTCTCCAGGCTCTGAACTTCCAGTGCTCACAAGGGGGTGGTGCTCAGACAACTGGGTTCTGCTCAGATAAGAGGGATGGGAAGTAATTGGCAGGGTGAGCTGTAGCTCTGAGGTGGTCCTTTCCCACCAAGCTTGTCTCTGTATTAGAGTGGCAGCTCGGACTTGCACAGCCTGGCTGTTGTCCAGCCAGGAAGCACAAATGGTTGCATTGACTAGCAGGGAGAGCGCCAACTTTTTGTGTCTCCTTGTGTACCCCGTCCATCAGCAAGGGTGGACAGGGAGCTGCTTCATCACACGTGGTTGTCTTTCTGCTTGGATTAACCCCTCTTCTCTGCTTTCTTGCAGACATGGCTAATCTTTCTCTTCATGATCACGATGGCTCCAGTGGTGCCTCCGACCAGGACACTTTGGCTCCACTCCCCCACCCAGGAGCTGCACCCTGGCCTATGGCTTTCCCGTATCAGTATCCGCCGCCTCATCCATACAACCCCCACCCCGGCTTCCCTGACCCAGGCTACAGCTATGGAGGGGGCAGTGCAGGCAGCCAGCACAGTGAAGGTGAGTAAAAAGGACTAAAATATGCCTGCAGGTGGGCAATTGCCCTGTTCAGTATGGGGAAGCAGCAGGAAAAGGCTGCTTAGGCAGGGCCCTATGTGTGGGGAGAGCCAGGGCAAAAGCCATCTCAGAAGGGTTGTGGGACTCAGAATTGAAAGGAGACTGAGGGCGGGGAGGAGCATCCTTTCTTCCTGGCTTGTTTGAGCTGTCGCCTAACCTTGCCTCATGCACTTTACAGGGAGCCGGAGCAGCGGTTCCAATCGCAGCGGCAGCGAGAGGAGGAAGGAGAGAGAGAAGACCGGGGAGTCCAAGTCAGGCGGCAGTGGGAGTGAGTCGGATCACACCACAAGGAGCAGCATGCGGCGTGAGCGCGCGGCCAGCGAGCGTTCGGTGCCGGCCAGCCAGCACAGCCAGCGTAGCCAGCACTCTCTGGCTCACAGCATCCGCAGCCACCACAGCCAGCAGTCGTATGGGCCACCTGGCCTCCCCCCTCTCTTCAGCCCCCCCATGTTGCTGATGCCTCCACCGCCTTCAGCCATGGGGCCCCCTGGGGCACCGCCGGGCCGTGACCTGGCCTCTGTGCCCCCCGAACTGACAGCCAGTAGACAGTCCTTCCGAATGGCCATGGGCAACCCCAGTGAGTTCTTTGTGGATGTAATGTGAAGCGCCCGTCCCCTGTCTGTCTGCTGCCCCTCCTTCCCCTCCATCCCCGTCGTTTGTCTCCTAGGACCAGCCCTGGCTTCACCCCTTGTTTTTTGGGTTTTGTTTTTTTGGGGGTTTTTTTTTTTTTTTTTTGGTCTTGATAACGAAAAGAAAAAAGGGAAAAAAAAATAATAAATGGAACTAAACCTTGATTCTAATCCCTCCTCGAGCAAGGTGGACAGGCCTGGCAGGCCTCCTGGGTGCTGCCAGCCCATCCCGCCACCAGACTTGTGTATTGCCAATGGTAATTCCCTCCTGCCGTCCTCTCTAACCCCATTAATCTGCACCCGTCCCAGCGCCCTGTGCTGCTTGCCCGTGTGTCGCTGCTGCCTCAGTCCTTCCACCCTAAACATCTCTTCTTTCTTTTCACCCTTTTGTGTTTCTTCTATCAAGCAGCAAAGAATTACGGGGTGTTTGACTTTCTCTGAGCCTGCCGCCTGTGGGGGGGAGAGCTGGAGCGTGGCGTGGCCCGACAGGAGGACACGGAGCTCCAAGGGCGCTGGGCACGCGTGGCGCTGAAGATGGCTTCTTTCCTCCCCCTTGCGGAAGACACCCTGCCCTTCCCGCAGCCCTGAAAGGGGAGCAGGGACCAGCCTTATATATGCGTTTTAGATCCCGTTGTAGTTGCCTTTTGGCTAATGCATGAATGTTCCAGGGCTTCAGTGCCTCCAGGGAGTGGAGAGATGCTGCCACTTCCCTCTTGCCTCCCTCCTCTTGCCCACACATTGGGCCAGGTCTGAGCCTGGCACTGCCCCATGGCAGGACTCTCCTTCACCTTGCCTGGGCTGTGAGTCTCAGGGCTGGGGCTGTACCTCTCCATTCAGCCTGGAGTGGTGGTGGGTGCCTGCACGCAGCCTTGCATGACTCAGGGCCCTGCACCTGCCCTTGGGTCCTCGGGGGATTTAAGAGCAGAGTTCTGCTCCCTCTGTCCCACGCTTTGCCCTCCTGCCTGCAACACACTGCTGCCTGTCCCGTTTGTAGCGGCTGTCCCATGCCTGGGGCTGGCGGTGGCAGCTGCAGCCTTCTCGCTCCTGCTGTTGTGCTGCTGCTCAGCAAGGTGACATCTTCAAGGGCCTGGACAGAGTTAGAAAGCGAGGGAGGGGCACAACTGGTTGGCTTTCACGCTTTGGGGAAGTATGGCGGTCCCCTGTATTTGCCCTATGAAGGGCCGGAGTCTACCTCCCCCCTGGCCCAGTGCCTCAAGTGCTGCTGCCCTGGCTGTCGGGAGGGATGAGGCTCTGGGATGGAGCTGGGACAGCCCCGCTCCCTCCGGGCTGTGAACAGCGCCTGGCAGCAACACAAGCTCGCCGGGGAGGGAGGCTGCAGCCTGAACCATGGCCTCTGGGCTCAGTGCCCGCAGATGTGTCAGGACCGTTGAGTCCGTTTGCTCCAGCGCTCCCTGCCCTTTTTCCTTCCTCTTCTGGGTACTCAGAGATGTGCCTCGGGCTGGGGGCAGCCCCCTTCCCCATGCCCAGGGCCACGCATGGTACAGTACAGACAGGCTCGACCCTGCTCCCATTGGTGCTGGCACCCCGGTGCCTTCTCCTGCCGCACTGTGGCTTTCTCTGCAAGCGTTGCCTCCTTTTGTCTTTCTCGTGTTTGCGGTTTTTATATGCTGGAGATGAAATGTATCTTGTCCTCTGGGGTCTGTGTTGCCCCTGCAGCCCCTCTACTAGCTCTCGTGTGCCATCAGTTCATCTCCCCATGACTCCCTAAAGCCTGTCCTTCCCCTCTGCCCGCCGGGGTCAGCCTGCCCAGTGCCCGCTCTCTGCCATCCTGTCCCCCAATCTCGGCACCAGCAAGATGCCGCCTGTCCCCCCCCCCTCCTGATGCCACCCAGCAGCCTCCCCGGCCACTGCTCATGCCCTTGCCCTACCCGCTGGGTTTTATAAAAACAAAACCAATCTCCTTGTTTTTATTTATAAACATAGTTTTATTGGACTCCTGCCTTGTGTTGTTTTGGTGGTTGTTGGTTTGGGTTTTGGGGTTTTTTTTTTCCCCCCAGCCTCTTCTTTTCTGTCCTCCTGCCTTCCGCTCTGCAGCGAGATCCCAGCGGGACGAGGGCACCCTGTCCCCGAGCCTGTTTGCCGACGAGGGCACCCTGTCCCCGAGCCTGTTTGTTTGCCGACTGCCCCTCCCCGGGCTGCCGGGAACTGCTGCGGCCTGAACCCGGGCCGGGCCTCCCGCTGCCGCCGCTCTCCTCTGGGCGGCGCGTCCTGCCCGCGGGCGCTCGGTGCTCCCTGGGTCTCCCGTTTCCAGCGGGTGCGCTGGGAGGGGGGGGAAGAATCGGGGGCAGGTCTGACAGCGGGCGCTGGCCCGGCGCTTGCTGCAGCTTGCCGCCCCCGGCAGCGGGGGTGCCTGTGCGTGGGGCCAGCGCCGTGGGCGGTGCTGGGGCCGCGGGAGCCAGCAGCCCCGTGGAGGGGCACGGTGGCTCCGGGCTTCTACCGGGGGGAAAAAGCAGCCTCCCTGCCCGGGCGCACCCGTGTGCCCTACAGGCGGTCCCCAGGCGGACCGGGGAGGAGGGGGACGCCCCACGCCCGGAGCCCCGGCGCTGCCGCTCGCCCCTCGCCGTGAACGCGGCGGCCACGCCGTCTCCCTTCCGCGGACTACAACTCCCAGCGCGCACCGCGCCGCAGGACTACAGCTCCCGGCAGGCTCCGCGCGGGACTGGCCTTCCCGCCCCCCCCGCCGAGGGGTGCAGCCGGCGCTGAGCCCCGC
>NW_010972798.1:6817129-6845518 GCF_000737465.1 Haliaeetus leucocephalus | reverse complement strand
GGGCGCGGAGGGAAGGGGGGGCGGCGGCCGCCATCTTGGGCGCTGGGCAGTGAGCGGCGGCGGGCAGCGGCAGGTGAGGTGCCCCGGGCCGTCCTTCCGCTCCCCGGCAGGGCTTGCGGCCCGCTTCCCTTCTCTGGGTGGCTTCCTGTGGCGGGGCTCGCTCCGTCGACCGCGCCCGGGCGGTGGCTGAGCCGCCGTGGGTGGCGGCTCGCTCAGCGCTCGCCGGGGGTGGGGGTCCGTGGGCCTACCCCGCGGGGCGCAGCGCGGCCCTGACAGGCTTGGGGAGGGGGGGGGGGGTCCCGCGGGGGGAGGTCCCCCGCCGGCTGCCCTTGAGGAGGGGCGCGGGAATGCCCTCCGGAGCTGGGCTGCCCCTTGCGGAGCCGTGTGGAGGGAAGCAGGGCTGCCCCGGGGGGGCTTCTCAGCCCCCTGTGAGGGGGTGCTGGGCGACCCCAGCACTGCCGAGGCTGGCTTATCTGTTCGCACTTTCCCTGGGGTTGAGGGGGTTTATTAATTGCTTCTGTTAATTAGCTCTCTGTCTGGAATATCTGGGGTGGCATCCTTGCGGTGCTGAACCGGGTGAGGGTGGGGACAGAGTCAAGCTCTGTGTGGCACAGGACGCCTGGGCAGGGCCTGCACAGATGTGCTAGGTCAGGCTGAGCAAAGGTCTTGCAGTCGGATCGGGCAGGAGCTTCCCCTAAAATTATTTGCCTGTACTACAGATACAAACGTGAATTAGCTAGGTCATGGCTTGCACACTCTGGCTTCCTCCCTGGAAAACCTGCTGAGGCAGACCATAGCGCTGCTGATGCTAAACTGTGCTTGTTCTGAGGCTTAAAACAGGCTCTTATCCAACGGCTCTTCTAGATGTGTTTCCACTTCCATGCTTCCCTGGGCTAGGTTTTTGGATTCAGTAAAGCTGCAGGAAATGCAGCCTGTGTTTATCGTTTGGTGCAGTTGACTTCTCTCCCCACTAGGAAATGACTTGCTTTTGATCTAGGCTTCTCCCCATAAGCAGTGTGATTCTATGATCTGTTTTCTGCTTGCCTTAGTATGACAAAGCTGCTATCAAGCTTTAGCCTCAGGCTGCCAAAATCTGAGCCTGGAACTTTCCCAGATAGGTGAGTCTGGATGGCTTCTGCAGCTCAGAAGTCTAGGTATTACAGGTTTCTAACTGCATATGGGCTCATGTGGTGTCTTGTTGGGCAACATTTTCCTGAATGCTATCAGAGCTGTAGCTACTGTGGTTTTTTTTTCCTATAGTGAAAGCTGTGCTTGTCCCTGTGAATTTTGCTTGCAGGGACAATCTCTGATCTGATGAGATGCTGCCAAACTGCTGGCTTCCATATTTTCCCTGTCAGAAGCGAGGCATCATTTCTCTTCTGTAGAAAGTGCCATATTACTGACATCTAGTGACAAAGATACCTGGCATTCCTTGGGCTGCAAACTGGCCATGTTTTCTTCCAGGGACAGCATTTGAGATATCCTTAGAGGGTATTATGGCTGGCTTCCTCCTCCTGAGAGTGCACAATTCTGGCCTTTGAAGAGTTGAGTCTTGAGGTAGTGAAGGGTTACATACATCTTGAGTTCATTGAAGCATAGATGACCGGAAATGCACTCCGGTTTGATAGTGTCTCATTTTTTTGGAGGGAATGAGAACAGTCACTAAACAAAATGGGCTTTGTAAAGAAACTTCCTGTGACCCTAGTTAAACTTTTCTTGTCTCATCACTGCATCAAGAAATAATAAAGCCAAGACTGTCTTTTGCAGCATAACACCTTGCACTGGTTTTCTAAGCTTACACTACTAAAGGCCATTAGAGTATCTAAAGGCTGTTCTTAGGGTTAACTGGAGGATGGACAGAAGTACAGCCTGGGCTGCCAAAATATAATTGGTCTGTATGACAGAGTCAGCATCTTTCCTTTAGTGAATGACCTAAAGAGTCAAAAGTTACTAGCAAGCCGTATATTATTTTGATCTTGGCAGGAGTTTGGCAGCTCAGCTAAAAGCTTGCAGACTGAGGCACAGAATGTGAAATGCAGTTATCTACTATTACTGTGGAGCAGAAAGAGAAAAAATGGCAAGTCAGGGCACCTAGGCCATTACTGGTCTGCAGAATACAAGCTTTTGCTCAAACTGCAGTCCGTGTCTCTAACCCCTTCTGTTACAAGATGAATAGAATGCAAGTCACTGTTCAGGTTTCTAGCTCAAGAGCAAAAGCAAGTAGAAGTTGCTTCAGACTGACTTTAAAAGTGCCTTAGAAGAACTGGTAGAAATGGAAGAAGGCGTTTGGACTGTTCAGGTAAGGTTGGACTCAAAATAAGGTGGAGAGGTGTGTTAACTGCTGTTCCTGTGATGTTTTACCAGACTAAGGGAGCTTCTCGTGTTTCCCTGTGTCAGTACTTATCTCCTTTTACTCTTTAGACTGGCTGTGTGCATTATGACACGCAGAAGTAGACTGTAGGAGGAGAGCCTGGTAAGAGTTGAATGTGTTCCTCTTCCTGCCCACTGGTTATGGGGATTTATGGGATTGGGTTTAAAATAGGAATGGTTTCTCTGAAACTGATGGGTTTATCTCAGTAGCTCTTTAGCTCACGGTATGCCTCTTAATTAAATTATGCAGCCTGTCTTTCCCAGGATGAAGTGATTGCAGCTACTCTTGTTTAAAACCAAGTGCAGCCCGTGGCCTCCTGGAAAGTGGCTAATGCAGCCATCTAAGCAAAGCTTAGATGCTTGGATTAGCTGGTGGGGTGATGACATCGTTGTGAGCCTTAAGCCTTTCAGTTTGATAATGGCTAGTGCTAACCTGAAAGGATTGGTTTTCTGAATAACTCTAGTTTGCCAGAGCAGCCTGACTAATCCCCCTCCTGCTTCAACTGTTGTCACTCTTCCAAGATCATACTGATTTCTGGAATGCAGAAACTGTTACAGTTGGTGATTTACCCTCAGCCCTCTGGGTGAGAGCTGCAATACCTCTCCTGGTTTCTTCCCGGATGAGAACTCCAGCAGCTAATGTACCTTGAACTGCTTAGTTAGATAAGCTCATTAATGCACAGAAGTCTTACTTACTGTTAAGTCAGAACCCAAACTTTCTTTTAATAGACTACTAAATGGGTTGGTTGCTTTACACCAGCTTATTAACTGACTTGTGATGGCTGTTTCCTAGATGTGCTGTGTAGATTAGAGAAATAAGCGTTCTTGTTTTCCTTCAAACTAAGTGATGTCTGTGCTGTGGGAAACTTCTAGCCCCTTAATGGGAGTGACAAAGGCCAGAGTAGCTGGGTCTTGGGCTCACTACTGATCATCTTGTGTTTATTCATACCCTGTACTTGATGGCACAGGAAACTCGATGAAGCTAACAGCTTGTCTCACAGTGGGGCTGGGCCAAAATGGCTTTGCAGATGAGCAGGAGTCCCCTCAGCTCTGCTGATGAAGCCTCAGTGGCTTGCTGTGTCTGTGGCTGAGTTGAAGGTAACTGGCAGATCATGCCACGTGCTTATTTTCATTATTTGTAGTGCTAGACTTTTCTGGAGAGGTATCTGTAGTGAGAATAGCACCTGCACAGCTGGCTTAGTGAAATACAGCTGATCCCAAAGGTGTGTTCTAAAATGAATGGACAAATGCACTCAGCGCTATCAGGATACTACCAGTGCTCGCCAAATCCAGAGACTGTTAGTGCTTGGGTGGTAATGTGAAACTGTAGTTATATTGTTAGGGGCAGCCTAAGAACTCCTGTCCCTGCTGTCAGGCTGCTCCTGAGCAGTTATTCTTGAGCTGCCATGTTACCACTGCACCTCTGAAGAGAGAACATTGAGGATTTGCTAGTAGACCTGCCATGATAGCAGCCAGGCCTGGCTCAAGAGTTCAGCAGCTTCTGCCTGCACTGAACTTAGAGAAACTGGTGAGGGAGGATACGGACAACTGCATTTGCACTCTCCTGAGGCAAAAATACCAATGTACACCCGAAGCTTATGGTGGCTCCAGCACTGTTAGGCTGTAGGCACATTGCTAGTGACATGTTTCTTCCAGACAGTACCTCATTCTTTTAGAGTAAGAACAAGCATTTATTGCCTGGATGTGAAGCTGCAGTTACTGCAGCCATGTTGCCTCATACCACTGCAGAAAACTGAGTAACAATTTACTGTTTTTCCTAATCTATTAATTTGAGCATATCAGCTTTTTTGTTTTGTTTTCATTTGTGCAAATACAGTTACAAAAGGCAAACAACTGTGTTCCAAAGTTTGTGGTTTAGGTTGAAGCTAACACTGTTCCTGCTGGCACAGGGAAGAATTAATGGTCTACATGGTGTCAGCTGAAAGACTTCTGGTTATGGGACAAATGCATTGGAGAAAATTACTTGTTTGAATGTCTGTATATCTGCGATTTAAGGTAGAATTCAGCTTTGTCTTTCATACCCTAATGAACAGATGGCTGTGGTACTACAGTGGTGTCTTGTTACTGGTGGGATGCTATGGAGTCTCAAATAGAGAGACCGTGGGAGTCTGATGCACTGAACAAAGGCTGGAGAATTAGTACTGTTCACTTTGATATTTCTCGAAGAGCTGCTGCAGATACAAACAAACTGCTGCAGAGGGAACAAACTACTCTTGTTAGTCCATTCCTTATGTCTGCCTTGCATAGCCCAAGAAAGCTCTGTGCTCTATGTTGTTCATTTTTCTGCAGCTATTCTAGGTCAGAATCCACGAAAAGGCAGTGGAAGTGGAAGGCAGGGCTCTTACATACTGCAGGAGGGAGCTGCTGAATCTCCACTTGCTAAATGCAGGTTTAGTGTATTATCTCATTAGGTAGCTCCCAGTTCAGCCACTTGTCGCATCCCAGAATATGTGAAGCTACTGACAACCCAGCAACAGGATCCTCCTGCCCAAGCCTGTGCTTCTGACTGCACCCATACATTCCAAGTGTGTGGCACAATGTAGGCCTAAAAGGCCAAAGTCTGATGGCTTTTGGAGAACCACCTGTCTTTAGGTCAGAGCTAGTAAATAGAGCATTCTCCCATCTGTGATAGAATCAGTGGACAAAAGCAGGTTTTAAGATACTGTGCTTAATTGCATCTTTATCTTTCTCTGGACTCCCTGCAGCTAACCTGCTGCAGACTGGCTTCTGGGGCTTCACCTAATGTGTTGTGATGGTTTGAGAGGGATACTGTCTAATGCACATCCACTGCACAGCATGAGCAGTGACACGTTTTGAGATGAGTATGCTTGATTCTTTTTGAGGTGCACGTTACCATGTCAGTCACTGTAGGTCCAGCTAATCCTGCTGCTTTTCAGTTATGTAACTACTGAAATGCATTCAGATTCACATCCCAGTGTTGTGTTTTTATGCGTGTTCTCTTTTGTAGCTGGCTGTCTTAATGTTGTAACTTTGCCACAGTTGTTATGAAGGTGTATCTTAATGCTCTCATTTTCACTCAAGTGAAAAGGTGTTCTGGAACGGCATTTCCATGTAGCCTTAACTCCTAGTGGTTTTATAAGCATGTATAAATATGTGGTCTGTCTATGATGCTCTTCATGATCCTTTTCCTTTCTATTTATGGGTTGAAATAGAAGTCTATGGGAATGTGAGGACTTGGCAACAGAGTAGGAAGCATACTGGCCTTAGGTGTTTGTAGGAGCAGTATTCAGGTGTTAGATCTCATTCCTACCCCAGTAGCTAGCTGCTTGAAGAATGCAGTGTATTGGGAGAGGACTGTTGTTCCTAAATTTAAGTGATTAGTCATCAACTGGTGTGAATTCAATATACATGTGGATCTTCTCTGTACCTTAACTAGAATAAATCCATCCATACTATAACTGGAAAACAGGGCTGTAGCTAGCAGCGTGGAGTGGGTCACCATATGTTCAAGCTAGTGAAACAGAAGGAGCAGAACTGCAAAGCTCTGAAAATGCAGTTGATGGACCATTAACCCGAAGGCTTCAGCTAGAGTCATGTTGGTTTTCAGGCACTTAGTGATAAACAGTTGAAGAAGCAATGGGCTTTGCTCTGTGTCTTGCAATGAGCTATTAGCCTGAGGAAACTCAAAAACAGTGTAGGGCAAGCTCCCTAGAAAAGGCTGACTGTGGAGAGGAGCAGAATGAGTCATTGAAAGCTGATTGAGCAATGCTGGGAAACTTTGAGTCATGTCACTTATGCACAGCGAGCAGATGAACCCATCTCCTGTGGTGGATTTCTTACTCTGGGGCCTTCCAATTCCAGCAGTCGTGAGTCACTGAATGTCAGTCTCAAATTAATCTGAGCCCTGTTCCCTGCAGTTCTTAACCATTGCAAGCACTAGGATCTTTCATTTTCAAAGCTGATCTGAAAAGAAAACTATTATTTGAAAACAAGTGGAAGATCATACCTGTACCACTAAAAACCTGTGGAAGATCTGAACTGTACTACTAAAAACCTCATTCTAGTTGCAGTGTAACCTTGACATAGTTGAAACGACTGTCTGTGAAACTTGTACCGAAACACAAATGAGGATCAAAACAAAGCAGGCTTATTTTCACTGCAGCCACTTCAAGGAGAGCCATTGTCATCTTAAAGAGCCATTCTTCTTGCTAAGCTTTAAGCAACTTTCTTTTGCATGCTGCCCTTTGTATAGCTTTCCTCTCATCTGTTCATCTATCTCTGGGCTAGTCATTCTACCTCTTGAGTTTCCAGCTGTGTGGACATGTTCCCATTAGCTGATGGAAGTAACTCTGTAGTAGGGAGGGAGTGCAGTCACTCTGATCTTGTGTCTGGGAGGGGTGTAATGCAAGGCTTGAGCAGAAGACTGGAATGTTGCCAGCATTCCCTGACCTTGTGGGCAAACTTGGTGAAGGCTGGCTGAGAGAACGGCACTGCACCAAACCGAACTTGCTGTAAGCTGTGTTGATGCTGTTGTGCTGTATATGCTTGTGATGCTTGGAACTCTTCAAGATGCTGGACCGCAGAAGTCAGGCGGAGCAAGGAAGGTCTGCTTATAATTGTGTTAAATACCTTGTGCACTTGAGACCTCTTTGGTCCCTGATGTCATTAGATGGGAGTGCAGCAAGAGGTTTATACTGCATGTGTCCTTCAAGTACTGCAGAGACCTAATGGATAGCTAGTACAGTTGGGTTAGTCATCTAAAATTGTTTCCTTGTATTCAGTGTCTTTAGCCCATGTCACTTTGCTTGGTACCTGGAAACACTTTACCAATTGTCTGACACAAATTGAGTTAGGTAAATTGCACTTAAATCTGAATTCAAGTTTAATCTGTGGAGCTGTAAATTTTTTCAGGCTTGAGAAGAATCGTAACTGGTATGGAGGCAAGCTGCTACTACATGTGAAATAACGCTAGTGCATATCTCTCAGGTATATTTATGCTGGTAGGCTGCCATTATAAAACAAACTGGCAGAATGGTCCTGATCCTGTGGCTAAATCTGTAGTAAGTGAAACTGCCACCTTGGGTATTAACCAGGGGTTCACATAGCACAGAGCCTGTCCCTTTCTGACTTTGAGCAAGTTGTTCAATATCAAGTTCCGTTACCAGTGCAGCATGGCAAGTCTCTCTGCGTGCTCCTATTTTGTAGCAAATGAGATTTGCAATAAGAGCAGTTGTGGTCAGTAGTCATGGCGGGGGTTGTGTGTGTAGATAGGAGGGTATTCAGAGTAGTAAGGGTAAAGTAGGTAAAAAAATGGCATAGAGGTGCAGTGATGGGATTACAAAATGGAACACTAAATTCAAGGTACAAAAATGTACAATGGTGCATATACCAGATAGGTGGATTAGGGAGCAAAGGCAATTCTAGCTTAACCCGTAATGTGGTTAATCACCTTGAAGACTGAATTCAGTGTGATCTTGGAGTTATGACAGATGATGAAGTTGTTAGCTTCTTGCTGAGCGGTGGTTTAAAAATGTAAGTAAAATATTGAGACCCCCCCTAGGAAAATGTCAAAGCAGGATATGTATGATTGTTGTATTGTCTATATCATGGTTTGCTTACATCTTGAATAACTTGTACAGTTTTGTGCTCATTTCCAGAAGGAAAACTATTAGAGGAGGGCACTGAGAAAGACCAAAACATAAAGTCATTTCCTTGTGAAGAGCAGCTGAGTAAGGTGGGAACATCACATTCTGGGAAAGGGGCAATGAAGGCAGTGGAGAAGATCTGCAAAATCCTGAGTGGCCTGGAGATAAGAGTATGGAGGCTAGTTCTTAATTACTTCTTCCTGCACTTGAACTGGAGGCCATTAAACAAAGCTGGGGGAAGGAAGAAAAAGGAGGCTTGAAACAAAAAGGAGGGTGTCTTATACAGTGGTTAAAGTCTACAGTTTTATTTTTGCCATGGGATGCTGCTGATGCAGAGATTTGGTAGGAAACTGGGCAAATACTTTAGAGATCCATTGAGAGTTCTAAAATAAACAAGCCATTGCAGGGGGATCTCCTGGGGAGTGTTTTCTTGACCTGTCCTTACTGTTATCTGACTGTCTGTTCATTGCCAATGTTGGAGACCAAGACACTGAGCTAACAGATCTGCAGTATGAACTAATGTGGCTCTTAAATGTGCAAATGAAGCTGGTTAGCTTAGGAGCTAACTGTGCGTGGAAAGTTTGAAGCCTGAACTCAGCTCCTAGTATATTTGTGTAAGGAAGAAGCCCAGCATTTCTTTGCATTGACAAAGAATTTTTTAAAGACTAAAAGCACCTGAATCATGCTGTATCCGCTCTCATCTAAAATGTTTTTACTAACATGTAAGATAAGCAAGCAGTTGACTCTGCTGCCTAGTACTGTGATGCAAATAAAAACGCTGATATTTTTGCCTGTAACTTAAGTGAAGCTATTACAGAATATGTTCTAACCTTAACATATGAGGCTATGCTTTATCATTATCTCAATCAACATTTAAAGGTTGTAGATCTTCCTAAGAGAAGGCTTTTAGTTTCCAGCACAAAGCTTGATCAGCAGTCTTCTACATGTTTTATAGTAATGTAGTAAATATTCTAAATCAAGGCTCTTTCGGAAAGCAATTGGCTTGTCATGCTAGCAAGAGGCTGTGTGTGATCCTGTTGCTCATCAAAGCAGACGTTTCCTTTATGCTAAAAATAGTGAAACAAATAACTTAAGTAGCATTAAAACCCAAGAGGGAGATTATTTTTTTAAGACTAGGATGTGCTTTCTAGGAATCTTCTGGAAAGGGTTTGTAGGATTCATATGATCCAGCTTTGACCAGTTGCATAAGCTTCCAGGAAACTATTCTATACAATGTAAGTCTTAAAGAGGATGCGGGAACTCTTCTTCACCTTTGGTAGCAATAGTCCATATCCAAACGTGGAAGCCAGCACTGTAGCAGTGTGAAAAGACATCCTTGTCTCTTACCTGGAATGGAAAAATACTAATTAGGAAAGCATTCTCTAGAGCAGGCAACAAGTTGCTTTCATAATGCTTCTTTTTTTGTTGTTTTTCATCACTTGGCTTGTGTGAGCGACCTTTCAAATGTATGCTGAATTACAGTTTCAGCATCTGCCAGACTTGTTGGGCAACTGTATTCAAACAGATATTCTCCATGTTTTGGGTTCTAGCCCTGCACATTACTTTTCAGTGGCCTCCTGCATGCCTGTTAGGGCTGTGTGTGTTTCATGTTAAGTAGTTGTGAGTCTGTGGTACAGCCACTTCCTTAGATTTGAGAACCTGGTATTGTTCTGTTGACCAACAGGATTATCTCTGTCTTCTGGTGTGGGGATGCTGGCCTTACTGCCAGCTACACTGTGTGTAGCCTTGGTCCCCCTACATGGGACAGTGAGCACCTACGGAAGGCTTTTCCCACTCTAACTACATGGGAATCTCAGACTGTGTGCTACCTCTGTCATAATAGGTTTGGTTACAGAGTCTTATCCTGGAGGTAATGAAATACTTGTATCCTGAAGTTATGAAGTGTCACTAATGGGAATGGAAAAATAACATATTTGAAAACATCTTCTGTGCTAGATGGAGTCTTAGACATCAAAAAATGTTGATGACAGTGCCACATGAAGCCGCTGACAAGTGGCAGGAGGCAGCCTGTTAATAGCCAGAGACACTCAACCAGCAGAATGTGGGAGTAAAAGCCAGGAAGCTCACTACAGAGCTTTTGGACAACTGCTTGTCTGTCTGTTTCTTGCTGTTTTGACTTAACTGACTTTTTGATTCTTTTTTTCTTTTTCCTTTTAATGAGCAGAAGCAGCCATCTGGTAGCTGAAGACCCACAGCAGAGAAGTATGTGTAATGTTACTCTCTGAGGGCTCATTAGGTGTAGCTAAAAATGTTGGTGTAAAGGATTATGAAATTTAAAAGTTTTTTTTTCTTTCTGAAATTAAAGGTAGTGCCTACACTATAAATCTTGTTTTAGCACAGAAGTGTGTATTGCTTCTGTATTCTTTTTTTTCCTGACCTTTGAGATGCTCTGAGGCTAGGTCATTTTAACTTCATTTTTGCTGTGTTCCTGAGCAAACACATATCAGTTCACTGTCAGCATCTGTCTCTAGGCTAGCCTCTCCCTATCCTTTCCACCCACCCCAGACTAGTGGGTGTAGACTAACCCACCCTAACAGCAGTGTGAAGATGGTTGGTTATCTGATGCTCTGCAGTGCCAAAACCAAGAAATACCTATGTAATCATCCCAAGACTTAGTTACAACGCTTGCCCTATCGCATTTGTAGGGCTCTTCTCTGGACTAAGCCAACCAAGCAGTTGCTAGAGTGGGTATTATGACTTGGACCTAAGTGCATAGGAGTATATATGACTGCAGGAATGGCATCTGGTGAAGTAGCTGTGTATTTAAAAAAAAAAAGTCTTCTGCATCAATAATGTCTACAGCTTTGTAGCTTTCTTCAAAACAATCTTCCTTTGAAGAAAGAGAAGATTAGCTGTTTAAGAGGGTAACTTCTGAGGCACTAGCCCCTGATTAAAGTGGATAATGGTTGAGATCTCCCACTCCAGTGGCACCTTGTGGCCACACTGCTCTCATTTTGGAGTCTGAAGTGTTACTCAGTACTGCTGCTGATGCAGAGGGATCATCAAAGGCTGTAATATTCCTATACGAAAACTATGTAAAAGTGGTAATAAACCAAGGTGTACTTGCTGCGAAGAACCCCCTGCCATATAGTGATGGGCTTGGTGATATCTCAAACAGTTGTGTGAACTGTGTACAAAAAGACTAACTATGAATTGCATCTGATTTGTATCTCGGTCACTGGGGAGACAGACACTTTATAGTAGAAATAAAGGGTCTTTGATTTGCATGTAGTTCCAGGCCTGTGTTTTTTCTTGCATTCAGGGGATAGGCCAGGTACTACTAATACTTGAGGCTTGATCCATCACTGCTGATGAATTGAATGAGAAGTAAGCCTGCATCTATTTCAGTGCTAATTTTAAGCTTCAGTCCTGGCTACAAATTGCAGCCATGTTGAGAGCTTCATGTCCATGACATGGACCTGTTGGAGTGAGTCCAGAGGAGGGCCACAAAGTGATCAAGAGGCTGGAGCACCTCTCCTACGAAGACAGGCTGAGAAAGTTAGGGTTGTTCAGCCTGGAGAAGTGAAGGCTCCGGGGACACCTTATTGCGGCCTTCCAGTACCTAAAGGGAGCTTATAAGAAAGCCAGAGAGGGACTTTTTACAAGGGCTTGTAGCAATAGAACAGGAGATAATGGCTTTAAACTGAAAGAGGGTAGATTTAGATTAGATATAAGGAAGAATTTCTTCACTGTGAGGGTGGTCAGGCACTGGAACAGGTTGCCCAGAGTGGTTGTGGATGCCCCGTCCCTGGAGGTGTTCAAGGCCAGGTTGGATGGGGCTTTGAGCAGCCTGGTCTAGTGGAAGGTGTCCCTGCCCATGGCAGGGGGGGTGGAACTAGGTGATCTTTAAGGTCCCTTCCAACTCAAACCATTCTATGATTCTATGTGTTATAGCATGCATTATAGCTGTATGTACTCATCTAGACCTAAGCTCTTGAGTTGCTTCAGACAAGGTCAGGAAGTAACTCAGCTGGGCCTCTGCCAGAATTCCTGCAGTGACTCCTTAGGTCTGGAACAAGGCAGTTGGTTCCTGGTGGGCTTCCTCACTGAGTCCTTGTTACAGTGTGCCCCTGAGGGGCAGTTCTGCAGCAAGCATGAGGGAATGCTGATCTGGAGAGACTGGCATGTAGTTAAGGCTTAAGTCTGTTGTGGTACATACAGTCTACACTGTGCATTGGGAACACGTGCTTTTCCATATAAAATCCCAGCAGATCAAAAAGTATGATCAGTAACTGCAGCCATAAGGCTGTTTCCCTCTTCTCCAAAGTAAAACACTGTTTCTGATTGTCCTTTATAAGTAAGGAGCTCTGCACTCTCCTCTCCAGGATGTAAGCATGAGGCAGGCAGTTGCTTCCAGCATCTGAGCTGCCTCTGAGTCTCTACCTGCCCTACTGGGCCTCAGCCATGTGCTAGCCTGGCCAGATGTAATAAGATAAATTATGTGAAGTAGCCCACATCATCAGACTTTCAGGAATGTCTCTGAGCATGCCCTCCACTTGTCCCTCCCTGCAATTTGCTAGAGTTCATTACTCCTGTGTGTGTGTGCTATCAGGTCCTCCCCACCACAAGTGCTGTAAGAATTGTCTTCTGGTTGAGGATGTGTGTGACAAAAGGTGTCTGTGCCCTGGCTAGTAACCAGCAGGTGTCAAAGTCTGTGTCTGCTGTACTGCTTGTTGCCATGCAGCCTACTGATACGTGCTCTCTCTTGCTTCAGGTCTTAAGCAACATGGGAAGAGAAGACTAAAGTTCCATCATGATCGGAGGCTTATTCATCTATAATCACAAAGGAGAGGTTTTAATCTCTCGAGTCTACCGGGATGACATTGGGTAAGTGCTTCTGTTGCATCCCTGGTCTTTGCACTTCTGTCTCATTTTGGTGCAGACAACAACCCAAAGCTGCTTTGTTCTGCATTAGCTGTGCATGCATGTAAGACTGCAACTCAACTTGCTGCTCTAGGCTTAGTTCAGAAAAAAATAGTCTTTTAAGCCCTGGTCACCTACAGATGGTAGTAAAGGATGGCCTGCAGGCAAACCTAGGACTTTCTTTTGGATGATAGAGATCTGGCTGTTACTCCAAATGCTTCAGTAACATGGACTGCCACTGTGGGAGTCTACCAGCCTCACTGTAGTGGTTAAAACTTTATGGGAGCAGTAATGTGGAAACTGTCTGCCACGCACTATAACCAGGGCTCTGAATTATTTTCAAACACAGGCATGCAGAAGACGGTCTATGGTCTTGGAAAGTTATGTCTGCAAGCAGTCTTGTAACCATGGCTGTACACTTAAAGCTGGCATTCTGTCCCCCAACTTTGTATGGTAGGCTCATATGTGAAAAGCTTATGTTCATTGGGTGATTAAAGTTGTGGGAAGCACTGAAAGCCTTCAGTAGGTTGTAGGTGTCTCATTGCACTTCACACAAGTGTTATGATGCTCACTTAGGCTGGATCTGTACAATCCTTAGGCTGCTGGTTCCCAGAAGGGATCTTGCTAAAAATTTGATGTCTTATAGGCAGTGGATGGTGCTATAAGGAACCCGGTACCAAGTGATGATAATGCTTGGACTGAAAACCTTAAGTGGCTTTCTTGCACAACACTGTTCTTCCTAGTGGGTTTTCATTAGTGTTAGGCATTAGGTGGAAGTGTAGTAATTGAAGTTAGCAGAGTCAAAATATAGCTAGTGGAAGCTGGGCTGTGGTAGGTGTTAATTCAAAGTCCAATGAGAGAGATCCTTCTGGCCAGTTTAGGAAAAAATAGTTTGTACAAGGTCTCCACAATGAGTAGTGGTAGGATGTGCTGTGAAATAACTTGTTGCCATGAATTACCAAAGACTGTCTAGCCAGTCTGTCCTTCAGACTGCTCTAGTCTGAAGAGTGTTTCCTTTCTGGTTATGGATTGCCTAGTGGAGGTTAAAAGTTGAGGTAGAACTAGTAGCTAGTCAAGTCTTGCACTGTTTTGTTGATGGAGTAGCGGTCAACACCGTGTCTGTAATAAGGCTTCACCTAATGAGCTTTAAATATCTTGGCTTGTTCTCAGTCAGCTAAGGCAGAGTAGAGTGGCTGTTCTAAGGTTAAGTTATTCCAGGACTTCCACACAGAGCTGAGCCAAGGAAGCATTGTATTTCTGAAGCAGAAACCTACTGGCTACGAAGTTTTGCCTCTCCTCTGCTGTACTAACTCCTTTCAGTCTTGTATACTTGTTAGCTGAAGCTTTTCAGAGGAATTCGTATGCCAGATCTGGCTTTGTAAAGTTCCCCTGATGAGTAGGCATCACAGTGACTGAGCCAGACCAGCCTGCATTATAGATAAATTTTGAGAATATGTTTGGGTGGGGGCTAAGGACGCTGTTACTGCAGTTCCTGGCAAAATTTTTTTTTGTATGCTTGCAAACTTAAAGCACTTAAAGATGGGATTGTGCTTGAGCTGATGTTTATTCAAGAAGGCCTTTTAAAGGGCATTCTGGCTGTGGAGATGTGAACTAGGGAGTGAAGTAGCTATTTTTCAGGTAGTGATCTTCTATTGCTTTTTGTCTTGGCTCATTCCTCTTACAAAGTGAGTGACTTGTTCAATACATGATAAAGTACTTCCTGCTGGCTAGCCAGACAAAACTAGAAAATGGGAATTCCTGCCTGATCCTATCTTAACTTTTTCATTTGGCAAACGGTGCCAAAAAGATGCAACTGTTTTCTCTAGGACCTCAGGAGTCAGTGTTCCCTTAAGTGAAATCCTCCATTCGGTTCCTGTGAAAGTGTCAATCTTGTGATTTAGGTGGAGCTGGTGCTGGCTAATTAACCAAGCTTGCTCCCCAAGGTGTTGAATTCCTTTTGAAACAGGCCTTCAAACCTGGTTTGGAATTTTTTTTAGACACGTAACCTTATAAAACAAGTTGTCTTAAAATGACTGTGTCTCATCTTGTGGTGTGATCAAGTGACTGAGAATCTTGCCATTTCCTAGTCTGAACATTAGCATCAGTACCAGGTCTACTTAAAAGTTTTTAGTATCCTAACTTTCAGAGGGAGGTAGGGAAAGGAATAACCATGATACTGTAGCTTGTACTCAACTGTGTAGGAGTTCTGTCTCTATCCAAACAACCAGGTAACAGACTTACAGAACATTATGCAGTTCTTAATTCCTAAACAGTAGATCTGAAGTACTGAGGGCTAAGCCCATCCAGCTTGTTGGGAGGTAGGTTGACTGGGAAATGAGCATAGCTGCTGCCTGTCTTTGTGATTGACCCTTTAGACTCCTTGGTCTTGGCACCTGCCTTTGGCATTCTGAAGCCTCAGCCTATGTGTTGGGAGAGATTAAAGGTTATCTGTGGTTATGAGAACCCCTCCCCTTGCACAGTTTAAGGCTCTAAATAAGCACATACTAGCTCAAATGTTAATGAGCAAAGTGATAGTCAATGAAGAAACCCTTCCCTTGACTTTGTTAAAGGCAGAAGTACTGCAAAACTCAAACTTTCTCTGCTTGCAACTTAGAATGGCTTTAGTGCATGTAGTGCATCTGTCCATACAGCAGCTAGCTGCATGCATAAGCAGCCTCTTAAAAAAAAAAAAAGGCAAAGCACTATGCATTTAATTCAGGATACCATGGAGGGCTCTACTGAGATCTTCAAGTGCCTTGTTCTTCAGTGACATAGTCATTGGGAGAACCTACCTGCATTTAAGGATGTAGCTATTTAATAAAAATAAGCTATTTGAAACTGAGCAGCTTACATGACAAACTGCATGTACTTTAAATGTAATAGGCATTTGGTTTCTGAGCTTCTAATACATCACTTCAGCTTCATGGCTCTTGATCCTTAAGGAATAAGTGCAAGCTGGATAGAGCAGTGTCTGAATCTGCAGGATGTGCCATATCTCTCCAGATGTGCTCCAGCTCTATCAAACTTGCTGTATTTTCTGTTGGCTGGACCAAGCCAGAAAGCATCAACCCAAACAGCTTCAAATGAGAAGTACTGTCATAGAAATGCCCACTCAGACTTGCAGGCTGGGAATAAAATACCTGATACTCTCTGGTCCCCAGGCAATGCCTCAGATTGAGGCTTTGGAGTTTTTGCCCTCCAAGGCTTGCTACATGTATTAGCAGAGCAGACTGGGTATCACTGATGTGATATGGATGCAGTTCATCTGGACTAAACGCCCAGTTAGCCCTAAAATTCAGCTGAACACAAGTCTGTCCATGCTGGCAGCCTGACCATGGCATATCAGCATTGTACCTTGTAAGGGCTTCATTGCTGCCACAGCTTGTTACTGTCCATCCAATACCACCTTGGCCTTTTGTGCCCAGGAGCAGGGGGAGGGGGTGCTGTTTGGTCTCTCCTTATCTCTTTGGATTCATTGTGCCTTGTGTGTGTTTCTAACCCTTTCTCTTGTTGCTGTCACTCCTCCTTTCTCCGCTGGCGCCATTTCTGTCCATCCCATCTCATTGGCTGCTGTAGCAATAGGTAAGAGACGCGTGGTAGGCCATGACTGGCACTGCACAGTGGGCAACTAGTGTGCTAGAAAAGCTTCACCGACCTGAGGCTTCTCCTCTAGCGTGCACCAGTCTGATTGCTGGTTCTGGTACTAGTTCTAGTGGGTTAGAACTTGAGGCTGGGAGGGCTAATGCTCCAGAGCAAGCTGAACTTTCCTTGCAAGGCTTACTGGAGGGGAGGAATGGGACTTTTAGATACTGTTATTTTATAGTAGATTAAATTACTTTCTTACGGAAGAACTAAGGTAGAAATGAAATACTAATTTAACTCAAACTTGCAAGCCTTCTGGAGCAGTAAAACCTGAGAAGTATTTGAAGGCCAGAATTTTGCTTATGGGGGAGCGTGTTTACTGATGAAGCTTCTACGTATGTACCCAGACCTTCAAGGAACAAACACCTGCTGTGGTAGCATATGTTTCTTTGAATATCCTTTGTTTTCAAACTTGGAACTGTCTGCTGGATTGTTGACAACCATCAATGCTTATGAGCATTTGTATGCCTGTATTCTTGCTTGGGAGGATGTTACTACTGTCTGCTCTCAAACACAGTTCTGCATAATCACTACCATGGCCTTGATGCTGCAGTCAGAAGACCCCCTGTTCTACACAGTGTCTGAGAGTATGAATAATAAAGCACAATTAGATGAGTCTTGGCTTGGTGTGTAGACCATTGCTTTAAGTCTTGTTCTTTTCATATAAAGCACTTGGGCTTCCTTCCTATGTTCTTAGGATTGGTGGACTTTAACTTAATTTGGGGAGTTTATCCTGACTTGTAGCTACAGGATAAGGAAACTCTAGTGTGGAAGAGCTGGCATCTAGAATGCCACTTGGACATCCCTCTTTACCCAGGAGAGATTTGTTCCCTATCACTAGTTTATAGACAGTTTGGATTAAAGATGGCAGCAGCTAGAGGAAGCTTGTGCAGCACCTTTTCAGTACTGTGCAGAACCTTTTTACCACAAATGGTACTGGACAGTCCAGTGCACATAATGCAGTGCTACTAGTATGTGGCACTGTGGGGACCCTAAGTCCATGTGCAGGAGACCTGTTCTGAAGCCTAGCAGGCTTGAGAGGACGTGTAACTGGAAAGCCAAAAATGTTCCTAATCCTGCTTGCTGTTTTGAGCTTGCCCTCCACAGTGCGTGGGGTATGGAGGTGAGGTGGATCTGAGAACTAAAGCTCCCTTTTGTGGTGTACCTGGGCCCTGACATCTGTCAGGTGACCTGGGTAGGTTTTGCTGGTTTTTCCTCAGTGGTATGTCAGGGAGGAACTGTCACCAGCAAATATCTTGGGAGACTACAACTTGCTTTGGGGCAAGAGTATGAAGACCTGGGCATGCAAAGTAGGCAGTAACTAGATGTTTGGTCAAAACTGGGCTCTTTGAGCCATAAGCTGCTACTGTGTTTGTTCCCAGCTATGGCAATCAATCAGGAGTGCTAGCAAAATTAATTGAAAGGAAGGTTCCTTTGCCATCTGACTCCTGATGGAGGTTAGCTTCTCCTTCTGACTATAGTTACACTGTAGTCCAAAGCTCCTTAGAGACCAGTAGTGCTCTGTCTCTTTAGTTTGTGCAGAATTTAATGTCTAACTCTGCTCAGAGCTTTTACTTGTCCCTCTTAGACATCCCCACTTAGGTGCTCTTCCTAAGTGAGCTTGGTGTATATAGTTCAGTGTCTGACTGTAATCACATAAGCAGAACTGTGCAGCTAGCTTATTTTCATGTACGCTGTGCTAACTTATCTTTGGTGATGATCTCATAGGCGGAATGCTGTCGACGCCTTCCGCGTCAATGTCATCCATGCACGGCAGCAGGTACGCTCACCTGTCACCAACATCGCCCGCACAAGTTTCTTTCATGTCAAGCGTTCCAACATCTGGCTGGCTGCTGTCACCAAGCAGAATGTCAACGCTGCCATGGTATTCGAGTTTCTTTATAAGATGTGTGACGTGATGACTGCCTACTTTGGGAAGATCAGTGAGGAGAACATAAAGAACAACTTTGTGCTGATTTACGAGCTACTGGATGGTGAGATGTTTCCCTTATCTGCGATGTCATACTGCGCTTGGTTATTCTAAACCCCTTAGCTTAGTTTGATGTAGTAATAATCATTGAAGTATTTTTAACATGTGTGACAGAGTTCAAAATTACGTGTTCTGCTTTCTAATGCCACCTGCACTGGAAGTGTGGATAACATCTCAAGCCATAGCCTTGTGTTGATCATGGCTCACTTTGCTGCAGTGTGGGGACCTGTGGGCTTGTGTAAACAAGGCAGCTGGTACTGGACCTCAGCTTTTGAGTGGACCCTGTGTAGGGCTGTCATTATACTGAGGTATATAAAGAGGGCTATTGTTAGCACCTCTAAGGCCAGCCATCCCAGCTAGTGCTCAGGTGGCTCTAGTACTGTATGGTAGCAGTTACCCCGGGCTGTAGTTGGTTGCCACTCTTGGATTGCCTCTTGGGGGCAATTCTGAGATGGAAGGAAATCAATAAAGCCCAACCTACTTTGTCCCAGTCCTACTGTCCCCAGTGATACAGCTCCAAATTTCACCACAGAATAATAATACAGTGTTTCTTCAGCTGCTGGTGATACCAGCCTGCCTGTGGAGATTGCCCTTGAACTGTCCCTGTTTTGCATAACATGAGCACTTTGTGTTAGTTATGCTTCAATTTGTTTTCCAGACAAGGTACCGTGTGTGTGTCCTGGGATTCTTAGCCAAGGGTCACACTGACTGATGGTTTCTCTGTTCCCTCTGGGCAGATCAAGAGACTGCTGTTTCTCTGCTTTGGTCAGTCACTGCTGTCTCCTAGTAGGCACAGTGAGATCAAAACCTGCCGGTGTGGTGTTACTCAGTATTCATGTTAGTGGTCTTCTCTCCCCTCTAGATCTCTTGCGGGTTGTTCCTTTTTCTCTTTGAGGGGAGTGGTTAAGTGCACTGTCTGTAGTTAACATCCGTTTCTCTCCCACACTGATCATCCTGCAGTGCCACTATTCTGCTGGGGTTTTTTTAGGTTTTGATTTTTATTGCATTTTCATAAGAAAATCAAAACATAAATAAAATGCTGTGAAGATTGATTATTCTGCTGTTGGATAAAACTTCTTTGTTGTCCCTTGGATGTTTTTGGAAAAACTCAATGTACCCTGTGCACATGGCTAGACTAGTTGATCTTTAGTCCTGAAGTGCAGTTGTATTTTAAAACCAGCAAATTCATCAGTTGGGCAGCTTTTCATCACCCCTCCTCTCCAAAATAGTGCACTGTGAAGTCAATTTAGCAAGGCTGGTTTTTTTCTCTTGGTAAGGAATGCTCCAGCAACTTATCCAGAAATTCAATGTGTAAGCAGTGTCTGTGCACTAATTGGCTCTTTCCTTATAGGAATGGTTAGTATGGTTGGCATGTTTATACCTTGCAGCTCTGAACTAACCACCTTTTACCCTTCCATAGAAATCCTGGACTTTGGCTATCCTCAGAACTCTGAAACAGGGGCCCTGAAGACCTTCATCACTCAGCAAGGCATCAAGAGTCAGGTAACCAGAGGAATTTGGGGTACAGCACTGCTCTGCTGATTAATTTTCTGTAAGCCTGTTCAAGAAAGTATGGTCTTAATTACCAGCTAACCATCTGACCTGTGCTGAGTGGAGGTGCCTGAGTAGATTGAGAACACCCTGGCAAGGATGTAGCTCAGCTGCATCTCGTTCTAGGTGTCTCTGCACTTACGTGATCTTGTGTTCCCTGATGCCTGGTAAGGTGCGGGAGGCAGGGCCCTGAGCCTAGGATAATGCCAGTCCCTTGCATGTAAATGACGGCTGGCTTCAGGCTCTGCTCTGTATCAGCTTCTGACAGAGGACAAACAAATCTACCTGCTGAACCAGAAATAGGTCTTCTGTCTGTGAATCTCGCTGAGCAGGTCTTCTCCACCAGTCTTCAGTGCTTTGAGCTGTCAGGCTTTCATGCCTGTCTTGTAATGAAGTATTCTTCAGCCTTGTGAATCTTGCTGTTAGTCAGGAAGCTAATGTTATTCTGTCATTGCCTGTAACATCTTTGCAGATCAGCATCAGTACATTCTGAGCTTTCTCATGTTAGAGATGAGAATCTCAATGGTGCATTTGGCACAATGTTAACCCTTGCAACAAAGTTTATGTGGAGGTAGAAGATAAAGGGCACTTGGGGGAAAAAGACACTTAAATTGGACTGTTCTTGGGAATGTGTTTTAAACTAGCTCTAATCCTACTCCAGGCTATGGCCATCAAAACTAGGCTTCCCATCTTGGACAGCTCATGCTCAACCTCTAAAAGCAAAGGACTGTTATAGTCACTGTTTCTCATGTCCCCAAGGAATATTGCTCACCTTGTCCATCTAACACAGCTATGCAACTCATAATGAGGACTTAGCCTAAAACTCAGTACTCTCCCATGTAGCAGGTGAGTCAGAAAAAAGCTGGGAGTCAGTTTGTACTGAAGCTGTCTGCAGCAGGGATCGGGGTGAAGCTTCAGCCCCAAGGTACAAACAGAAGCAAAGTGCTCAACAAGAGCCTGCCTGGCAACTATTCTTGTTTAGGATAAGCAGAGGTCAAAGTCTCTGGAGGCTCTGTTTCAACTACATTCATCAGCACTGACTTCTTAAGAACTCCTTTTTAAACTAGCTGCATCTCTCAAGAAGGAGGTGAGAGAGAAGCTGCCCCTGAGCAACATATTTCCTGCTAGAACAGCAAACAGTGTTTTGCAAGAGGGCATGTATATATCAGTGGCCAGATGCGAGTGCATCCGGTCTCAGTCCCCCATCCCGAGCCCTAGTGTAAATCACTCTGGCCTTCTGCAGTCTGAGATTTTTGGGCAGTCAGCACTCAAGATAGCTGAGTCAGCTCCGGTTCCTAGGAAAACTCAAAACTAACCACCACCCTCACTTCCTTCCCTAGCTCTTTTTTTTTTTTTTTTGCTTTTGTCTGTTTTAACAAACTCCTATGCTGTTTGTGCACAAACGACTGTCACCACATCTTGCTTCATTCAACAGCAGGTTTAGTCCTTCCCGTACAAAGAGGAATTTGGACTTCAGCTTTACATAAGTAAGCAGTTATTCTGCTCTGTGTTGGAATTTTGTGCAGCCCAGTTCGGAAAGCAGAAGTAATCCTTTCCAGGCACAGTATGGCAAGGGCAACAATTGAAACAGTACTTGCCATATTTCCTTGTCTGCTCTCTGTTCTGGTACATCTAGACTCCAACTCCTCTTTCACTTACAACCAACTTCTGGCAGGTACCTTGGAACAAAATCTGAGATGGGGTGGCCTGTCATCTGTGTTCCCTTATCCCTGCTTAGTTCCTGATGGTGCTTTCCTTGGACTTGCGTCCTGCTGAATTTAAGGAGCAAAATCCACAGTTATGGCAGACTTTCTGAACTGAACTTTTTGACATTTGTTCACAATGGAAGATTTGAGGTGTACTGAGCTGCTGCACTCTGAATGCCCACCCTGTATGGCTACAGTGGTCTTTCCAGGGCTGGTGATCTTGGAATACAAGATCTGCTTTATTTTTTTAGGAAGTGGGTCTGATATTGCTGTGTTGCTTGCCAAGGGAAGTAACCCTGTACTCTGGGAATGGGGTGATGTGGCACAGGGGTTTTAAAAGGTACTGGTGTGCAACATGGTTTCACTTCTAGTCCCTACCCGTGAAGCAGCCCACTATTCAAACAGCAGGAGTGCAGGCCCTGCTGATGTCCTGTATCAGAACTGAGGCAGGCATTGGCTCAGATATCTTCCTCCAGCAGAGGCTAAACCTGCTCTTGCAGCTCAAGGTGAGCTGTGCTCTCTGTACTGAGTTCTCACTCTTCAGATCCTGTCTGCATCTGTCCAGACTTCATTAACTAGATGAATGCTGTAATTTTCTTCCCCTCCAAGTGCTTTCTGGGAGTGTGTGTTGGTCAACTCTTAGTTAAAGCGTTTTCCTGAAACCTTAGACGTACTGTAGTGCTAAAATTCTGGTGTTACTTTTGGAAAGTGAGAAGAGGGCTGTGACCAGCTGCAAGAGCCCGGGAAACCTGCTGGTAGCTGACTGCCTTTAACCTAGTCAACGTGCTGCAACTGACTACAACAAGTTGGATATTCTTGTCCCATTTTAGCTGACTGATTTGTCCAGCTCAGGGAACCTCCCAGTCCTGAGAAATTTCAGACCTGGGTGCCTTCAGTCCCCCGCTTAGGGAACACTCATGCTGCTGGGTGATCTCAGCTTCAGCACTCCCCAGGCATCTGCTTCCAGATTCATCCAGTCACTTTCTGTAGTGACCAATAGAGGTTCATGGCACTGATGCTGTTGCAGAAGATGGGAACGTCAGCACATGGTCAGTGTCCCTTTGGAGGCCAGAGAACTGGGTATTATATCTACATGTGCCTCTCGTTCCTCTAAAGCCTGAACAAAGCATTGAACAAGGCAGATAAGGAGGCTTTTGTTGTGGGACAGACAAGGGAGGTACTTTGTACTGCGTTGGGCACTTACCTCAGCAGTTCCCAGGGCAAGGTAAAACTCTCTGTCTCTTGGATGTTATGATAATGGCTCTGCTTCCTCAAGGAATGACCGTGTCTGTGGCAAGAGCATGTGTGAAACCAAGCCACTTCAGGTTTAAAGCTGAGATCACGTACTGCCACCCTGTGGGCCCAGTGCAAGGCTGCTGTGGCAGGATCCACTTCTGTGTTGTGCAGCCATTGTGGTGAAAGAGGCAGAATTAACAAGGATATAACTTTATACAGGACCCAGATTTAAGATGCCTGCAGTCCTGGGTACCTGGTACTTCCCATAGTCTGGGTATCTGGACCATGATAAACATCCAGGGTTTGCTTTAGGAGTGGCAACATGAGGAGTCCCTTCTGCATAGGAACATTACTGGGAGTGGTGTTTGGGCTGTCTGTCACTCCCTCTGCTCTTCCTTTTATTTGAGTGGTGTGTAATGGGCCAAGTCTGAAAAGCCATTTCACTGCTAGGGGTGCTGGGTTTTCTGAGAGGAGCTAAAGGTCAAAGCCCCTCATCTTGTTTGTGGTAATTGGCTATGTAATTAATGATGAACTGGCCTGCTCTGTTTCTGTCCGGAGGTAGCCTTAAGCTTAACCTGCCTCTTTCTCCCTTCCTCCCTTTTCTTGCTATTGACCTGCTTGCCTGTTAACCTTGTGTGCACCACACTTGCTGCTATACGTCTACTTCTTGACTTTCTGCGTGTGACTGGACCCCGCCTGTAGCATCAGGTAGGAAACCTCCCTGTGCCTCTCAACACAATCCTTAGGGCTTTTAGGAGGCTTAGAGCCTGGACGCTGTTAGATGCACGTTAGATTAGTGTTCATATGTAACTCTAATGACTGCAGTCATTAAGAAGCAGTCCTTGGGGACTAGCTGTCTTGTGGCCCTAGGGTTTCCTGTTGGATAAGGGTGTGAACTGGGCTGTCAGCTGCTTCTCTGCTTGACATGAATTGATGTGACAGTCTGAGACGTGATTTGAATGTCATTGGTGGAGCCCATGCCTTCCTGCACCTAGCTGTAGCCTAATGGACTAGCTAACAAAATGGAAGAACCTTTCCTGCTGTCGTTATGGCCAATTTTTAGTCAGGCTTAGGATTTTCTGTATTGAGAAGGGAATGACCAAATCATGGGGGGTGTGACAGCACCCATATCTAAGTGTCAAAAGCAGATGTGTGTAATAAATGGCAAGTGGCTGGTCTCGGATTTAGAGCAAGGTTTCTTAGTCTTTGAATTTATCTAGAGGTCTAAGATGTCATTTCTTCCTTTCAGACTAAGGAAGAGCAGTCCCAGATCACCAGCCAGGTAACTGGACAGATTGGATGGAGACGTGAAGGGATCAAATATCGTCGCAATGAACTCTTTCTTGATGTGCTGGAAAGCGTGAATCTCTTGATGTCCCCGCAGGGTAAGTAGGAGCTGTTGAGCTGGCATCCTTCTTCCCTTCAAGGTTTGTGAGTGGGGACTTGTGTAAGTGTTCTGAACTGCACTCTTCTCTACAACAGGTCAGGTTTTGAGTGCCCACGTCTCTGGTAGAGTGGTGATGAAGAGTTACCTGAGTGGAATGCCAGAGTGCAAGTTTGGCATGAATGACAAGATTGTCATTGAAAAACAGGGCAAAGGGACTGCGGATGAAACGGGGAAAAGGTAAGAGGCATGGGCGGAAAAGTCACTTGCCACCAGGGACCCTTATGAAAGGGCAGCACTTAATAGCTTTTCTGATCTGATCTTTTCTTCCCTTCAGATGTTACTGCTAACTTTTTTCTGGGTAGATCAGTTGTTATGCAAGCTACCAGCCTGAGGGCCTCAATACAGAGGGCTTCTCTACAGCTTTTCAAATACTAAGATTCAAACATAGTGTTAAGTGTGGAGTTCTTGCAGCTGGAAACACTTCCTCAAGATGGATTTTTCCCAGAATTTGTCTCTAGTGGTCCTAGTCAGTGCAGAGACTTATTCATAGGATGCAGTAGTTGTGCTCCCAAGGAATGGTGAAGGAACCCCTCTGACCATAGCCTGCTTTACCTAGACTGTTCCCACAAAATAGAACAGCTGACAGACTAACACTGGGTAAGACCCTCCTGCTGACATACAAGTGGTCAGTGGCTGGGTGGATTGGAGGCTCATCCCTTTCAGGAGCCCAGCTGCCTTCCTTCCCAGCTGCACCTCAGTCAGTACCCACACTGAAGCTGAAAACAGGTCTTATGCCTTTTCCAGCCTTCCTGCTTCGGATGAAGAGATAAAAGCAAAGGGACTGCCACTTTTCTGTCACTAACCATTTACAACTCAACTGTGTTTCTCTTGGTTGTTTTTTGTTTTGTTTTGTTTTTTTGCTGACCCCCAGTGAATTGGGAAGGTAGATAATCTGTTTCAGCTCTGTGTGCACTCTGCTCTCCCCCTGTCTCTTGCTTCATGTGACTTGTGCATGTAACTTGGATCTCAGACACTTTCCATGATGGTTCCTGTAAATGGGGCTGAGCTGCTATTTGCCTTTTCTCTCAGAACCAAGCCAAGAGCTATCGCTTCACTGTCACTCTTAAGCCATCTTTCCTATACCTGAATCTAGCTAGTAAAATAGACAAGCCTCAGGTGGCTGCCCAGTGGGGATATACTCTAGTGAAAGTCATCTGCATAGACCTCTGAAGAGTCAGTAATACTGTCCCAAACCTTCTATGCCATGAGCGCTTTTGCCTGTAAATGTGCTATTTTCTTGAGTTACAGAAGCAAGATGGACAGAGACTCTTGCTAGGTGGTTCTCCCTAGCTGTGGTTCTCCAGTGGGTAAGAGCTTGGAGATGTTACTCTCCAGAAGCATTTAGTTACAAGGTGACCAAAAGTGACAGCTGCTGCCTGTTGCTTTCTGGCATCTAGCACATGGCAATGCCAAACCCTGAGTAATGCTGCCTGAGACCTGGAGCAGTGCTAGGCAGCAGGGCTTTCCCAGCAGTTTTCCAAAGAAACAGGAACTAGTTGGCTAACATTGGCTTTCATCTGGGCAAGAGATGAGGAAAGACTAACTCCCACTTAGGAAGCACAAACTACACCAATGGGTTGTGTAACTAAACAGCCAGTCAGCCTGGGGTCAGTCTGCTTCCCGTTTGTGCAGGTAATGGTGGTTCATAGGACAGCTGAACCTGCCTGTAGTGCTTATACTATCTTAGCACACTTGCATGGTTGTCCTGTTGTTCCCAGCAGTTGAGGCAGCCTAGATATCACTGCTGCACCTTCTCTATGCTGCTGCCTCTTCTGTTGCTACTGCCTTCTCGTTTTCTGGTCCCTCTCAGTAGCTGAGAGTTCTTGGCTGACCTTAGGACTTGTAGCAAGGAAGGTATTCTCAGAGACTAGAACCCAGCACAAGTTCAGTGATGGCAGGTTAGGCTAGTGCACCTAGATAGACAGATAGTAGCTGTGTAGATTTTTAGAAGCAATATACACAAACTTTTATGGCATAATGTTGTGGTCTTTGGCAAATCAGTTTAGAATCAAACCACCTGCTAGCAGTGTGGAAATCAACAGCTGTGAAGAGATTTCTGAACAGGAAGACCCTGAACCTGGCTTCTCCTGGCTGTGTGGCAGTGGGATAGCTTTGTGGACAGGAAAGTGTTTTCTCTCCTTTGAACTGTGCTGCGAGAAGACTTGGGCTAGCAGAGTTGCCTTTGCAGTACTGAGGTGCTGCTGGCATGCAGACCCAAGCATTGTGTTGCTGGCTATGACAGAAGGGTCCTCCTCTAATCTCTCTCCTCTTTGGGGAGAGGAGGGAGAGAATTCTTTCAAACAAGCTTCCTGAAATATGATTTTTGTGATGGTGAAACAAGGAAAGTCTGAGCCAAGAGGCTGCTGTCCCCTAAATCTCTCCCTGCCTCCCCATTTCCTGGACACCTGCGATGGCAACATGCTCTGTAGAGTAGTTTCTGCCTGGACAGACTTTGACTGCAGCAAGATACCAGGGCTGCAGCTTGCACTTGTTTAACTGTCTTGTGTTTTTAGCGGCAAACAGTCAATCGCCATCGACGACTGCACTTTCCACCAGTGTGTGAGGCTCAGCAAGTTTGACTCTGAGAGGAGCATCAGCTTCATTCCACCAGATGGAGAGTTTGAGCTCATGAGGTACTGTGGTTGGGGATGAACAGGCTGGTGTTGGCATCTGCTTGCTGCTGCAGTAGCATTGCTGCTCTGAGGCAGACTTGCAGCCCTTGAGCACCTAACAAATATGCACTTGCCTTGTTTTCAGAGTGGAATCTGTAGGGTTGTCCTGGGTGTCCCACAAATCCTTCTGTTACAAATGTGGTAGAAGCCCAGCTGCATGGTTTTCTTTGCCACAGCCATAGTGTTAGATGTGGGTTTCCTTACCCTTTAGCTTGCAGTATCTGGTTTTTTAGTGCTTAAAACTGGTGTCCTTGAACATAGGCCATTGGCAGGAACCAGATATAAAACTTGGGAATTGAGAAACCATCACTGCCCTATGGCAGCACAGATCTTACTGCTGCTTCCTTCTGGAATGGCTTCCTTTCTGGCTGATGTTTCTAAGCTGTTCCCTGTATGCAGAGGCTATGTCTTTAGGAAGGTGGTACAATTTGAGACTGTAAGGGAGCTAACTCCTCAGAAATCACTGTTGCTTGCATCCCTGCAGATATCGAACCACTAAGGACATTATCCTTCCCTTCCGTGTGATCCCACTGGTGCGGGAGGTGGGTCGGACCAAGCTGGAAGTGAAGGTGGTGATCAAATCAAATTTCAAACCTTCCTTGCTGGCCCAGAAGATAGAGGTAAGAAAATAAAAACCTATGGTGTCTTGTGCCTGGGAATTGTGCCTCTACTTTGTCCCCTGCTGCAAAGTCCTCACAGATGAGTCCTCAAGCTTGTGCAGGACTAAAAGAGCGAACAATGCCCCATGGATGTGTGGTGCTGCTGCGCTTGGAAGGGAACTGCTGTAGAGTAGGGAGGTGGATTTTGTTTTCAGTTGCACAGCCACCTTGGCAGAGGCCTCGTTATTCCCTGCAGCAACTGTTTGCTTAATGTCTTGGCCACTGTGAAAAGTTCATGTTCTTCTGTCTGCATGATCTGATGATATGTCAGACAGGCAGCAGGCTATGAGCTCTGTAAGACAGGCAAAGGGTGGCTTTGCAGCTTAGTCCCCTTCTGGGAAAGCCGTACTGCTGCAAAGCTAGGCTGTCCAGAGCCTGGTGCAACCAGACCTCCCTGGCCATCCTGGCATCCTTCCTGAGCTCGTCTGCCTGACACTAGCTGGGTTTCCTGCAGCCTGAACTGGAGGGCTCTGCCCTGTTCCTCACTGACTGTTGTGGATTCTGAAAATGTGTTTGAACCTTTTCTTCAAAGCAAGAAACTGGAGAGCTAGCTGTTGTGGTTTAACCCCACTCAGCAATTAAGCACCACGCAGCTGCTCACTCAC
>NW_010972798.1:6813872-6817119 GCF_000737465.1 Haliaeetus leucocephalus | reverse complement strand
CCCCCCCCCCCGAGGGATGGGGGAGAGAACGGGGGCGGGGGGGGGAAGTAAAACTTGTGGGTTGAGACAAGAACAGTTTAATAGAATAGGAAGGAGGAAAATAATAATGATAATAACAATAATAATAAGATTACAATAATAAAATGACAATAATAATAAAGAATTGGAACATAAAAAAGTGATGTACAATGCAGTTGCTCACCATTTACTGACGGATGTCCAGTTAGTTCCTGAGCAGCGATCCCCCCCCAGACCAAGTCCTCCCAGTTTACATACTGGGCATGATGTCACATGGTATGGAATACCCCTTTGGCCAGTTTGGGTCAGCTGCCGTGGCTATGTCCCCTTCCAACTTCTTGTGCCCCTCCAGCCTTCTTGCTGGCTGGGCATCAGAAGCTGAAAAATCCTTGACTTAGTTTGAACATTACTTGGCAACAACTGAAAACATCAGTGTGTTATCAACATTCTTCTCATACTAAATCCAAGATGTAACAGTATGCCAGCTACTAGAAAGAAATTAACTCTATCCCAGCCAAAACCAGGACACTGTGATGCCTTGTGGTAGCTGATGTTCTCTGGGCCCTGAGATGGGAGAGAGAAGGCCAAGGGGTCCAGGACAGGTGGTCTTCCCCTGAGACTGCACAGAGTGCCCAGGCTGCAGTCTCCTCGCCCCTGCTCACCAGACTCTGCTTTCCAGGTCCGGATCCCAACACCCCTCAATACCAGTGGAGTGCAAGTCATCTGTATGAAAGGGAAGGCAAAGTATAAGGCCAGTGAGAATGCCATTGTCTGGAAGTAAGTGAGCATGTTGGGTCTGGGGTACTGCAGGGGCAGGGCTTGGGGAGGCAGAGTCCATTTAGTGCTCCTGTCTGTCCTGAGCATGTGTAGTGAGGGGGAGAATAAACTCGGGCACCTTCTCACTTCTGGACTTTCTCTGATAGGATAAAACGTATGGCTGGAATGAAGGAATCCCAGATCAGTGCAGAGATTGAACTGCTGCCCACCAATGACAAGAAGAAGTGGGCTCGGCCACCAATCTCCATGAACTTTGAGGTGAGTCCCTGCCTGCCTTCCAGGGTGCAGCTAACCTTAGAGAAGCTTTGTCAGTCCAGTCCCTTCTGCCCTCATGGGAATTGCACAGGTTTGAGTGCTCCCTGTCCCAAGCTCACATGTGACTCTTCCTAGCACGAGGCCAGCCAGGTGGCAAAGCTGATGGAAGAAAATTGCCTTTAAAGCCACTAGAGTCTGTCACGCATGTGCAGGGAGTAGGGAAGGGAGCAGTGGCTCTTGGTGTCCATTTCTAGATACATAGCCCAGAGGTCCTGTGGCATTTTTGTATGGAGAGCGTCTTACCCCTCTGTTCCAATGCTCTCTGCCTTTCCCCTTCTCAATAGGTCCCGTTTGCGCCCTCTGGGCTGAAGGTGCGCTACCTGAAAGTCTTTGAGCCAAAGCTGAACTACAGTGACCATGATGTGATAAAATGGGTGAGGTACATCGGCAGGAGCGGGATCTACGAGACCAGATGCTAGCCCCAGCAGGCTGGCGGGCTCCCTCTTCTCCAAGCCATCCTCCGCCTCTCCTCAGTCTTCAACTACATTCAGAGAAAACATCTGCCTGGCCCCCTCTACGCAGATTGAAAGACCCTGTGGCTCACCTTGGGAGTGAACTCACCTGCCCGTGCTCAGTTACCACCCATGCTGCAGCTGAAGTTCAGAACCCAGTTGTGCGCAGGGGTGCAGTCAGCCTCCTGCTCCCCGTCCCAGGGTGAGGAAGGGCTAGTCTAACTCCCATCCTCTCGTGATCTTTCTAGGGAACGTCCACCATTAAACTCCTCTTCTGTTGGTGTCTCACTACTTGCATCATATCCTAGTATTTTTGAAGTTCTTGTGCATATGTACTCGTAGAATAGACCTAAACATAGACTGGACAAATCTGAGTTGAAGTTACCCTGGCTTCTGTACTAGCTATTGCTGTTGTGGTAGATGTTGCTGGCCAGTCCGAGATGCCTGGGGTGGTGAGTTTGTCGGGCCTCCCCCAGAGGAGATGGTGGGCTCGCCAGATCTCACCACCAGCTTATATTTCTTGCAAAGTCGTCAGTATAGAGTCCTGCCGTGGGAAGGTTTGTGACCAAAAAGGATGAGGGTTTAGGCTCTTACTGGTGTGTATGTGGGTGGCACAGCATTTCAGGTCCTTAGAGCACTTACCCCCACCCACTGCTGGCTTGAGCCAGTCTGTCCTTTCCAGACAAATGGGAAACGTGGCCCCTCTGTCCCAGGGAGTGCGGGGTCAGCTGAGCTCTGTCGGGATGTGAACAGGGTCTGTCCTTGGGGAATCTAAAATGCAGCTGGCGGTTAAAGCCCCCTGCCCCAGCCTGCCCTCTCCACAATTCTACCAAATGCTTCTGGGCCATAGGAATGCTGCTGCTACCCACAATCCCGCTTCTGGTAGTGTGGTCTCCATTTTGTACACTTTGTGATTTGTCCAGCTCTGAATCTAATAAAGTATGTAGAACGGAGAAGGCTACCTGTGCTGCTGTTGGGGACTTGCGGTGCAAGAGCCTGGGCCGTGCTCTGGGCCTGTGCCAGTGTGCCTTGGGCTTGCTTTTGTTGCTTCCCCAGCCCTGGGCTGCCTGGGTGTTAGTAGGTAAACAGGACAATGTTTTTGTTTCCTGCAGCGCCACTGCTGGACTCCAGCTGCTGCTGCAGCTCCCTGGGGAAAGGAGGGTGCTCTGGCCATTCCCCCTGGGGCTGGCTCACCAAAACCTGCAGCTGGGCTACCCTGTCCAGCCTTCTGCCGGCCTGGCTCCTCTGAAGTGAGCCTTGTGAACTAAGTGAACCTTGGTGGCTTTTCCTTGTGAAGCAGCTGATGGGGAAAAAAAAAACAGTGAGTTGTTTTTCCCTTTTGGCTTGGCCTTTGGAGGCTGGGGGCAAGGAGGGTGCTGGGCCTGCTCCCTGAAGGCACAAGCGACTGCTGCAGCAGCTGTGAGTGGCCCTTGGCTCAAGGCCCGTGAGCAGAGGGCTGTGCTGAGCACGGGCACGGCCCCGGCTGGCTTATTCCGAGTCCCTTAACAGAAAAAAACCCACCACCCAGCCACCGTGTAGTGACGGTGGTTGGACAGCCCAAACTCTTATTTTGCTGCTTTAAAAGGAGGGATGAGGAAACCCAGCCCCAACGCCTCACCCGCCCTCCTCCGCTGCGGGGAAGGCCGGCCCCGGGGCACCTCGCCCGCCCGCTGGGTGCCGAGGGG
>NW_010972798.1:6801935-6813862 GCF_000737465.1 Haliaeetus leucocephalus | reverse complement strand
AGGGGCGGGGGAGGGCGAGCGGGCGGCTGCCGCCACCTGTCGGCCGCGTCGCGACACGCGGCCGCCCGTCGCGACAGCGCCGTCGCCGTGTGCCCGCAGGGATCCTGCACGGCAGCGGGGCGGACTTCGAGTCGGTGGACGAGCTGGTGGAGGCGGTGGGGGAGCTGCTGCGGGAGGTGTCGCGGGACGCCAAGGACGACGGCGCCATCCGGGAGATCTGCCAGCGCCTCTTCAACACCCTGCAGCTGTAAGGGTCGCCCCCGCCCTCGCACCCTCCTCGCCACCCTCCTCCTCACCCTCCTCCTCCTCTCTCGCAGGGACGAGGGCCGGGCCCAGCGCTGCAGCCAGGTGCTGCTGGACACCCCCATCCAGCTCTCCCAGATCACCGATGGATACGGTGAGTGGGGACCCCCAGCCGCGCGTGTCACCCCCGCGGCTCCTGCCCTCTCTCACCAGGGTGCCAGCGGCGGGGACGGGCTCGGGGCGTTGAGTGTGCAGGCGCCTGACCTTGGGGAGCGGTTCCCCCTGCCCACGGGCGCCTCGGGCTCCCCCTCACGGGTGCACACACACACACACCCCCCACACACCCCCACACACACTTCTCTTCCTGGTGCTGAGCCGGGGCCGGCAGCACCTGGCTGCCTGCACGTTAAGCTGGGGTGGTGGGAGAGGAGCCACCCTTCGGTTCCCTCGTCCTGCTGGACAGGGAACGGTCGTGCCTGGTCGTGGGCAGCCGTTACGGCAGCACTTTGTGGAGCCTCCCTGGAGCACCTGCTCACCAACTCAACCCTCTCGTTGCAGCAGATGCCAGCGTGGACCTGCTGCCGGGGCTGTTGCTGAAGAGAGGCCAGACCTCGGTAAGTGGGGGGCCGTGCCCTCGTTTGTAAGCCAGCAGACCCGGTGGGAGCAACTAATGCGTGGGGCTGCAGGTGCCCTGCCCTGCTCCAGTCACCTCGGCCTTGGAGAGTGGCTGGGACAGGCAGCCATCCTGGTTAGGGACAGAGCAAGCTCCTCCTTGTCAGGTTCACTGTAATTTGGGAAACTCTTGACCTTGGTCTGGTAAAGAGGCTCAACAGGAGTTAACGGCTTATTAATTTGACAAGATCTATTTTCCTGTCATTTCTCGATGAACTTCAAAGCGTGGGTGATGCAGTGGTGGTGCTCAGAGCGCCGCTTCTCTGACTTTCACAAGGACCTTTGGATTCCGCAGCAAGGTGTTTGAGAAAATAGGATGTACCGGGATGACATCGTGCCATATTCAATGAGAGAGAAAATCCTGGCTAATGGTTAGATGCTGGAATGTTACAGGTGGGGAGTTAGCAGGGAGCAGCTGTTTTCCAGAGAGCTGCTGCGGGGAGGTCGTAAGCCCAGCTTTAGAAATGGCTGTAGATTGTCATGGTTTGAGAGATAAGAGCAGGAGCAGGGAAGTTGGGAAGCAGTTACGCTCCGTGACCCGAGGAAAATGGGAACGTCTTTACCGACAAAATGTGTGGCTGCTCAGGAGCAACCTGGCTTGCCCTCTGCGTTGGATGTGCCAGAGTTTGAATACAGGTGAGGTGCGGTTGTGCATCTGCAAAGCAAGGATGGCGGTAGCTGTACGGGGTGGGCAGTCACTCTATCAGGCTGGTCTCTTACAGAGCTCTCCTTTTGTGGGGTAATGTGTTGAGGACGAGAACCCCTCGCTTGGAGGCTGAGACCTAACGTGATCCCCATGTGTCTGAATGGGAGTCTTAAGTGAAAGCTGGCAGCTCTTGCTGGTTTTGGCACCAGAGTTGTTGCTGCTGGGTTCACTCTCTGGCTCTCGTGTCCACAACTCAAAAAGGATCTTCAGAAAAATTGGAGACGGTTCAGAGGAGGCCTCGGGAGGCCTCTCAGGTTTTGGAGGACGTGTCTTACTGGGAGATTCAGGGAGCTTGTTATAGTTTACAGAGTGACTCAATCTGTCTGTAGGTACGGGGTCACAGCTCCAGTAACAAGACGCTCTTCAGTCTAACATGCAGGTCTGTAACATGCTTCGGTGGCTGCAGAGTTGCCTAGAAATATCTAGGAGTGTTCTTGGTCAGCCACAAATATTTGACTTGACACAGGAATAAGCTGGAGTGGGCTGAGAGCCTGGCCAAGACCAGAGGCCAGGTTAAAATGCTTGGCTCGTTCTTGCCTTCAGGTTTAATTAAATGCTTTTTGTCTCTGTCGTGATTGATCCACTGCGTAAGCTGAGTTTGTTCCAAACTGGCTAAAGTTTAACGTGTCGGGAAGGGAAACGCCTCATGGTCCAGGGCGAGGGTGGGTGCAGGGTGTAGCGGAGGAGGCACTGGGATAGCAGGTTGCTGCTGATGAAGTGACTTGGCTGGCCCCAGTCCCTGGAACTACAAAAACTGGCTGTGCGTTAGGGTCAGCCAAACCCTTTGCCTTGCTGAGGCAAACTGTTGTGTATGAGCAGTTGATTTAGGATTTCATTCCTGAAGTGACTTCCTGGCCTGATTAGCTTCCTCAAAATGTGCTTGAATCTGTCCCAGTTCCTCTGTCCTACCTCCCTCCTGTCCTCCCTCCCTTCCTTCCAGGCATGAGGCGTTGATTGAGCTCTTTTCTCCTGGTGCTGGGCTTTTGGGGCTTTTGCTGAAGATGCTCTCTCTTCTTTAAACTCTCTGTTTTGTGCCCCAGATGGTGAATGCCAAGAAACTGGAGAAGGCGGAAGCCAGGCTGAAAGCCAAGCAGGACAAGAGGATGGAGCGGGATTCTCTGAAGTCATCTGGCCCTCTGTGAGTATGGAGGGTGCCTCAAAGATCCCCATCCTGTTCTGCTGAGCTTGGCTGGGATCTGGCTGTACCGGAGCTTTCCTGTTGAGCCCCCTTCTCTGTCTTCTGCCTGCCTGCAGGGTTCTTGAGGAGGCATCTGCCAGCCAAGCTGCCAGCAAGAAGGAGACTCGCATGGAGTCATCAGGCAAGAACAAGTCGTATGATGTGCGCATCGAGAACTTCGATGTGTCCTTCGGTGAGCGGTGAGTGCAGGTTGGGAGGTGGGACAGATTCTGACTGAGGTTTTGGACCATGGGGGATTGAGACTGGATTGGAGAGTGGTTGAGAAATTACAGAGGGTATGGGAAAGATCAGAAAGCAAGGTGGGCACCCGACCCTCTTGGCTTTGGGCAGGAGAAGTCTGTGATGGTTGCTTGGCTCCAGCACAGCCTGAAGTACGCTGGGGGCAGGTGGCTGCTGGTTTTCTCCCTCTCCATGGGGCAGTCTGACTGGGTACCTGCCTGCCTGTCTGGTCTCTTGCTTTAGTGTCCTACTGGCGGGAGCAGACCTGAACCTGGCGTTTGGACGGCGCTACGGACTGGTGGGCAGGAACGGGCTGGGGAAGACCACGCTGCTGAAGATGATCGCCAGCCGGAGCCTGCGCATCCCCTCGCACATCAGCATCCTCCACGTGGAGCAGGAGGTGGCAGGGGACGAGACGCCGGCGCTGCAGAGTGTGCTGGAGTGCGACACCACTCGTGAGAGCCTGCTGCGGGAGGAAAGGGATCTGACGGCTAAGGTTAATGCTGGCAGGTGAGATGTTGCTGCTGGGTTTCCAGCCCTTCTATGGCCTCTTGACCACGAGGTCTTGTTCTGAGGTCTCTCCCTTCAAATGAAGGGCTCCGGCAAGGCTGGGCTGCATCTTGCCCACCTTAGTCCTGCTTGGGGAGATCAGCCTCCTCCCCTAGCACTCAAACCCTCACCCTGGTCAGTCCCACACACTCCTCTTTGTCCTGCCCCAGGGGAGAAGGGACGGAAGGTGCCAGGCTGTCGGAGATCTACGCAAAGCTGGAGGAGATTGAGGCAGACAAGGCCCCAGCGAGGTGAGACAGCCCTGTAGGCACCACTATCCGTTGTCATGGCCAGAGCTGGGCAGTGGTTTGGGGCATGGAAGGGTGATGCTGTGGTGCTGGGATCCACCGTGTGGGGACAGGGGCCTCTCCCTACTGCTCTTATTGTCTCTTCTTCTGTCAAGCTCTGCCGGGTTAGGAGTAGTCGAGCTTCCCCAAAAAGCTGGAGGGATTGTTTTTTGCCCCAAATGGCTTGCATTGTTGCTGCTGCACCTCTCAGACCTCCCTAGGTTCCTGGTGTCTGGGGAACATTTCTGGGATGTTGGTGGTAGTGACTCTCTTCCTGTCTAAAGAGTTGAAAACTTCTTGCAAATCTCCTGGGAGTTCATGTGGATGCTTTGCCTTGCTGGGCTGCATTTCCCAGCCAAGTGCTGTTCTTGGGTGTGCAGGAAGTTTTCCTGCGCCAGAATGGCTTTAAACTGTGCAGCAGAGTCCCCTTGATGGCCATGGGTCCAAGACCTCAGACTGTGCTCTGCCATTGGATGCTGTAGCTGGATTCCAGTTCTCTCCCCTTTTTCCCAGGGCGTCCGTCATTCTTGCTGGGCTGGGCTTTAATGCAAAGATGCAGCAACAGACAACCAAGTAAGTTGCCAAGCCCTGGGCATCGAGACAGAAATGGGTCTGGGGAGGTGTTGTTCCTAGCAAGCCCCCAGGCACTGCTGTGGCTGTAAGGGAGGGAAGCCCTGTGGGAGAGCAAGTGTCTATTCCTACCCATCTGATGTGGTCTCCTGCCCTGGGGGTGCCAAGCCACCTGCCTACTGGACCACGGATCTTTGTGCTGTGCCCGAGATCTCTGCAAGGACAAGCTGTCTCTGGGTGACAGCAGAGCCGAAAGGGCCACAGGGGAGTGGGGAGCCTGGCAGGCAGGCAAACACAGAGTTGCTCTGCGTTAAACAGTAAACCCTCTCTGCAACCTCTTCTCTCCTCAGAGAGTTTTCCGGAGGCTGGAGAATGAGACTGGCCTTAGCCAGAGCCCTGTTTGCCAGGTTGGTGTCCAGACCTTCATGCTATGGGGTTAACCCTCCTTGCCGTCTGTGCTGCGAGGTGCAGGGGTGCTGCCTAGGGGTCCTTTCAGCTGAGTTTCTGGGGTTGGGAAGGGTTGGAGACATCACAGCTCTGTGCGTGTGATGAAACGCGCTCTGCACTGACCCTGTGCTCTTTTTGCTTTTGATACCCATGTCTTGTTTTTCCTAGGCCAGATCTCCTTCTGCTGGATGGTAAGTTGATACTGCGAGTCCCCTTCGACACCACTGCTGGGCCTGCCTGTGCCCTTGCTGGGCTTGGGAACGTGCCGTGGCCTTTAGCTGCCTGCTCAAAATAGCCCTGTGTGACGGGGCTGGAGTGGCGGGGCTGTCGGTGCTCCCCTGGCACAGTGGGCAGTGCTGGCCGTGATGTGGGGAAGTCTGCCTGGGCAGCCGCTTTTGCTGCGCTCAGCAGAGCTCTGCTCTGTGCCCCAGCCAGGTGGTCTGTGTCTCATCCTGCCCCAAGCAGTCCCTTTCCCTCGCCTGTCCCCGTGATGCACCCTGGCTACCAGCCCGCACTGGGGGGAGTCCCTTCACCACAGGGGGTAACCCTGGGGCTAGGAGGTGCCCACCCTGGGTGAAGGGTCTGGGTGAGATGCTGCTGCTGGGCATCAGGGTCTGGATACCGGTATGGAGTGGGGGGAGCGTCCCTGTCTGAGCCTTGGACCCCTGTGCCCATACCCCATCACACCCTACATGTGTGAGTCCCCTGAGCTGGGGGAGGAAGGTCCCCACGCAGGGTCTCTTCCTCCACAACACTGATCGCTAGCCTTTCCTGTGTAAAAAAACGTAATCCAGCCATCCTCATCCCTCCTGACCTCAGTGCCTCTCTCCCTTCCCTCAGAGCCAACGAACATGCTGGACGTGAGGGCCATTTTGTGGCTGGAGACCTACCTGCAGGTAGGGGGTGGCGGGAGGCCCCAAGACAGAGTGAGGGCAAGGGATGGAGATGTCCTCCAGGCTGGTGTCTCACCTCGCTGGGTGGTGGGGCTAAGCCCTGCGCTCTGGCTTGATGATGCTCAGGCCTCCCTCTCGCTGTCTCCTCCAGACCTGGCAGTCGACCATCCTCGTGGTGTCCCATGACAGGAACTTCCTGAATGCAGTGGCCACGGACATCATCCACCTGCACTCGCAGCGGCTGGACACGTACCGCGGGGACTTTGAGAACTTCATGAAGATCAAGGAGGAGCGGCTGAAGAACCAGCAGCGAGAGTACGAAGCCCAGCAGCAGTACCGTGAGCACATCCAGGTACTGGGAGAAGCCAGTAGTGCTGGGGCACTCTTCTCCCAGCTGTGTCCCTTTCTCCATGTTTTTAGACCTGTGGATGTGTGTCCTGGTTTCAGCTGGGATAGAGTTAATTGTCTTCCTAGTAGCTGGTACAGTGCTATGTTTTTGAGTTAGGTATGACAAGAATGTTGATAACACACTGATGTTTTCAGTTGTTGCTAATAGTGTTTAGTCTAAAGTCAAGGATTTTTCAGCTTCTGATGCCCAGCCAGCAAGAAGGCTGGAGGGGCACAAGAAGTTGGGAGGGGACACAGCCAGGGCAGCTGACCCAAAGGGGGATTCCATACCATGTGAAGTCACGTCTAGTATATAAACTGGGGGGAGTGGGGGTGGGGGGATTGCCGCTTGGGGACTAACTGGCCATCAGTCGGGGGATGGTGATCAATTGCACTGTGCGTAATTTGTACATTCCAATCCTTTTATTATTACTGTTGTCATTTTATTAGTGTTATCATTTTTAGTTTCTTCTTTTCTGTTCTATTAAACCATTCTTATCTCAACCCACAAGTTTTACTTGTTTTCCTGATTTTCTCCCCCATCCCACTGGGTGGGGCGGGGGGGAAGTGAGTGAGCAGCTGCATGGTGCTTAGTTGCTGGCTGGGGTTAAACCACGACAATGTGGCTGTATTGTTACAGGAGGTTTGGCAGCAGAGTGGAGTGGCTGGGACTGAAGGGGACCTAGGGCTCTCTGATGCTTTTCTCTCTTGTAGGTTTTCATCGACCGCTTTCGCTACAACGCCAACCGGGCATCCCAAGTGCAGAGCAAGCTCAAGCTGTTGGAGAAGCTGTGAGTGCCTGTCCTGCTCCTCTCTGGAGGTGGGGAAGGGGCAGCGCTCATGGGAAGAAAGAGGTTCCCAGGGTGCCTGGGAGATAGAGGGGTGCTTTGGGCGTTGGGTGCTCTGTTCTCTCTAGTCCAGAGGCTTTGGCTAGGATGAGGTGTCACAGAGCTGAAGACTCTCTCTGGGCTTCTGGTGTGGGATCAGACCCCCACTGCAAGGCACCTTGGTTACTTGTCTCCTCTCTTTGCAGGCCAGAGCTGAAACCTGTGGACAAGGAGTCTGAGGTGATCATGAAGTAAGTGTCCCCTGAGCCCTTGCTTGGGAGGGCACCTGGCTCCATTTCTGACATGAGCTCCTCCTGGGTCCTGTCTCAGCTGTGGGACAACCACCCCTTCCTGAGGGCCAGCCTTACTCTGATAGGGAGCCCAGACAAGCCCCTGTGTTCAGGCTGGGTTCCCTCCTGGGGACAAGGCTGCAGATGAGTGTCCCCTTCTTGTGACCATCCTTCCCAGAGGCCCTGCATGGTAGGGAGCCCCCCTTGCCACCTGGGGGGTTGCAGAGGTTGTCCCGGGTGGGGGGGCTGGGAGCAGGGTCTTTGAAGTTCCTGGGCATCTCTCACCTCTTCCTGCCTTCCCAGGTTCCCTGATGGCTTTGAGAAGTTCTCCCCCCCAATTCTGCAGCTAGACGAAGTAGACTTCTATTATGACCCAAGTCACTACATCTTTCGTTCCCTCTCCGTCTCTGCTGACCTGGAGTCCCGCATCTGTGTGGTATGTGGGATCGCAGAGCAGCGGTGGCTGTGAGGGGCCTTGGGAGGGCCAGCTTTGATATTAGGTCAGGTTGCTCAGGTCCTTGTCAAGTTGAAATATGGATATCTCCAGGGAGGGCTATTTGTCCCATTCCTCTGGGTCCCATTGCAGCATTTGACCATCCTCATTTTGAGGAACATTAGAACATTTTTCCTAATACCAGTTAGAATTTGTGACTTATGCCTGTGGTCCATCACCCTTTCACCCGGGCACCTCTAAGAGACTGGGTCCGTCTTCTCTGTAACTCCCTGTTAGCTGACAACAGCAGCGTGTAGTGGGGGCTTCTGCTACATTGGATGGGGCAGCAGAGAGACTCTTACATGCTCGCAAATGAGGCTGGGACCCAGTAGTCCTTAAGCTCGGGGGTTGGGGAGGGAACATCTTCTAGCATTCTGCCTGTGCTGCTTGTCAGTGATAGAAATGCAGCTTCCAGGTAGCTGTATTCACTGGTAGGACTCTCAACCTGCACCCCTCCACTGCGTGATCATCCAAGAGAGCGGAAATTCCCTGATCACTGCCCCCCCTCTCCAAAGTACCTTCATGGGTTTCACGTTCTCCAATGCTGCTGCTGCTTCTCTAGGTTGGGGAAAACGGAGCTGGCAAGTCGACCATGCTAAAGATCTTAATGGGGGAGCTGGCGCCAGTCAGAGGGATCAGACATGCTCACAGGTACCTGGTAGGAAGGGCTGGGGGACTGGGAGGAATGGTGCAGCTGGAGGGCTTCTGGGCTGTGCTTTGGAGTGATGGCTGCCCGAGTAACGGGGATGGGTCCTGCACACCCACGCATATGCCCCCCTTCCTGTAGCTGCAGCTGCAAGTGCCGTGGTTGCAGGGCCTGGTACCAGCTCCTGATCCCTCTTCTTGTTCTGCAGAAACCTCAAGATCGGTTATTTCAGCCAGCACCATGTGGATCAACTGGACTTGAACATCAGTGCTGTAGAGTTACTGGCAAGAAAGTTCCCAGGTGAGTTTTGGAGATCCCAGGAGATCAGGGAGATTGAGGTCTCCTTTGCCATGCATGGAGCACCATTGATTTGTTCCGTGGCCCTGGGCAGAAGGCTCTGTCACGTCTGTGCTTAAGGGACACTGCCTGCTCTGGTTTAACTCCCCACGTCCAGCCAAGTTCAGGACACCAGCTATGAGAAGCAGGGGTAGCTGGCAGGTTGCAGACCTCAGGCTGCTGCTCCACTGTGGCTGGGTTTTGGGGGCAGATGATCCACTTTCCTGCTGGGCACAGAACGAGCACCGGCTCCCCCTTTCCCAGCTGCCAAAACCTCTGGCTCCCTTCTCTACCACTTGACATTACGTGACGCGGTGACAGGGAATTGGGGGCAGCGTCACTTCTGGAGTCAGTCACCAGCCCTGCAGCCACTGTCCTGATTGCGTCAGTCAGATTTTCCCCACAAACCCCCTGCTTGGGAGGCAATTACCTGGAAGCAGCTGCTGAATTCCTCCCACACCGTGCTGGTCTGGCACAGGCTGCCCAGCCACGGCGCCCACCGCACTCACGGTGCCGAGGGCCCTGTGTCACGCTGGGTCTGCCATAGCTGTGTTGTGACACGCTCCTGCAGGGAAGACGGAGGAGGAGTACCGGCATCAGCTGGGGAGCTACGGCATCTCGGGAGAGCTGGCCGTGCGTCCCGTGGCCAGCCTGTCTGGAGGTCAGAAGAGTCGCGTGGCCTTTGCCCAGATGACTATGTCCTGGTAATTTTCTCCCAGATGCTGTTAATTTTTGCATGGCTCCATCCCTGGAGCCTGCTTCACCGGGAGGAAGGCGGGCACCCAGGGACTTTCTGCTGCCCCATGGAAGCCTTGGGACTTTTGTGGGGAGGGAGGTTGTCATCCTGGGGGGGACTGTGTGGAAGGAGGCAGGTGGCTTTCTCCTACTGCTTTGGGCACACCGGGATGAGAGGTGTCCCTGAAGCTGGGTGATGCTGATCTTGGGGCCAGACACATGCCGACGGCTCTGGCTCTAAGTGGCTAAAGCAGCTGCCTGTTGGAGGTCGCTGCAGTAGGACGGGGTGTGGACCCAGCCCAGGCCCGTTCCAGTGCATGCTCAGAGCTGTCGTCTCTTCCAGTCCAAACTTCTATATCCTGGATGAGCCGACAAATCACCTGGACATGGAGACCATCGAGGCACTGGCAAAGGCACTGAATAAGTTCCGGGTAAGGTTCCTTCAACAAGATCTCCCATTTTTCTAATGCTTCCTGCAGCCTCCAGCTCTCGTTACTTGGTATTATTGCCAGAGGTGGGTGGTCAAATATCAGTGGTGGCTTCAAGTCCAGGACAGAATTTGGGAAGTCAGTCACATTTCTGCCTTAGCCGTCTGTCCTGGTGGTTTGTTTCACTTGCTGGCTTTGTCTAGGGGTTGCTGAGAGAGGCAACAGCAGACCAGAGAGCACTTTGTCCCCCATCTTGACCAGTAAAGTACACCCTGTGGCTTCTCACGTGCTGCATGTGGCACTCAGCCCTGCCTTGGGGCTGCTGCGATCAGCCTGGTTCTCACTGGTTTGTAGTTTCTCTCAGGTTGGTGCAGTTTTCCTGTGAAAGACAAGCTTAACTGAGGTTGCTTGGGGCCTTGTCCAGCCACCTTTTGACTGTTATTGACTCCACCTGGAATCTCCATCCTTGAAGTTGTCAGAGACCTGGAGAGCCAGTAACAAACGCTGCACTTGCCTTCCAGGAGGGGAGGCTAAATACCTTACTGCTGCACATGCCTCCTCCGTACGTGGTCTGTCTGTCCCCACAAAGGAAGGAAAGGCTGGGATTAGGTCCCTGCCAGTGGAATATTGTTCAGTTTTCCCTGGAGCGGATGGAAACCTGAAGTCCTGGGCACAGGCTGGGCAGGGGCGCAGGATCTCCACGTCACCAGCGCTGGGCCCTGGGTTGTGGTCCACTAAGTTCCTGTTTTTTCCCTCCTTGTGCATTGGCAGGGTGGTGTAATTCTGGTGTCCCACGACGAGCGCTTCATCCGCCTGGTATGCCAGGAGCTGTGGGTGTGCGAGAACGCCACCGTGACCCGCATTGAGGGTGGCTTCGACCAGTACAGAGACATCCTGAAGGAGCAGTTCCGGAAGGAGGGTTTCCTATAAGGGAGGCGGGAGCCGGACTGCGCCGGGGGCTGGAGCTTGAAGCTCGGCCGCTTCGGCATCCATCCCAACTGTGCCTGGCAGAGCGCTGAGGAGGCTGCTGCCCGCATGGACCGTCAGCCATGCCATCAAACTGCCACCTGAACTGCTCTCCCCTCCCGGGGCCGGGCGGAAGGACAGCGAGGGAGCGGGAGCCCGGTGCTGCGCGTGGCCAGGGGGGCACGCCAGGGGCTCTGCTGCTGGCCGAGGCTGTGCCCGGCGCTGGGCCCACTGGAAAGGCTGTGCCTGGAGCTGCTGCTTTGCCGAGAGGAGGGAAGGGGGTGTTGTGCCCCGACTCCCCCCCCCCCCCCCCCGGTTTAACTCCGTGCTCTGGAGGGCAGGAGAGGAGCTGTTCTCCATGTTCCTTTGCTTCCCCCTCTGCCTTTTTTTTTTCTTTTTTCTTTTTTTTGGTTTAACTGGCTGAACACTAGTCGGGCTCCATCACATGCCACCATCCCCTCTGCCGCCCTGGAGGGAAACGAGGCCTTTGCTGCTAAAAGTAACCCCTGCCTCTTCCCCCAGCCCCTGAAAACTGGGGCTCGCTTGGTCTGTCCTGCCCAGGGGCTTGCGTTCCTAGTGCGGAGGGAGCCAGAGCCCGGCTCTGCCTGGGCCCAGCTCCCTGCTCCCTTCCCCACGCTGCTGCCGCCGCCGCTGCCTCACCTCGCTGCCTGCCTTTCCTTTCAAACCCGCCCTGGGGTGGGCTGCCCGGGGGTGGGCTGCCCGGCACCCCTCCCTGCCCGCCTGCGCAGAGGTTGCAGTGTAAATAAACCCAGGACGCAGTGGGTGCAGCGCTCTCCTTTCCTTGGGGGGGCTTGAATTTGGGGGGGGGGTGTCCTTCTGGTGCCTGAGCGTACAGCTGCTCGGGGGGGAGATGGTTTCTAGTTGGGTCTCCCCAAATTAAATGGCTCCTCAGGGGTAGGGGGGAGGCTGGTGCCTGGTGGGGGGGGCTCTTGGGCGGGCATGGAGCCGGGGTTGGGTGTCAGCTCTGGCGGGCGCTGGATCCGGTTGTGGTTTGGGGGCTGCGGAAAACCGGGG
>NW_010972798.1:6793592-6800751 GCF_000737465.1 Haliaeetus leucocephalus | reverse complement strand
GGGGGGGCGCGGGGCTGTCTCTGCCGCGGGCTCCCGGCCCTTCCCGGCGGTCCCGCAGCCAGGGCCGTGGGTTCCCGGCGTTCCGTCGGCGGGACCTTGTCCCGAGCGGCGCCGGGCTCTTCCGGCTGACCGGGGGGAGCGACCGGGGGAAGCCCAAATCACCGGGTGCCCTCCCAGCCCCGGCGCCTTCTCCCTCTGGCCTTGAGTCAGCCGGCTGTGGGCGGACATCCCCGGCACCGGGGCTCCCGAGCCTCTGACTCACGCTCTGCCGGGCGGCTGCTGTGCTTTCTGGGTGTCCCGTCGTGTCGTCACGGTGTGTGTCCCGTCCCTGTCCCCGGCGTCCCCCGTCCGTCCACCCCCCGTGCCGTGATCTGGGTTTTGAAGGGAACGGCTGCATCTGTCAAGCCAGATGATGCAGATGGGTTACGGGAAGGATGGATGTTCGGGTGACCTAAATATTATGTGCTTGTATAATTGCCTGGCAGTCCAGGGCTGCCTGCCGGGGTCGGTTGTGGTACTCGGCTCAGGTAGGGGTATCCGGGGAGTTTAATGGACACGTGGCGTTTGTTGCAGCCGTTGCAGAAACGACAGAGGACCGTGGAGGATTTCAACCAGTTCTGCACCTTCGTTTTGGCCTACGCAGGCTACATCCCCTACCCTGAAGAGGTAAGTGGGCTTGCGGGGTGTTCCTCTACAAAAAGACTGCTTCTTCTGGGCTCCCTGCCGTGTGCAGAGACTCAGCTCCTAATTCTTCTCCTGGAGAGTCGTTCTCTGTCCCCAGTCCCTTCCTCCTTACCCTGAATGTCTGCGCTGCGGTCTCCCGTGCTAGTCCTGCGTCTTCCTCTCTTGCAGAATGAGCCCTGGACTCACGGAGGCAGCATGAGTCCCCAGAACAGCACAGGGAGCACTCAGGACAGCGATAGCTGGGCCTCATCCCACTCCTCCGACTGCCATGTCCTGACAGATGACGGAAGGAACAGGAACGCCATGGCCAGGGCGGCTGCGGACAACAGCCTGCTCATGAGCTGCCCTGCCTTCCCCACCGGCTTCTATGATGTCCGGCCCCAGCAAACCAAACGGAAGAAACCACCAGCAAAGAAACTCATTTTGGAGCAGGAGGTGGAGAAGAGGGTGCCGCTGAGCGCTGGGAAGGGCTTTGGGGCAGAGCAGGACAGGGTGAAGGAGCTGGCTGCGCTGGAGGGACAGCTGCCTCCCGTGAAAGAGCAACTCTTGGAGCCTTCCCTCAACCCGGCTGGGGACCCTCAGCCCAACTCCCTCCTGGAGGAGCTGATGAAGGAGAAGGACTGGATGCATGGAGCGCAGGGGACCGAGAAGCCAGCAGGAGATGATCCTCAGCTAAAGGAGCACGACCCCTGCCCTGGAGGGAGGAAAAGCCCCAGTTCTTGTAGTACTTTGGACCAAAGTGAAGGGGAAGATGCGAGCAGAGGGAGCTCCCAGCTTAGCGGTGAGTGCCCAAGGGAGCTCAGAGGGCCCTGTTGTGCTGCAGCCAGTGCCAAATATTGTCCCTCCCTCAGCTGGAGCCACCCATGCTGGCTGCAGGAGGGAGGGCCTGTCGATGGCCCAAGCCTCTCCCAGCAAAGGGGAGTACCTTCGGGACCTGGGGGGACTGAAGAGCAGAGGGCAGGGAGCTGGCCTGCCTTTTGGCAGTTCTGTTCTGCAGAGCGAGCAGTACAGACCTGAAATGTGTCTGAAGTGGGGTGTAGGGCTGCCTTGCTCATCTGGTCTTTATTTTTTTCTCTTCCCCCCTCCCCCCTTTTGTAACTTTAGCAGTTGAGTTCGCGGCAGCTCCCAACACCAAAGCAGAAGGTGAGTGGGGGGGCTGTCCCATTGAACACTAGTGGAACTGGCTAGTCCGGTGACAGCTGGACCTGCAGCTGGTAAGGTGGTTTCTGACCAGTGTCTCTCTCCCTGACCAGATGATGACGCCTGGGATCTGATCACCTGCTTCTGCCTGAAGCCCTTCGCAGGGAGGCCCATGATTGAATGTAACGAATGCGCTACCTGGATCCACCTCTCCTGTGCCAAGATCCGCAAATCCAACGTGCCTGAGGTTTTCATCTGCCAGCGATGCCGCGATGCCAAGCAGGAGATTCGCCGCTCGAACCGAGCTCGGACGGTGCCCCGCAAGCGCTTCTGTGACTGAAGCTCCTCCAGAGCAGGGAGGCCGGGGGTCCCCTTTTTAAACCGAAGACTGTAGCCCGGTTTGGCTAGACAATCAATGCACAGTAATGGCAGGGGAGGGGCTGGGCCTCGGGGCTGGACTGTCCCCCTTGCACTTCTGACTCTGGAAGCTGCCACGCGTGTCCTCCCTGGGGATCGCGTTGGCCATGGAGCTCGGTTACCCCAGAGGTGGGGGGGGGGAGAGGAGGGTGGTCCAGCCTCGCACTAGGTCACTCGGAAGCATCTCTGTCCTCGCACGAAGCTGGCTCAGTGCCTTTCCCCTAGGGCAGCCGAGGAGAACCTAGTCGAAGTAGTTTTTCTGTGGTGTGGTGGAAGCTTACACTTATCCCAAGATGTGACTCCCCTTCCTCCTTTTTCCTCACCGTTTTCCTTTCCTTGCCTCAGACCTTCAGGTGGGCTGTGATGGCAAAGCCCCAGTGAGCCAAGTTCTCCTGCAGCAAGTAGGTGCAGCCCAGCTGAGCTCCCCCGACGTAGTGTGCCGCCCTCCAGGGCAAGAGGGGAAGGGACATAGGTCCTGCTCATGCCTGAAGCAGACTGGGGCTCTGTGTCTTGGGGGTACTAGTGGAGCCGTCCATCTCTGGCTCATCAGCCTTGTAGGCTGCACAGGGGAGGTCCTTCCCCTGGCCCATGGTGCTCCTGGTTTTGTTTGCTGTGCCCGTGGCCCCAGGATAGTCCTGTTGGGTCAGGAGCAGCAACGGCATCCTCTAGTAGATGATTACAAAGGCTGTTCTTGCCGAGCAGCCCTCCTTGATTCACGTTCTCCAGTTGCACTGAGGTCTCCTGTGTGAAGGGGGGTGGGATTCCTGGTAGGAGGCCGAAGTTATCCTCAGAGCTGGCTGTGGCAGGGCTCAGAGCCCTTCGGAAGGGGAGCAGGAGTGTGCTCTGGTTAGCTTTTCATGTTTTCCACTTCCAGTTTAAAACAACTGAAGCTTGTACCCTGTGGCCATCTCCTGCCTGCAGGGCTGTCTCGTGGAGCATCTGCTTCAGCACCAGCTGGATGCTGAGACCTGAGCACGGATGGAGCCAGGAGCTGGGAGGGCCTTGCTTCCCAGCATGCCCTCCATCACAGAAGTTGTTTTTTTTTCCTGGACATGTAGAGTGAAATCTAATGACTTGTCAAGAGTGGGCCCTGAGCCCCTTCTGCTATGCAACTGCTGCTCCAGAGACACGGGATGTGCCCTCTCCAGGCCCCTAGTTAAGTTTGGCAGTGGAAGGCTTTTCCCCCCTCCGTGTCCCCTGCGTGCGGTGTGTGTGTGTGTGATCTCCTGGGGCCCCACGTGCACTAACTGTTGGATCCCACCTTCTCACAGCCCCTCCAAAGAGCCTGGCCCATGTGCCTTCTGCACTTTCCCTGGGGGACACAGACCCCGCTCCTGTCCTGGTGACGCTCGGCTCGGTCCCCGGTGTGCCGCTGCCTGCAGTGGGGAGTGGGACAGCCCCCACTTGCCAGTCCCCATCACTATATTTCTAACTGGGTTCTTTCCTACTTGCACATCTGGTTACTGTGGGACCACAGCTGGGGGAGGGTGTGGGGCAGCCCCCTGTCACTCAGCAGCCCCCAGGCTGGTCCCTGTGCCTCTCTCCTCCTGTGGAAAGCCTGGGCCCCAAAAGTGCTTTATGTTTTTATAGTTACTTTGTATTGATATGTAAAATAGCGAATTCTGGTCCTTGCCCTGTGGAGTGTGGCTGGAGTCTTATGTATATAATAAAGTACTTTTGCCATAACGGTGGTGGCTTTGGCATAGTTCGGTGGCCTTGGGTCTCATGTCCCTCTGGGACCCGAGTGCTCCCTGCTCCCCTTCTGCCGTGGCTGGGAGGGGACCTGGCGTGGGGGTCCCACTCAGCCCTGCTACCCCTCCCAGGTAAACACCGAGCTGCACAAACAACAGGGAACAAGTGGGGTAGTGCATCTTGTGTTTAATAGAGCAATGACTGTCCCCCAGCCTGCTGTGGTGCATGGGGATGTTCCACAGGAAGGTCCTCTGGAGATGCATGGGCTGGGGGACAACCTCTTTGATGGGCACCGTCTTCCTGAGGCTGCAGCCAACTCATTGTGAGCATCACGGGTTAACTCCATGGAAGCAGCAGGTCTGATGGCTTGGGGAGAAAGGGTGGCCCGTGCCCTTGCTGTGACTCTTAAGGCACATCACTCTTTAGCTCAAAAGCTGTGTTTTGCTCTTGGGCTCTGACAAACCTTCCCTGGCTCTGTCTCTTCTCCAGAGTGGAGTTACGATTTAGTCTAGACAGCAGTTGAGGTGCCAAAGGATCCAGTTTTCTCCATAAAGTAAGTCTGTTATCCCAGCACAGAGGTATCACTGGCTTCCCCTGCAGATCCAGAGGGGTGCCAGCTTCCATCAGGCAGTGCTGTTGGGTCAAATGGGGGATGCAGTGAAGGGGACAGGGCAGAAGAAGGCACTGGGAGCCAAGCACTGGCCTGGCTGGGGCAGGAAGAAGTCACCGATTGTGGGGACCCTTACCAAAGCAGGGTCCTGCTGGTACAACGTTTCAGTCCTGAGGCAGTTGCGTTGGGGCAGAGGCAGGGAACGGTCCAAGAACAGCAGCAAAACTGGGCGTAATTTCTATGCTAGGGGCCAAAGCTGGGTTTGTGTGGCCAAGCAAGCATCCAGGCAGGTGGGGCAATGGGGGGGGGCTACTCCTCCTTGGCCCAGACAGAGCCACCTGCCTTCTCCTGCAGGTGGGGAATCACCGCCTCGGTGTAAAACTTCTCCAGCTTGGGCACCGTCTGCCCCCAGAACTTGGCATCGAACTCCACAGGAACCACGGCCGTCTCCTTGGTGGTGTGCACCACAAAGTCAGCCTGCTGGAAGCCGGCAGCTGCCAGCTGGCACTGGACTTGGGTGAAGTAGGCATGATCCTTCTTCAGGGCGTAGGAGTCCCCATCCACCTCCAGGCAGAAGTCCTTGTCCTTGCAGGCCTCACGCACCGTCCTGTTCCTGTGCTTGTAGGGACACTTCACCTCCAGCAGCCCCAGGGCCTTCCCTGTGGCCGCCTCCTTGATGATACCGTCCGGGCTGGCGGCGATCCAATTCTTCTCCTGATGAATGAAGAGGCCACAGTCATCCACCCGCACCGGCTTGCCCACCGCCTGCGACTTCAGCTGCTCGTAGGCCCGCACGGCCGCTTTCTCATTGCGGAGCCCCCAGGACATGGCCGGCGTCTGCACCCCGGGGCTGGAGCTCACCACCGCTTTCAGGTAGGACTGGGGCACCTCGTCCGTCTTGCCATTGGCAAACTTGCTGTTGGCAATCCTGGGGGCCACGGAGGCGGTGATGCGGTTCTCCCGCCACTCGTACCACTTGGGGTTACTCCGCTGGCCCCGGGTCTCCTTCTCCACCTGCGGGATGTCCTGACTCTCCAAGGGGAGCAGGAACTGGCCCCAGGCCCTTCTCGACTCAGCCCCAGGCTGCTGCTTCTGTGGACGTGAGTCAGGTCTGGCCAGACCGGTGGCTCCTTTGGCATCAGGCGGCTTCTTCTGGGTTGCAGAGCAACTCCTGGTGGATGCTCTGTGCTGGTCCCCAGCATCTCCTCGGGCTCCACAAGATGCTGCGGGTCTCTGCTGAGAGGACTCTGGCTTTGCCCCCCGCCTCTGGCTGGGGCTGGCAGCCCTGGCAGCCGGAGCACTCCTGGATCGGCTGCCCGCAGCCGCAGCCTTGGCCCGGGTGGCTGAGGTGGAAGGTGGCGGTGGTGCAGCAGGGGCAGTTTTGGAGGCAGCTGTGGCTGGCCGAGGGGATGACGTGCCGGTGGTGTCCTTCCTGGGTCTCCCCATTGCTATATGTCAGAGGGTCTCGTGCTGTGGGTATGGAATAAAGTTGAATGCATGTCCCCAAAACAGAAATTTCCCTTTCTTTGGTCCTCCCTGTCCCTGCCTGTATTAGGTTTTCATGGCGAGATTTTGGTAGCAGAGGGGCTAGAGGGATGGCTTCTGTGAGAAGCTGCTAGAAGCTTCTCCCACGTCTGATAAAGCCAATGCCAGCCGGCTCCAAGACAGACCCACCGCCAGCCAAGGCCGAGCCCATCAGCGACGGCGGCAGTGCCTCTGTGATAACAGATTCAAGAAGGGGGGAAAAAACTGCACAACAGAAAACGGCAGCTGTGAGAGAAGAGTGAGAACATGTAAGAGAAACAGCCCTGCAGACACCAAGGTCAGTGAAGAAGGAGGGGGAGGAGGTGCTCCAGGCGCCAGAGCAGAGATTCCCCTGCAGCCTGTGGGGAAGACCATGGTGAGGCAGGTTGTCCTCCTGCAGCCCATGGGGGCCCAGGGTGGAGCAAATCTCCACCTGCAGCCTGTGGAGGACCCCACGCCGGAGCAGGGGGATGCCTGAAGGAGGCTGTGACCCCGTGGGAAGCCCATGCTGGAGCAGGCTCCTGGCAGGACCTGTGGACCCATGGAGAGAGGAGCTCATGCTGGAGCAGGTTTGCTGGCAGGACTTGTGACCCTGTGGGGGATCCACGCTGGAGCAGTTCGTGAAGAAGTGCAGCCCGTGGGAAGGACTCATGTTGGAGAAGTTTGTGAAGGACGGTCTCCCATGGGAGGGCCCCCATGCTGGAGCAGGGGAAGAGCGAGGAGTCCTCCCCGTGAGGAGGAAGGAGCGGCACAAACAACATGTGACGAACTGGCCGCAGCCCCCATTCCCTGTCCCCGTGTGCTGCTGCGGGGGAGGAGGTAGAGAAAATCGGGAGTGAAGTTGAGCCCAGGAAGAAGGGAGGGGTGGGGGGAAGGTGTTTTTAAGATTTGGGTTTATTGGTCATTATCCTACTCTGATTTGACTGGAAATGAATTAAGCTAATTTCCCCAAGTCTGACGGTCATTGCCAAGTGCTCTCCCCGTCCTCACCTCGACCCGCCAGCCTTTCGTTCTGTTCCTCTCCCCTGTCCACCTGAGGGGGGGCACCGATGGCGTCCAGCCAGGGTCAACCCACCGCACTGCCCCAGGGTG
>NW_010972798.1:6793257-6793582 GCF_000737465.1 Haliaeetus leucocephalus | reverse complement strand
GGGGGCTGCCGGCCCCTGCCCCTCCAGCCTGCCGCTGCGGCCCTGTCCCCACCGCCCTGTCCCCACGCCTTCCCTCGGGTGACACACCACGGTGGCATGCGCTTGTGCACCCCCCCACCCCACCCTCCCCAAACTCTGCCCTGCCGGGGGCCGCGTCCCCCCGCGGTGGCCTGTGCTCCTGCCCCGCGGTGGCCCAGCTAGCCCAGAGGCCAGGGCGGGGGGACGGGACAGCGTGGGCCGCCTCCGCCGGGAGGAAGGAGCGGTCGCCCGTGGGTGCCGCGGCCGCAGCGGGCCCAGGCGGGCTCCCCGAGGGCCCATCCCCCGG
>NW_010972798.1:6774010-6792666 GCF_000737465.1 Haliaeetus leucocephalus | reverse complement strand
CTTCCAGGTTCTCTTCTCCCGGTCCCTCGCCCTTCTCCCGGCCCCATCTCTCCAGCCCGACTCCTCAGCCGCCGCTTCTGGGAGGGGGGCCCAGCCCCGCCGACCCCATCCCTGCCTGCGGGCAGGGGTTCGAGCCTGGCAGGGAAGGGGGCCGGCAGGGAAGGGGGCCGGCAGGGAAGGGGGCCGGCAGGGCCCTGCCGGGCACCCAGCACCCCAGCTTCGCCCTCGGGTTCCCATGAGAAGGGACGGGCTGACCTGACGGGACCCCCGCCGTGCTGCTGAGCCCCGGGTTGCTGCTGGCACCGGTGCTGGCCCAAGCTGATCCGAACCGCCGTGGTCCACCACCACCACCACCACCAGCCCCTCGGAAGCGGGACAGCAGCAAGAAGCCGGAGCGATCATACACACCGTCAGGCACGCCGCTACCGTGCGAGGAGGTTCTCTCCACCTCGCAGACCTGGCAAAGGGTTTGGCCGCCGTACAGGAAGCAGGCGTCAGCGGCACGGCCTGTTTCGGATTTCCCAGACCTACGGAGTTTCGTTTCCAGCAGCCAGCCTGCCGCCTCGGCGAGGGCCGGGGTGAGCCGGCCACGGGGAAAACCCAGCAGCCCCGGTGGGGTGGCTGCCACAAGATCCCCATGTCCGCCCCACGGCTGCAAGCCTCCCGCTATTTTCAGCTGGGAAAAGGAGACCTGGCGGCCGCCAGCTCGAGTCCTGGATCTGTGGCGGAGCCACGCTTCCAGTCCCATCTGCCTGCGCCGGCATCCTTGGGAGGGTTTTGGTTAAGTCTGGGCAGGACGAGCGCTGGCAGCTTTCCCAGCTCCTCTCCCCTGGGGTCCCTGATGTCTCCAGGAGCCATCTCTATCTCTGCTGCTGTTTCATTTCCTGCTGCTTTCTCCCTCTAGCCCCTCTGTAACTCTGCAGCTGGGCAGGCCAATAGTGCGCAAGTTAAACCCAAGGCGCGCCTGATTTTGACCAGAAACACCACCGACGCCCCGCTACCCCTCCTCGGGATCTCGTTTAATTTGTGCTGATTAAAGTGCAGCAGGCAGCTGAACAGGAGACCCCTGCCCCTCTCCCTGCAGGCAGAGCCTCAGCTGGGTCTGAGGAGCCGCAGCTGTGAGGAGCGCGGTCACTCCCAGCCTGACACCGCCTGGTATCTCCTCAGGCTTTGGGTTGTTTCCTCCCGTAGCACTAAATTCTCAGGGCTTATCAGTGACTCGGGATCTGAGAGCATCTGTAAGAGCTTTGTGGTCCATGGTCCCTCCAGCCAGCCCTATCTCTGGGTGATAGTTCAGCTCAATAAACCCAGGACAAGGTACAGGTGATTTGGGGATAAATACCCAGATCATGACCCATCTTTTGGGTAGTATAACAGCTGCTGCTGAGGGCTGCGTGGGATTGCTAGGGTGCTGAATGGAGCTGTTGGGCTGAGCTGGGCCTGCATTTGCAGGGTTTAACGCATGCCTTAGCTCAGTGCTCTGCTGAAAAGCAATGCCGACCTCTCTGGGGGTCTATTTGTGGCTGCGACGAGCTGCTGTAAGGAAGCTGTGACAGTGCAGAGCGGGGACACGCATGCCTGTCGTCTGACGCTGGTGTGAGCGCTGTACAGAGTGGGATGGAGCCCATCTACATCTCCCCGACGCTGTGGGCTGGCCCAGCTCTGTCACCCTGGCTGGTGGCACCGACCCAGCACTCGCATTTGGATGCTTTTCTTCGCCTCAGCTTGGCCTAGAAACAATATCTCAGAGAAAAATCAAAGCTTGCTGGTTTTTTTTTCTGGGGCTAGAGCGGCTGCGGCACTTGCCGAGATGATGGGAGCGGGAGCCCCGCGCGTGCCGCAGGCTGCGTGGATGTGCTGCGGTGCGCGCTGTGCCTCCAGCAGCTCGCAGAACTGGCGTCTCTCATGGGGGGTGGTAATATATGGGTTAACATCCTTCTTCTTCGGTCATAAATGACAGGGAAGGAGAGCAGCTGCACACTTTAGCTCTCCACTCTCCCTGTGCCGCACAAGGAGGGGAAGTGGCATGCCGTGGGGCATCTCGCATGGGGAGAGGGAATGGCTAAGCGTCCTCTTGCAAGCACCCCAGGGATGCGCAGAGTGCCTCTCTGCCAGATAATTGTATTGGCTGAAGTGCAGGGTAAGGGGTCGGGAGGGGGGACCGTGCCCAGTGCTACTGCGTGCGGCAAAGGGTGTCGTCCGCCGAGATTTTCTTCCTTTGCTCCTGCTGTCACCTGTGAAACCTCTGCCGAGGAGACGAAGCCATAGCGGTGCGTGGGTCAGCTTAGAGGTGAGATCCGGTGGGGAGATGCTGCTCTGCCAGGCCTCCTCGCTCTGATGCTGCTCCAAAATCACCTGCCGAGGACTGGGGACGGCTCACCCCACCAGCATTGCCTGCTCGTTCTGCCCCAGTTTGTGCCGGTGCGGCTGGGCTGGCTCCGGGTTTGGTGTGGCTGTGACGGTGGGTTTTGCGGTGCACGGGAGGGTGGTGGCTCCCCTCTGCATGCTCTATAAAAAGAGCCGTGGCAGCACAGCCCTATCTATAGCACAGTGAGGGAGCTGCCTGGGAGAGATAGGGCAGGAATTAGCCCCAAATCTGATGGTTTTCTCCGGTCCCGCTTGGGAATGCTGGGCTGGTGGTGGCGGCTAAGGGATTCCCAGTGCACCCTGGGCTGTGAGATCTCCCTGCCAGGAGACGTGTCCTGGCTTTGCTGGGATTTCCTGACTGTCTGCACCCTCCCCAAGGGGGCATGTTGTCACACTTGTCACCCAAAGGCTGGGCTGTCCCCAGATCCCCCTTCTTTCCTGCTCTTTGGGGCTGGGATTTCACTGCAGCATGTGGAGGCTGATGAGGACAGCCCCGGTGGGACCCCAGGGCATCTGGGTTTGGGGTGGATGCTCAGCATCTGCCTGTGCCTGGTCTTCTTGTGGCAGTCTCAGGGCAGCTGAGACCTTTCCTAGCAAAGCTGGTTGTGACACTTGTGGCCCATGGTATTTGTACTGGAGAGTCCAGCCAGCTGATGGGGGTTTGTGTTTTGCCCTGTGCTTTGTCTGGGGGAGACACGGGGTGGCTACATGTCCCAGGCAGGCTAACCCTGTGTTTGTGGGTGCCACAGCATCACCCTGGGGTCTCACCAGCACCCAAGCTTGGCTGGACATTGCCACGCTGTGGGTGCAGAGCAGCCCACAGCAGTGGACTCTGCTCTTGGTCAGTGCCTGTCACCCTCTGGGGGTGTTGGCCGTCCCCTGAGACCCCCAGCACCACCCATGAGAGCATCCTCCAGCCCTCCCTGGGGCGGCAGTACCAGGGAGTGTGTCTCTTTAATGAGGCTGGGCTTGGAGCAGCTCTGCTGCTGGCACAGGGAGCGAGGGATGGAGCGAGGGCGGTGAAGGAGCCAGTGCCAGAGAGGGAGCCTGCAGCAGGGAGAGGCGGGGAAGGACCGCTCATCCCCCCTGGGTACCGCAGCCCCCCAGCCAGAGGGGCAGGGAAACCCACCCCCAGGGCAGAGGGCTCTGCGGAGGGCAGGGACCCAGTGGGTGCTGAGCAGAGCCTGCAGCCCCTGTGTCATCCTCCTCCTCCAGGTAAGGGCTGGGGTGGGGGGGGGGGGGGCTGGGACCACCATGACCCTGGACCCTGTGGGTATATTGCAATTCCTGGGTGCTCCAGGGTCGCACAGCCGCTGTCGGGGCAGCCCTGGATCGCAGGAGGGGTGAGAGGTGGGAGATGAGGCAGCAGGGCCACAAAAGTGCTGAAATCACCATCCGGCATGGACCTGACAGGGCTGGCGCTAATAACTGCTGGAAACGTGCCCCAGGGTATCAGCAACCAGTCCCTGGCCCGTGCCACAAATGTCCCGTGGCTGGAGGAGCGGTGGGACCCTTCTGCAGGGCCACCCCGCTGGGATATGCCCGTGTCGGGGGAAATCCAGGGGGCTGGGGCATTGTTTTTTTAGGGGTGCCTGTGTTAGGGTGCATCAAGGGCAAGCAACTCCTGTTCCCTGACACAGGGCTGGGGTTTTCCAGGGGTTTTAGTGGCTCTGGGGAGGCGAGAGCAGCAGCACAGCTCCTAGACACGGTGGTCCTGGATGCGGTGCATGTGCCGGGTTGTGTGTGCATGCATGCACGCGTGTGTGTGTGTGTGTGCATGCAGTGCACTCTGCTCTCTGTTTTGACTTCCCAGCAGACAAAGCAGCAGTGTCAGCCAGGGGACAGCACCGCAGGCTAGAGGCTCGGGACAGGGACAGCCCTTCACCCCATCCCCTTTGCCTGCAGCTGCTGGGGAAATCCCTTTCCCCTCCGCTCCTCCTCTTTGGGCTCTCTGCAAAACGGCGTGCCCCGTGGGTGCTGGGCAGCAGCACTGTCACCTCCTGCCCCTGTGGCCTCCTCCCTGCTCCAGGAGTTGGGACAGATCTTGCTCTCCTGCCCTTGTGCCCTGTCCCAGTAGAGCGATGCAGGGATGTTCCACAGGGAGGGGAGGCAAGGGAAGCAGGAGGGGCAGCCATGCCTCCTCGCCCCAGGCGCTGCCACAGAGGCTTGGCCTCCTCTCCTTCCATCCTTCCCTTGTACCAGCCTGTGCATCTATCACCAGTGGAAATTTCCGCTGGTTTTGCCTGTGCCGGGGCTGGTCTCATCCTTCCTCGGGACCGTGCTGCAGCCCGGCACGGGCGGCTGTTGCTGCAGCAGGTGAAACTCTGACAACTTCGCAGGCAGCTAAAGAGGGTTTGCTGGGCTCAGGCGCCTGGCTTCTTGCAGCAGCCTCGCTAGAAAACTCAACCTGCCCACGGGCGAGAAGAGAAACGTTAAGTTATTCTGACCTAGAGAAGAGTTAGCTCCTTCTTCTTGCCTTCACTGAGGGCTTTTTGCCGCCGGCATGCTGAGCCGCCCCCAGCCCCGCTCCTGCTGTGGCCTCCTCTGTATCGGGGATGCTGCTGGTTAAACCAGCTCCTGCAGGCAGCAGGTGGCAAGGGAGGAAGAGGAGGGGGCTGCGAAGGCACTGGCAACCATGATGGGGAGGGGGAGGGAGCCAGGGACCTGTCAGTGAAGCCACACCAGCACCTGGGGACAACTTGCTGCCCCATGGGAAGAGGATGAGGAGGCTGGGGTGAGTACCATCGGGTCTGGTTTTATTCATTACCTCAGGGCTTAGAGCAGCCAGCACGAAGCGTGGCAGGGCCAGATGGGGCCTGTTTACTCTGCGAGGGTGAATGTAAAGAGAAGTGATAAAAAGCAGCCGGGACCGCTTCTCCAATAAGTCCCTGGTAAACAAGCCGGCAGTGCCCCGGCCAACGGGCGGCACGGCAAATAGCAGTGCGTTGCTGTGCATTAAGCTGGGTGCCTTGGGAACAAATGGAAGGGCTTTGGGGTGAAATCTGTCCTTAATGGCTCGGTGTGGCTGACCTAGGGGAGTCCCAGTCCCTGGAGCCCAGCTGGGTGCTGTGGTCGGGGCAGGACCCGGCTGATGGTGTTCCCAGCTGTGGCACGATCGGTGTGGAGGAAAAGCAGGCTGTGCAGGGAGCCTGTGCCACCTTGTGTGCTGGGAGAGCAGTCTGGGGGGCTCAGCAGTGCACGCAGCATCCTGCACACAGGGTAGAGGATTGGCAATGGCAGGGGGTGGTTGTGTGGCCAGGACCTGCCAGAATAACCCTACAATGCTAATTGAGCAAGTAAACAGCTCCCTCTGACTTAATGGATTTATTTTCCTGAGATGCAACCATGTTGCTAATGCACTTCTGCACTTCTCAGTGGCTCTCTGCCGTGGACTCAGTCCTGGCACTGCCTCCGAGGATGTAGCCCTGCTCTGCTTTCAAGGATGCTCTGGGAGAGGCACCCTGTGACCGCATGCCGAGAGCACCCCGAGCCTCCTGTTACCGATGTTTGTACGAACCGTTCCCGGGATGAAGGCCACCAGAGTGGGGGGGACCAGATGGTTCACTTGTACCTGGCCTTGTCCTTGCCCCGGGCACGTTGCATGCTGGAGCACACGGTGTGATGAGGGGACATCACTGCTGTTGGGGCGCAGGTGCTTGAGGGGAGAAAGGGGATACAGTGTGGAGGTGCAGACCCACTCCTGGAGCAGGACCCATGCACACTATCCATGGAGAGGCAGGGCTAAAGCTGACCCGAATATTCTACATGAATATTTGATGGCACAGGGTGGGGTGATTTTAGAGAGATGCCTTGGCTCCGGGAAATCATTTGGGATGCTGCTCCCAGATGGTTTTCCCAAGGGGAAGAAGAGTGTGGAGTGGGTTTGTGCCCTGGCTGGAAGGCAGCCCCAGCCGCCTGTCTTCCCACAGCCCCTGCTGAAGGGTGGGATGCTGGACACATCTGTCTCTGGGCAGAGCATTACTTGCCTGGAGGCAGAGAGCATCATCCCCTGAGCCCGGGCTCCCCCCTTGCAGTGCCTTCCCCTCTGTGCCACTCCTCAGTGCAACGCTGACCTTGTTGTTAATTATTAAACCCCCAGCAAACACTGCTCACTGTTTTGTCCTAGTTACGCTGTGGGCTTCTCGCCCTTCTTTTTTTTTTTTTTTTTTTTTTTTAAAAAAAACAAATTACCCTGGTAACCTCTGTGGGTGGATGGAGATGGGAGCAGCAGATGCTCCTCTCCCAGCCGGTGCGGGAGACAGTCCGGGAAGGCTCTGGAGCCATTGAGCTGCTGTGGGGTGGCTGAGAAACAGGCTGCATGTGGCTGCCCGTCATCCGTCCTGTCTAGGAGTCCCTGCTTGTCTGCCAGGGCTTGGGGCTTGCATGTAACTGCTGCTGCCCATGGGAGAAGGCGTTCCACTGCCCAACAGCCAGGTTTATTTACCTGTGGGGTGGAAGAGCTCTCTGTGGGCTCCTGTGGCTCCAGACCTTGTTTGCAGGTGGGCTGGGGTCCAAGCAGAGACTGAGGTCCAGGTCCGTGTGTTTTGTGGATGCTGCAGAGCAGCATCTGCAGGACAGGGAGAGCTAGGGACCTGCTCTCCCCTTGCAGGCTGGGCAGATGGAAGCAGCTTGCGTGCACAAGCCCCCTCCTGGCAGACCCTGTCCCCCAGCACCCAGTGCCTGCCTCCCCTCTGCCCGCAGGTGCCTGCTGAGGGACCATGCCGGGCCTGTACGCCCTCTCCTCCTGGGAAGCTCTGCCCCTGAAGAGCTCCAGGGTGAAGGCTTGTGCCAACGGGTACTCCCTGAGCATCACCGCTCACCTCGTGTACACCAACCCCCACGAGGAGCCCGTGGAAGGTAAGGAGGAGCTATCGGGGCTGGCAGGGACCCAGGCTGCCTGCACGGCCCCCTAAAAGCACCTGTGCTGGAGGGCATCCTGTCTCCAGCCCGCCGGCGTCCTGGCCCCCAAACCTTGCTCAGTTTGGGGAGCAAAGGCAGAGGCCAGCGGTGATGTGGGCACCGCCGACACGCAGCATAGCCCTGCGGGCAGGAGAAGAGTGAGGCCAAGCAAAAACATTCCCATTGCTGAGGAAGAGGGGGATTTCATCCTCCCTGCCCTCCTCTAGGCTAGTGAGGCTCTGGGTCCTTCCTACACGTTGCCCCATTCCTGTGCATCTAAATTGCCCTGCGAGTCAGACGGGCTCTTTGCAGTGCTGCCATGGGCTATACCATGCCATGGCTGTGTCTGTGCCGGGATCTGCCTCGGGGCTCTCTCCCACTTGCAGGCATCTTCATCTACCCGCTGGAGGAGTCGGAGGTGGTGGCCGGCTTCGAGGCAGCGGCGGGCAGCCGGCGGGTGACGTTCCAGGTCCAGAACCGGCACCGGGCGCAGGACTGCTGCCTCCAGTGCAGCCCCAGCCCTGGCCGGCCGCGCCGCTGTGCCGGCGGTAAGCGCGGTGGCGTGGGTGACCCTGTTGGGTCCTCCTGGCTGGGACTCTCAGAACGAGCAGGGATGAAGCATGGGGGCGTACGAGGGGCTGAGAGCACCCACCCTGGTGCCTTGGGGGGGGGGGTTGGGGCTGGAGATCTCAGCCTCCTCTTTCCCCTCCCTCCACCTCTCCTAGGGCTTTACCCACCTTTTGCATGGCCCTCATTACACCTGTGCTCTGCTGTCCCTTTGGAGAGTAATTAGTGCAATTAACACCTCCCCAACCTCACATGCCCCACTGACCCTCCCACCATCCCTCCCCTGCCCAGGCCACCTCGTCCTGGATGAAGATGCAGAGCGCTCCACCTTCGTCATCGTCACAGGCGTGCTGTGCCCAGCGGAGAGCCTGGCCGTCACCCTGAGCACAGCGCAGGAGCTGGCCACGCTGCCGGATGGGGCCCTGCGTCTCCTCGTCCCCCCCGTCCTCATGCCCTGCATCCCCACCGTCCCCGAGAGCGAGCCGGCAAGCTTGTGTGACGACAGGTTGGCCCTATGGTGATTTTCATGGCTTCCTCAGTCTCCGCCATCCCGGGGGGGGGATGCTGATGCTGGGCGAGTGGGGAGGGGGGGCGGGAGCCATCACCGCCTCTCCCCTTGCAGCCCCACCAGCTGTTTTGGGGGGCCGGGTGCCCGGAGCCAGCCATCCCCCGCAGCGCCTGTGGAGAGCATGGACGTCTTTCGGGGACGACCCTGCAACCCTTTTCCTTACGAGTTTGCCTTCGAGCTGCTGGTGAAGGGCCCCTGCTTGCTGGCAGGTAGGGGGGTGGCTTGAGCGGCGTTGGTTGGTTGGGCAAAACATCCCCAAAACGTTGGAAATGTCCCCCCAGGACCCCCAGGGTGTCCCCATGATCCCTCTATGCTTCTAGGAGGATGCGAGCCCCCTTCCCTGGCCATCCTCTTGCACTCCCTCCACACAAAGAAGCCCTTTTCCCATTGCAACCCCAGGGCTGGGACCCCCCAAAGTCCCCTGTATGTGGCTTTGGGCAGGTCTGGGTCAGCAGCCTCCTTCCCCGGGGAGACGCGATGGAGAGGACGCATGGGCGAGAAGGGGATGTGGGTTGGTGGGGACACGCTCCTGGCTACTGGCCCAGTTAATCCCATTAGAGCTGGCAGGCAGCGGCCACCACCACGGTGCCAGGTCCTGCACAAGCATGGAGCCCAGCGTGTGGGGGCTGAGGCAGGGGGGGGTGCGAGGGGCTGCCCCGCTGCCTCCTCCTCCCTGCAGGGCTGGAGAGCCCGTCCCATGCCCTGCGAGCCGACGCCGACCCCTGGGCCAGCTCTGCCACCACCACCTGCGTCACCCTGGCCGAGCCCCACCGCTACGACAGGGACCTGGAGATCATCCTTTACCCCTGCGGTGAGGGGGGATGGTGCCCTTGGTGGGTTTGGGGGAGATGGGGCATTGCCCCAAAAGCATCCAGAGCATCCCCCAGTCCCCTGCGGCACGGGGTGGCTCCGAACCCTGCTGTGCCCCCCAGAACCCCACCACCCCCACCTGGTGATGGAGGACGGCACCATGACGTACCCCGAGTACGAGGCCCACGTCCGGAGCCGCCGGGATTACATGCGGATCGCCAGGAAGGACGGCAGTGGCGAGAGACAGGTGACAGGGCACAGCCACCACCGGCTCAGCGGGGAGGAGGAGGAAGGGGGGAGGTGGTGGGATGTGGGTGAGGAAGACCTCAGTGCCAGCCAGCGGGTGCAAGAAAGCCCCTGGCCCGCTGGGCTCGCAGGTGGCTTTTGTGCAGAAGCGTTTCCACAAAGACATCTTCCCCAACCCCGTGCTGATGCTGAACTTCTGCCCGGCGGCGGAGGGTGTCCCCGGGGACCTACAGAGCGTCACCCGCGAGGTCCTCTTCCTTGTCGACCGCAGCAGCACCATGAGCGGCCCCGACCTTGACAAGATGAAGGTGAGGCACGGCTGCGGGGCCAGGGATGCTCCCTGGGTGGCCGGTCCTTAGCAGCCCTCCCCGGTCCCCGCTGTCACCCCAGGAGGCTTTGCTGGTGGCCCTGAAGAGCCTCCCGTCGGGGACGCTGCTCAACATCGCTGGCTTCGGCGCCGACATCAAGCCACTCTTCCCATCCAGCCGCCTCTGCAGCAACGTGAGTGCCGCCGGGCAAAGCCCCCCACCAGCCCCTCTCCGTCCCCGCTCCTGTGGCTCCCCAGCTTGGGGTCGGGGCCGGCGAGCCAGGGGACCGCTGCAAAGCCGGCTCTCCATGCGGGCAGGAGACGCTGCGGCGTGCCTGCGAGTACCTCGGCGGGCTGCGGGCAGATGCAGGCAGCACCAACCTGCTGGCAGCCCTGGGCTGGGCACTGGCACAGCCTCTCCACCAGGGCTACCCCCGCCAGCTCTTCCTCTTCACCGACACAGCGGCAGGCAACACGGGCAGGATCCTCCGGCTGGTGCGCAGGCAGGCCAGCACCGTCAGGTATGGCACCGGCACCGTGGCAGGTTCACCGTGCTCTCCATGTCCCCTGGGCTGTTCCCACTGATTTCTCCTGCAGCCCCAAATCTCGCCTCCACCAGCCCTGAGAGTGTCATTCACCCATAACATCCCCCAACCCCACTGGCTCGGCTTCCCTCGGGGTGCCCCAACCTGGCATGCAGCTGGGGCAGCATCTCTGTCTATCAAACACGCTCACCCATCCCCGCCGCAGGGCTCACCAGTGGGCTGCCCAGCCCCTGGCACTGGCCCAGCCATGGCTTTTCATCGCCTGGCTCTCCTGCAGGTGCTTCAGCTTTGGCATGGGCCCGCGGGCATGCCGGCGGCTGCTGAAAGGCATGGCCAAGGTGAGCCGGGGCCGCGCCGAGTTCTTGAGCCCGGCCGAGAGGCTGCAGCCCAAGGTAATGCCCGGGCAGAGATGGGGGGACGCAGGGAGCACAGGGGCCACCACCGTGTCTGACAGTGGTTCCCCTCCCCACCCCAGCTGATCAAGTCCCTGAAGAAGGCGATCGAGCCGGCCATCAGCGACATCACCATCGACTGGTACGTCCCTGACAGCATGGAGGCTCTGCTCTCGCCCACCGAGCTCCCGGCCCTCTACCCCGGCGACCGCCTTGTCAGCTACTGCGTCCTCTACAGCATCGCCCGCTTCCGCGACAGGCGCCCGCCGGTATGACCAGTACCGCCCTGACATGGGGACGATGGCGTGTGCCCGGTGCCACCAGCTTGTCCCCGTGCCGGGGGGCTGACAGCAGTGCCCTCTCTCTGCCAGGGCTGGGAAGGGGCTCGCCGGGGCTCAGCCTTCCCCTTCCAGGAGGAGGTGCCCAGTCCCGGGGAGAGCCGCCAGCCGCCCCGGAGCACCCCAGGATCCAGGGATGCCTCCCTGGAGCACTCCGCTGAGGGCACTGAGACATCAGAGCGGAGTGAGTGGGGCCGGAGCTGGGGCGGGGGGCAGGCGTGGGAGCTGTGGGCTGACGGGGTGTGCGCTCGCCGGGCAGGTGCGGATCCCATTTCGGGGGGAGACATCTGGAAGCGAATTTACCAGCCCTCCTACATCCAGGAGCAGTACGTCCTGACGCACTGCTCCGTCAGCACCGACCGCAGCCGAGGGCTGCTCTCCCGCAGCTCCACCAGCAGCGAGTCCACCGGCTCCCGGGACGCGGCCCCCGAGGGCAGCTCCTCGGCCCCTGGCACCGATGCCACCTCGCAGCAGGGCCAGAAGAGCCTGTCCCTCTGCGAATCCTCCACCAAGTCTGCCCCGCTGCCCTCCACTCGGGCTGGCACCAAGGTAAGGATGCCAATGGGGTGCCAGGGCTCACGCGTGGGGAGAATGCTGCCGGCTTTGCTAGGGTCTTGCTGCCGTGTTGTGCCCAGACATGTGGGCACTGGGCTGGAAACTGGGGCACTGTAGCCTGGATTTTAAGCAAGGATCAGCCATGGGTGCTGCAAGGAGAGTCCTCGGGTGGTTTTGCCCTACTGGAATGGGACAGCTGGGGACCAAGCAGCTGGTCCCTCAGCTTCCTGGGCCAGTAGGCAGCTGGGTGGCTAACAAACAACCTAGCCAGCTCAGATCCTCATTGATGCTGCAGAAATCAAGTGAAAATAGCTGGGCAGGCATCTGGTAATGAACCTGCCAAGCTGGAGAGGAGGGGGTGGGCTGGTTAAGCTCCTGCCTGGCTCCCTTCAGCCCTCGGCCAATGCCACCTGACGCTTTGTTAGCGATGGGCTGCATTCCTGCTGCTTCATATCTGGGTTTAAAACCCAGCCAGGTTGCTGGGATGGGGAGAAGCAGCTCCCTAGTGACGATGGCCCCGAGGCCGGCTGAGGCCAGCTGTCACCCAGCTCTGGGACACGCTCCTTCCCGGTGGCACGGGTTAGGTAACCTGCTCCTGCCGCACAAGAGCACAGCTGGTGGCTTTTACTGCCGAAATGTCAAGCGTAAGTGATTTCCCCGCAGCGTAAATGATCCCCCCCGGGCTCCCCGCTGCCGGGGTGAGAGGCGGCGCAGGTGCCGCTGCCCTGCCGTAGCTTTTAGGTGAAGCATCTCAGTGCGGGGACATGACTGTGCGCTGGAGACTGCATCCCACTGTAGCATCATCCAGCCTGAGCAACTGAGCTAAGGCCCCCCTCCCTGCCCACACAAAAATCCCTGCCAACTCCTCCTGCCTCGGCGTCAGCCTGAGTCAGCCCCCAGGGATGTTTGCAAACTCCTGTCTCCGTGCCGTCGGTCCTTCCCACGTGTATTACAATCCTGGCGAGCATCTCCTGTCGCCCTGGGAGGCTGCCGGGTGCCAGCCTGCAGAGCGGCAGGGCTGGGCGTCAGCCAGCAGCTTCGGCCAACAGCCGGCCGGGGCCACAGGTGCCCCATCACAGCTTGGCGCAGTCTGGGCTCTGTGCCGGAGCCTTTGCCGGGCTCGCCGTCAGCCTCCCGCCCCGCCGCAGGTGACGGTGGCCCTGAGCATGGAGGAGCTGGCGCGGCGGAAGAAGGTGCTGGCACGCGCCGCCCTGGCCAGCCGCAGCTTTTCCTCGCCGCACGGAGAGCTGGATGCCCACCGGCTCTGCCAGGCCCTGGAGAAGGTGTCGCAGAAGAGGAACCAGTCCCTGGAGGGGCGGCTGGATGAGCTGGGACCCCGGGCACAGCGGCTGCAACCCAGCGCGGTGGAGTCAAGTGTGTGCTGGCTCCGGGGGACGAGGGTGGTGGGGACAGAGCTGGGTAGCCCGCCTTCCTGAGCCCACATCTTGCCGTTGCCCAGATAACCTCCTCTCGCCCACCAACCTGGACTGGGACATGCTGGTGGAGCCCTCCTACCTCTTCAGCGCCTCGCCAGTACCCGAGCCGAGGGAGCCCAGCCTGGGTGATGCCAGCCTGCCCCTGCGCTGCCAGGTGGTGATCCATGCGCTGCGAGCCGGCAAGCCAGTGTCCTGGGAAGTGACAGCCTCGCTGGAGTCGCTGCTGCAGCCCCAGGAGGGGCCAGGCAGGGAGGACCCTCCGCGGCGGGGGGGCAAGGCTTGGGACAAGCCGCTGCACCGCTTGGCAGCACACTCCGTCATCCGGGATAACGAGAACGCGGCGCAGAGGGAAGCCGAGCTGGAGCAGGGTGGGTACCGGTGCACGTGTGTGTCCCCCAAACTCCAGCGCAGCCCTGGCATCCCCCCACCTCTAACAACCACCTCACTCCGGGCAGGTTTCGCCCGCCGGTTTCGCCTGAAAGCCGTGCAAACCAGCAAAGCCTGCAACGTGCCTTGTCTCTACACCCACCTGGTGCCTGTGGATGGTGCCACACAGGCAGCCCTGCCCGCAGCCCCTGAGGTGTGGGGCACAGGTACGGCTGGGGGGCCTGGCATGCTGGGGAGGGGGCAGCAAGTGGACAGAGGGCTGAGGTGGCACCGTCCCTTGCAGCTGGCTCGGCCAGTCGGCCACGAGCCGCCACGGCAGGGAGCTGGCACCACAGGAGCTCCTTGGCAGGTCTGGGCCAGCAGCGGGATGCGGAGGAGCAGGATGAGGCCCCCATCGCTGCAGGTACCAATCCAGGCCCTTACATTAGCCTACACTCCCCAGGGACCTGCCTGAGCACTGGCATCCCTGGGGACCCTCAGCTTGCAGCTGTGTGGGGCTGGTCCCGGCTGGAGTGCTGTGGATGCCCGAGAAGAGGCATCTGCCCCACAGTGCGGGGGGACATGGGGAGGCAGCGTAGCAGCCCCTGGCAGGAGCTGCAGGCTGTGAGGGTCCCAAGAGGGCCCTCAAGGCATTGCTCCTTTGCAGAGCGAGATGAGACCCCTGGGTCTCCAGCCAGCATCTCGTCCCCTACCTACGGCTGGGAAAAGCAGAACTGCTCGAATGGTGCGTCCAGGGTGGAGGGGCCCAAGGGCTGGATGGTGGGGGACTGGGGGGTGCCCCTGGCATCTGCTGCAGCCACATCTGCCCTTGGCACAGGGGCTGAACCTCCCTCACAGGTGCTGGGGAGCGGGACACACCTCTGGGTGCATTATGGCCCCCACCATGCTCAGCTCTCCCCCCTTGCAGGGCCTCCAACCAGCCCCTCCACCACCTCCACGGGCTCCCAGAAATCCACAGAGAGCATCGCTGGCTCCAGGTGAGGCTGCAGGGTAGGGGGATGCAAGGGCCCAAAAAACGGCATGTTGTAGGGAGAGGGGGACAGTCCCCTGCCAGCTCCTTTGGCGTAAGGGTGGGGGTTTGGTGCTTCAGTCCCTTCCCCCCTTTGGGAATTGCATGTGTGTCATCCCCCCCCCATCAACAGACCTGTTTCCCCCCCAGGTTTAGCCTGAGCAGGCGCAGGGGGCCCAGCCTGGCGCTGCGCCCGCAGTGCCTCAGCCCAGAAAGCGAGCACTCCAGCAACCACGCCAGCCATGACTACCTCCCGCTGGTAAGGACCCCGTCACCATCCCACCTGGAGCGGGGGGCCAAGCAGGCACCTTCCCTGCTGGGTTGCAGCTGAGCCACCCAGGTGATACCAGGCAGCACCCAGTTGAGGATACAAACCCGGTGGGTGCCTGCTCTGCCCTGCGCCGCCCTTGGGGGGGCCTGGGGGGCTTTTGTGGGTTTCGGGGGGGGGGGGGGGTGTGGATGGACAGTCCCTGTGCCTCAGGGACACTCCTGCAGCCCCCACCACTGGGTGCTGCGGTGGGTCTGTGCTCCTGCTTGGCCACCCCCAGTTGCCTGCCCCACCGTTGCAGGTGCAGCTGCAGCAAGCCCAGGGGCCGTTCCAGCTCACCGAGAGCTTCTCCGAAGTGGTGCAGATCCCCCTGGACCGCCTGCGCCGGGCCTCCCCCTACGCCTCCCACCGAGCCAGCCTCAGCCCCACATCGCCGGGGGCCAGGAGCAGCCCCGAGGCAGGGCCCGGCGGCGAGGAGGGCGAGGAGCCCGCCGCAGCCCCACAGCCCGGCTCGCCCCCGTCCCGGAGCACTTGCTCCGAGGTGCCCAGTGCAGCCGTGTGGGTGCAGGCGGACAGCGGGCACGGCTCCGAGTCAGACACCGGCCCCCACTCAGCCGCCCCCTCCGAGGCTGGCGTGAGCTGGCAGGACGTGGGGCCGGAGGACCTGGAGAGTGCCAGCTGGGCCACGGCAGTGGCCTTGGCATGGCTGGAGCATCGCTGCGCCGGCTTCTTCGAGGAGTGGGAGCTGGTGGCGGCCAAGGCGGATGCATGGCTGCAGGCGCAGCAGCTGCCCGAGGGGGTGGACGTGGGCTGCCTCAAAGGGGCGGCCAGGCACTTATTCCTGCTGCTGCGTCACTGGGACGAGAACATCAAGCTGAACATGCTGTGCTACAACCCCAACAATGTCTGACGGCCACCGGCAGGGCCAATAAAGATGCCTGGCTCCACGCTGCCTGCACAGGCGTCTCTGTTATGGGCAGGGAGCTGTTGGCCCCATTCAGACCACACTGGGGCTCACCAGAGCCCTGCGGGAGGGGTTGCCCCCTTCCCACCCATCTCCCGTGGGAGGGTGGGAGGGAGCAGACACGGGACTAGGAAAAGCCATGCTGGAGGGATCCCTGGGCTGCATCAAGGTGATTCAAACCTTGAGGCAAAGCGGTTTTGCTGATCCTGTGTCAACTCATGCCAGAGGCTGCTTCCCTGCCCCAGGCACCACTCTCCCAGGGCTGGGAAGGGAGCTCCCATGGCCCCGGCGGCTGCTCTGCCTCCCCACAGATGGGGCAGGCCAAGGCATGGCTGTCCCGACACTGTCATAGCACGAGGACGCTGCAGCCGGGGAAGGGCACACAAAGAAGCCCCCTTTATTGAGGAAGTCCTGCCTGTCGGGGGTCCCCACGCTGCCCCCTTTGCACAGTTCCAGGGCTCACAGCCCTCCTGGGATGGCTGGGGGCAGCCTGAGAGCCAGGTGGGGAAAGAGCAGGCAGAAGGGGCAGTCCCAGAGGCCAGTTCCCATCATCTGGCAAGCCACACTCTCACTGGGCTTTCTTGGAGATGGCTGCGGGCCTCCTGCTCAGCGGGGGGGTGTGTGGTGCTGGCGGGGGAGCCGTGCCATACCACAGCTGGAGCAGGACGAGTCCGTGGCAGATGTGGAGGGAGAGGGAGCTGCAGACTGTGGAGGGGTAGGTGTTCCAGCAGAGCTCGATCACGCCCAGCAGCAGCACCCTGCAGGGGCAATGCTGGGGGTCAGCAAGGTGGGGACATACACCAGCCCCCCTCGCTCCCAGACCTCCCAGCAGGTGGGTTTTCCCCCTCCCCAGCAGCACGTACTTGGGCATGTGGGCGAGCTTGGTGGTAGGGGTGCACCATAGTAAGTAGGGCAGCGTGTGGAAATACCAGACGTAGAACTGGTAGTGCAGGGAGCGGCTGCAGCAGATGCCCAAGAAGTTGGAGGAGAAGAGGACGAAGACAATCTGTGCGCTGGCATTAAGGGGACAAACGCAGGAGGCTAGAGGTGCGATCCCACAACAGCTTCCCAACCGTACAGCACAGCTCCTTCCCCCTGGACAGGTTGCTTCTGACAGCACCGCAGGACCAGGAACCTGCAAATGCTGAGCCCAAGGTCTGCCCTGCCCTGCCTTCTCCCCACCTCCTTGCTGCCCATCCTGCCAAAGGATATTGTTGACGGTCAGGGGAGGGGAGGCGTGTTTCCTTTCAGCAGGATCCTTCAGTAGAGTCAGGATGCTCTCTTTGGACCTGAGGGGGAAGCACAAACATCAATAGCAGCTGCTGAAAGTCTTTCCCACCCTGACCTTCCCCTGTGAGCCACGATCCCTGGGCAGCACACTCCCCAAAACAGAACAGTAACTCCCCCTGACTCCTGCCTGCAACCCTAGAACCCCATTGTGGGGGCAGGGGAGTCACGGACCCACCATGGGGGCTGACAGGGACCAGCACCCGTGGGGAACCCCGGGTCTCACCTGTGCCATCGGTGCAGTGCAAAGAGCCCCAGGCCGGCCAGGTGAGCCAGGAGCAGCATGGCGTGGAAAGCCCGATTCTGGAAAACCTCTTCTGGGAGGAAGCGCCAGTTCACCGTCCATTTGAACTGGAACTGGCGGCCGAGGTCGAAGGAGCGAGTCAGGTACCCCACAGCGTTCACCAGCAGGAAAGGCAGCCCCAGAACTATCTGCCAGAGACACGCCAGCACCCTTACAGCAGCCGTAAGCCAGGTCTCCATCACCCTCGCCACCTCCCGAGAACCCCAGCACCGTGTGGGGCAACAGGGACAGTCAGCCAAAGATGGGAGCCCCATAAATTAGATTATTCATCAACCTCCAGCTTGCTGTGTGGGGCCACCTCAGGTGCTGGTGCCACTGTATATCCACCCAGAGGTCTCCAGCCCCCAGGACAGCCAGGCAGGATGCTGGAATGCAGGCAGAGCAGCCCAGTACCCGCTGCTAGTGGGGCTGCCAGCCTTGCCCTGTAGCCGATGTGAGCAGGGACCCACCTGGAGCAGGGCACAGATGCAGAGCTTGGGGATACAGCCCAGGAGACCAAACCGTTGGAGGAGGAGGAAGAGAAGTCCAGGTGCGAAGAGCAGGATGTTCATCTTCACAGACACAGCCAGGCTGAGCGGGAAGCTGTGTTACCGCTGTGGCCCCCGCTACGGGTGCCCAGGCAGCCTCCTCCCTGTGGCCGAGCTCGCTCACACATGCAGCATGCCGCGGAGAGCAGCCCCTGCCCTGCTCCCAGACCCTCACCTGAAGAGGAGGCAGCCCCAGGACCAGCGCTCCTCCAGGAAGAGGTTGATGGCGAGGAAGAGGATGGCCATGGCAACGGGGTCGTTAAAGAGCCGCAGGACAAAGATGGAGTGGATGCGGTAGGAGGCGCAGCACATGAAGAAGAAAACATACGGGGGGACCTTGCATCGAACAGAGAGACACGAGGGCAGTCAGCAGCCTGTCCCGGACCCCCCGCTGCAGCTGAGCCCTTCCAAACCTCAGCCCCCCAACCCTGACCTCCTGCCCAGCCCTTTTCCCTGGGGTGAGGACCAGGCAGAGCAGGAGAGGTCCCGAGGCGGCCGGTGAGATCCCCTGGCTCCAGGCTACCTTGTTTGTTCGGCAGTAGATGCGGAAGACGAGGAGGAGGTTGAGGAGGTAGAGGCCGGCGAAGAGGTACTGCGCCAGGCGGATGTCGGTGCCACGGCCCGTGGCGTAGTACAGGCCCAGGAAGATGTAGACGAAGCCGGCGGGGTAGCTGTGGAGAGATGGCAGTGAGGCGCCAGGCCCTGCTGCTCCTCTGGGCCCCCCCCGCACCCCGGGAGCCCCCAGTCGCAGGGAGCTCGGCCATCCCCATCACTCACACCAGCGGCCCGGTGTCACCCTTCAGCTGGGTGTAGTCGAGGGTCCCGTTGGCAAACCCCTCCACCTCCTCCATGTAGGCCTTCCAGTCGATCTCGGTGTCTG